>NC_134646.1:40696114-41011739 GCF_030463565.1 Pelecanus crispus | reverse complement strand
TCTTTGTTACCTCTTTAGCTCACTTCATTCAAAATTGCAATCAAACCTTTTATTGTTTTTTCTAATGTCTCAAGCATCTTTTACATAAAGAATTTCTGGCTTATTTCTAATTAATTTTAAGCCAAATTTTAAAAATTCCCATTTTTTTCCCATCATTTTCTTATCTCTTCTTTTTTTCCCCACATCTCCCTGACAGCTCTTAATGTTGAATGAAAGCTTGATTCAACATCTGTCATGACATATTTTGCTCTAAAAACTCCACAGCCCTCCATAGGACTGTGTTCAAGTTTTCCAGATTTTCTTTAGCTTTTCTTCCCCTTTTAAACACATTTGGTGGTAGTAGCACTCATTGGTCTGATGGACAATATCATGCTTCATTTATCTTTCAGTGGGTGAGAATATGAAAGGGCTATTTGCTTATAGTGTTAAATGATCTTTTTAACAAAATATATGTTCCCAGGCAGGGGTGCTATAAGTGCAGCTAGCATTCTGATCACGTGAATACAGGTCGATTTCCAGGTGCCTCTTCTCTATTTGCATTTTCTGTAGTGAGTAAGAAGCTTTAAGGCTTTTGCAGGATTAGGACTTGCTCTAATCAGAGTTCTTGTTTAGGTACAAGTAGCAATATTCAGAAGTGGGGGAAGCGGGGAAAGACAAATAATAGAAAGAAAATTCTAAACCAAATGCATTAGTTCTTTTTTCCTTTTTCACTTAATGTCCATATAAATAGTGATGCATAATAGTTGAGCCAGCTCCCTTTTAGCATCAGCCTCTCTGCCTGGAGTTCCCTCATGGATTCTGGGTTCTCTCTGCCCACCTCTTTTCCAAGAGGGATTTATGGTTCCCTTAATTTCAAGCTTTGCATCAATAGTGTTCAGTTTCTAGGAATGTAGTTCTGGTTGTTCTTTTTTGTTTGGTTGGTTTGTTTCCTCTCACCAGGAATGGTACATATACAGAGGTGGTATCTGAGCCATACTCCATTAACAGAAATAGAAAATTGAAGGCTTATCTGGGAAATGTTACTTTTTTAAGAACAATTTTAATACAGAAATAATACCATATGAACATGGTTTACACACCATATATAAAAAAAAAATGGATAAACCCCACAGCCTTTCTAAGCCACTAATTTTCAGCACGGTCTTAGCACAAAATGCACCACTACTTTGAAATTTATTCCAAGGAGCTGATTGTTGCAGATGGTCATAGTGGGCAGCAATAATGTATCTAGGATTTTTAAAGTGTCTTTCCATGATGACAAACATTAACAAGCAGATTAATCTGTGGCTTAATTGTAAGAGGCTACCCAAATAGCATGCCTTCAGAGCTGTCTTTCCAAGCACAGCTGACTACAGAACAATTATTTTGGCCAGCACAAAGGAGGAACTGGAGGCTTCATCTCATTTGTGATGCTGGGATCAGCTTGTGGTGATCCTACAACCCTTGCTTAATTAATCCTATTTTGGCTTTAGACTTGTATCTCTGTTTGGCACAACAAATACAGCTGTGCTGTGAATATTGCTGGAAGCAGACATAACTATGTGCTATGCACTCAGAAGGTTTTCATGCTGAATACTTATTCTTTTGACTCATTTCATAGTTAATATGTGTAGGCACTTGTGACAGGTTGCTACTTGCTGACTGATTGGCACAATTAATTTCCATGTTCCAGTTGAGCTATAATCCTGAAATAGAGTTTGCTCATTCATTATGGGCTATTGCACATAAAAGCGGGGGGGGGGGGGATGGGGCATGGGGGGGGGGATGGGGGGGGGGGGGGGGGAACCTCTCATTTAAAAACTGACCTTTCCGTCAGAGACTGTCAGTCCTCCAGCTGAGATTTTAAAGTATTCAGATGCCATTCTACATGTTAGGTAGCAATTTTGAGAAACAGATCCATATCCTCAGTAGGGACTAAGAGGCATGCAGTACAATTCAGATTAATGAATTTGGAGATCCAGTGTTGTTAAATATACAGAGAATTCCAGTCTGTGTTCTACATTTTTGGTTTTGTGCCATCTCCTGTAGAGCAATATTAAAAACGTTTCTTAGGTGCTACATCATGACTCTAAGCAGGGCTTATTACTTCAGACACAATCTTGTGCTAATGCAGCTGACTTCTAGACACACTGATTCATTTCTGTTCAACTTGGAACATCGACAGGGCTTGTGTTTCTTCTCATATGATCTTCATTGTTTCCAGATTTTACAAAGCAATAGTAATGCCATTTTACAACTAGAGGAGTCATGTTTGTACTGGTGCTTCTTGCATAATGATAACAAGGACAAAATACTGGAAGACTGTAGAAAGAACTTGAAAATAAATTATCACATGCTATTTCCTCACTATTTCTGAAATCAAGCATCTCGTGAGTTTAGGAGAGGATGAAGTAGATGGCAGTTGCATGAAAGTCAAGTACCTATCGAATAATAATTTATAAGTTACCTGCTCTGAACTTTTGAAACCTTGATATCATTAACTGGTTTTCTTTTGCTGTCTTTTTTTAATAAGGCCTCTCTCAGTGATTCAACTGTCCAGTGTTGTTTTGGGCCAGACAATGCAGTACAAGAATAAAAATCCTTTCTGATGGACACTGCAAAGTGTATGATTTACCCATAGTATTATTTACTCCATGAAAGTGTGCATACTCCAGCTTACTAGGCAACAGAAAAAACCTGAAAACTGTAACAGCTGCAGAAACAAAAAGTTCTAAACGCTGCCTTAGTCACTGAAACTGATTTTATATACACTATTTTACTTGTAAACTTAGTATACATACTGAGAAATTTTCTTTCTAGATCACTTGAAAGAGTTAATTCTCTTATTACTTAATAAAAATTAATACTTGAATGTTTTAATCTACATTTCTCCTAATTAATATAATTACACAGAAAATGTAATAGTTTAGGTAAACAAAAAAATGATACCTGTCACATGGAACCCAATCAAGATCAAGCAAAGTATAGGCCAATGTCATTGTTTAAACAAAAATGTAATCGTACTGTAGTACAAATGAAATCTCTGTACGGTAACGCAACACACAGGAATGATTAAGCCAGAGTTAAACAAGGAGTTACCATACTGTATAAAGCATGTATTGTGCTACAGACCTCTAGGATAGAAATAAACAGCTTAATAATTTGTTAATGAGGTTCAGGAAGCCATTCAGATTTAAAACAGAACAAACATTTACAGGAAATTTTGTACCTAATGAGTTATAATGTAGAACAAATCATAATTAAAGATATATAATATCAAATGAATAAATAATATTCTTTCCTGTCTTGCTCAGTAGGACCCATGTAAGACGGTGACACAGACATACCAATATGGATAAACGTATGAGATTATTTCACTCTGTAAGCTAACAGAATCTCAATGGGTAACAAAGCCTGGGTAGCACTTACAGTGGGTAACAATTCCACTGAAGTAACTGTAGCCAATATCCCTATGAAAATCTTGTAACCTCTTTCTCTTAAGATATTTTATACTTCAAAATTGTATATTCCAAGGATATATTTACCATTTTACTTTTTTATTTTATTGTTATTACTGTTAGCAATTTTTTTTTTCAGGAGAGGTAATGCAGAATTGGAAATTCGTGGATCTGAAACAGTCTTTTCAGGTCCCGGTCCTCCTCTTCCCCAAAACATACATCAGTTTCAAAGCAGCATGATACCAGCTTCACCTACTTTTGGTGTTCTCTGGCTCCCCTAGAGCTTCCAGATCTTTGCAAATGAGTCATTCCTCCTACTTCTAACTGGGCTATGCGTTGGACTTACAATTCTTACTACTGGTCATTACAGATGACAGTGGTATCTCTTTGTTCTTAAGACTAACACCTAAAAGAAGAAAGTCTCTTTGGCTGAGAAGCCAAGGAATAATAATAAATTATTTGAAAGCAATCAGATAAAGGATGGATTGGGTATGGTCTGAGGTAGGGTAACAATTTGGGAAAATTTTTAGCACAGTTATTTGCAGTTTTTTTCTCCTACTGCTTTTCTCAATCAACTAGTAATTCTTCTTAACACCTCTTGGTCCTAGGACTCCTAATGTGACAGCACTTTTTCCATCAGTTGTTTTTCATAGTAGCTCACAAAAGAGGCATGTCTTGTCTATCAAAAAAATGATGTATTAGACTGCAAAATGATCAAGGGGAAGAAAGGCTAAAGATGAGTTAGAAATGGACTGAAAGCTAAGCTTAAAGGGTAGTGAGAAGCATGAAGTATAGATCACCACCTCTTGACAGTTTTCTCCAGAGAAGACTGAAAATGAGAATTCATGCAGTGTTAGAAACTATTGTTAAAGTTAGTGGGATAGGAAAGTGCAAAATCTGGGGATCCAACATCCTTCGTTTGTTGTAGAAATCATGTTGAGTGAATCTATGAACACTGAGGTGGTGTTTTGCTTAAAAGGTCTTTTGTGTAGGAAAGATCCACCACAGATGTGTTATACTCAGCAACCATGAATTTTTCCAATGTCTGGGAGCAGCAAATAGCAGAACTGATAATTATGAGATAATCTGCAGGTCCAAAGAGAAGTGCAGGGCATGCTGAAGGCTAATTGATCAGATATCAGTGATGTTTGTGTATTTAAGAGAGTAAATTTAAATATTTAAAACTGTATGTGATCATAATAATTATCAAAACTTATGAATATGTTTCTTATGAACAGGTAGGGATTGCTCCTTTATAAGCCTCTGACTTGAATGAGTTGGAATTTACATTTTTGGTGTCTTAAATTGTGTGCTGCCGATTAACTAGAAAATAGACAGTGAATTAAGAAATAATTTTCCATGTTGCCAGAGGTTATGAATCGTTTCTGACCATATTCTCCTTAAAAAGGTTCATTAAGTGTTACAACTGATATTAACATGATAATCTGTACTATATAAGAGCTCCTAAAATTTAGTTTTGGAGGATATATCAGCATTAACTTACTAAACTACCTTTCACCTAAAAGCACCAGTCAGCCAAGGTCATCTCAGATCTTAAACGAAAGTTCACATTGAATCAATTTTTGGTAGCTTTTTATGGAGTAGTGATGGTAGGTTCCTGTTCCTTGTAAGCATGTTTCAACCTACTAAGACAGACTCAGTAGAGATACCAAAAATGGTTCAACCTAGGAGGACCAAAATATGTCTGTTATTATAAGAGCAAGTGCTCATTTCAGGGTTCAAACAGCCTAGCAGACAAATACTTGTTCCTTCCTTTTAGATAAGCATAGCTACAAGTACTGATACACTGACTCTGTTTAACAGAAAGAAATCCTCATGGTACAAAAGGAATTATTTAAGGAATTGTATAAAGTATTATTCATAGTCTTGACTCACTACAACTACATCCCTTTTCCTTGTGACTGCAGTGGCTACAGTACATTGTATAGAAATGACTTTCAGGCTGGCTATGGTCTTCAATTTCTAAACTTTTTTGTTGGTTTCCTTGCAGTCTGTCGTGGTTTAGCCCCAGCCAGCAGCTAAGCACCACGCAGCCGCTCGCTCACTCCCCCTGCCCCGGTGGGATGGGGGAGAGAATTGGAGGAGTAAGAGTGAGAAACACTCCTGGGTTGAGATAAGAACAGTTTAATAATTGAAATAAAGTAAGATAGTAATGCTAATAGTAACAATATAATAATGATAATAATAATAATATACAGAGCAAGTGATGCACAATGCAATTGCTCACCACCCGCCAACCGATACCCAGACAGTTCCCGAGCAGCGATCGCTGCTCCCCGGCCAACTGCCCCCAGTTTCTGTACTGAGCATGACGTCATATGGTATGGAATAGCCCTATGGTCAGTTTGGGTCAGCTGTCCTGGCTGTGCCCCCTCCCAGTTTCTTGTGCCCCTGGCAGAGCATGGGAAGCTGACAAGTCCTTGACTAGCATAAGCAGTACTTAGCAACAACTAAACCATCAGTGTGTTACCAACATTCTTCTCATCCTAAATCCAAAACACAGCACTATGCCTGCTGCTAGGAAGGAAGTTAACTCTATTGCAGCCGAGACCAGAACACAGTCCCATTCTCTGAGTGTTCTCTCATTTTCAAGAGAGATGGTTAAACTTTTTCCATCTAGTGCTCGTTAGTGCAGATAATATTTGGACTTGCTAAAAATAAGATCTATTTCCTGTGTTCTTTATCTCTGAATTCTCATTTATCGTCTTCCCACATTTTTTCAAATTACATGTATTAATTTTCTGCATACTCCCTTCACTCTGTTTAACATACCACTTTGCTTTCCTTGTCCGTTATTTTTTCCCTATATTCTTGTTCCAATTTTATTTGGTAATACTGTTTTCCTGCATAACTTAACATAACTTAACATTACTGTAAAGACCAAAAGTCCTCAAAATACTTGTGACATAATTTTGAAATATCTTTAGGAAGAGTGAGTCTTACACAATTTTGGATTCTGCATGTACACTGACTAAACATGTAACTTATCTGATACAAACTGATGTAATGAGCCATATTTCTGAATGTTAGTATGAGATTTTTTTTTTTATTTGAACTGAGCAAAAAACATGTATGCAACTGCAAAATTTACAACTAGTTTGATAGCAACTCCCCCAAAAACAGAAACAGTTTTTCAAAATTCTTGTCAAGCTTGCTTTACAGTAAAGGAAGAAACTCAAAAGCCCCTACCCTCTGGTGATCTAAGCAATGCATCTTTGTATTCTCTCAAAGCCACTTTTATTAACACAAAGTCATCTCCAGTGGGAGGGCTGTTTGAAAATATTTACTGTATCATAAGGATGGCATCCCCTTCCTTGCTTTTTTGATTTGTGACTTCTGATGTGACTTTGAAGTTTTAGTCCCACTTATAGCTGGAATTTACTGGAAGACGTTTTTCAGAAACAAAAGCCATTTTCAGTTCTGTGATATTAGAATTGCAGTGCAGGAGTTAAGAAAACCTACCCAACCAACCATACAAAAGAACCCCCAAAACCCTACCAAAAAACAAAAAAATTTTCTTTTTTTCTTGCTTTCATAAATGCATCGAAATTCTTTCTCACTGACATTAAGAATAAATAAATTAATTTCAGAACTACTATAAGAATAAAACTATGATGATTTATGGTCAGGGTGGAGTCCTTCACATATGGTATATTACAAGTACTTGAGCATTTCTGTTGGAAATCTGTAATTTCTTGGTACTATAATGGGGTTGGATTAAGTCACTTTTTATTTAAATTGAAGATTTAATATTATCTTGATGCATTTTGGGGCTCATTTTACTGATTATAGACAGTTAAGAGGTTAGTCATTTGTTCTTTATTTGCTGTGCCATACCAGGCTACAGCAAATAATAACTTTTTGGACAGTCCTCACATTCATTCTTTGAGACTAATGACATGATTAAAAAGAAAAATTGTTGTGTTTACTTTTGCTTTCAAAGGCTGTGATGTGTAGTACAGTGCTAATGTCAGGTATTGCTCAAATACACAAAACTGACATTGCAGAGACCAAGATAATCTTTCTTGTAAATGGTATTATATGCTTGGTAGGGTTTTTTTAATCATAGAAAATAGGCTGCCTGAGAATATTCTCAAGTTTTTAGATGTTTCCTGACCCATAGAATCTTTTGTATCTTAAAAAGTATGGTGGGTTTTTTGCTGGTTTTGGGGATTTTCTTATTGGGGGGGAGACAAGTGTGTTGTTTTTCCCTTTCTCTGGTTTATGTTAATCTCTGATGGGAACTAGGCAATAAAGGAATTAAGCTGAGATAAAATATGCAATTACTAAAGCAAACCAGCAAGCAGTAGGTAACAAAGATAGCAACAAATTAACCTAGGGCTGGAAAGCTTCCTTTTGCTCTTCATTAAACATAGTGTGCACTGTAATCCCGTTTTCATCTTTCTAGTTGCAAAAAAAAAAAAAAAGAGGAGTTATAAAAAGGCATATTTTGGTAACATGCTATAACATAAGCTGGATGGTTCTGTGCTATATCTGATATTGCTGAACACTGTAGATGCCACTCAAAGGGCAAATTTCTGTCCTTCTCAAAAAAAAAAAAGCTGTAGTAAATGAATCTTAAGAGACATTTATTTCTAAGATGTAACTGGGTTTGCTGGCATAAAACTTTAAATCCAATTTAAATATTCTACTTGAATAAAAGAGGACTGAAATGGGGCTAATAGGGACCTGTTCCTTTTGTTCTCAAGAGAGAGGAGTTAATCCTTTGCATAACTAAGACACAGGGTTTTGCAGCTGAGATGAAACTTTGTCCTGCAATCATAGCTACATTATGTAGTTGAACCATATTCCTATTGGTTTATTCATCTGAAGTTCTGTAAAAATAATAAAAAAAACCCCACCATCTATGCCTAGGTCTAAACATGTCTCCTAATCTACTCTACCTCTTCACTTAAAAAAAGAAGGAGCGCATACAAATCCAATACCTGCAAGCTGTTGCTTCTCTGGGTTTTTTAACAAACATTTTTTCTTACTCTTCCAAAATTGTTCTTCAGGAGAATACAAGGGGTGTTTTGCCCAGCTTCCATAAAATTTGACTCTTCTGCACATTTATCTGTATGGTACAGGGCGTTTGCCTCTGAGATTTGACAATGTTGCTTATTAACTTAATATTAATTGCATTTTGAACAGAATAAACACTAGGTTGAAAACTGAGTTGTATATTATCCCAGGAGATACATTTACCATTAAATTAACAGGGAACACTGTCAGAATTTCATTGTAAAAGGACCCTGGTAAATTCTGCAAATTGACTGATCAGTAGCCACAGCAGCTTTCTATCAATGTGCATCAAAGCTTTTTCTGTGTTGCTTTCATTGTTTTAGTAAATTAAAAATAGCAGGTGAAAAAAGAATGCAGAGCAGGTGTATGAAATTATGTTCATATAGCCGACCTAAATCGAATGCATTTAATAGAAAACAGAAGAAATAAAAGGAATGAAAAAAGGGGAAACAACCTGGGTCAAACAGTGGAGAATGGAATCTTGTCAAAAGCTTTCTGAAAATCCAAATTAATGATATCAATTGATCAATGCTCATTAATACTTTCAAAGTAATCTGATAGATTTTGTGGTATTACTGCCTATAAAAGCCATATGAAATTTTACCAAATATTTCATATTTATTTATGCATCTATTAATTCTGTTCTCTGTCATAATTCCTACCTATTTTCCTGATGGATATCCAATTTACTGTCCTGTAGGCCCTTGAGTCATTGCAGGATGCCTTTCTCAAGAGTCGTGTCTCTTCAGTCTTTTACTCCTCTTGCCACAGTGTCTGATTTGAGCAATAGTTTATATGCCACAGCTGGTAACTCAGCAACTTTATACTAGACTTCCTTCACTCTTGAACAAATTGCCTGGTCCTGACAATTGTTACTGTTCAATTTATTAATTTGAGCTAAAACCTATTCTATAGATGCTTTTTTTAAAAAAATAGTTTCTCTATCACATCCCTTGTGAAGAAGGGAACCTTCCTGACCTTCTCCATAGTGAACACTAATGAAAGGATTCACTTATCTTTTCTGCAGTAGTCTCACCTTTCTTTAGTGCTCCTTTTATACTTTGATAATCTACTGGCCCCACTGACTCTACAGTCATCCTACTTCTTCCATGTTTGAAAACATTTTTATTATTATCTTTTATGCCTTCTGCAAGTTTCATCTTAAAATATTACCTGTGTACTCTGTCAGTCTAAAAATCTATGAAATGGAAATTTGGAAAAATTTAAGAATCAGGAGGAATCCATGAGATATGTGCATGAGCTGGTAATCCGTCATCTTACTTTGAGTCATGGAGATGTACAAAATTAAAACTTTTATATTTTTGTCAAATTTTAAACAATAGATGGGCACTGAAAAAGCTATTTCAGGATTGTACTGCCAGCTACTTTTTAATGTGCAGGATTTTTTCCTTTTATTTCAATTTATCCTCAATATCTTTGTTCTTCTTGGTACCATTTTCATCTTTATAATAAGGCATAGCCTTAAATTCTTGTCCAGATATGGCCCCTTGTACCTATTACTTTATATGATGAAATCTGACATGACTTCTTTCATCTAGTATATGTCTGTGGTACTTAATTTCAGTGGCATTCTAAAATCCAAGTCTTTTCAGCATACATACTGCTACGTGCATTAATAAAGATTTAGACAGGAATAGAAATTATGAGCAGTTACAAATTTCCCATGGATTTTGGGAGGTTTTTTTTTTTAAACAAAGTTTTCTAGTGCTATTCTCTGGCTGCACACTTGCAGTGTTTGTTTTATCCATATTCCCAGTTTGTCTGCAGATGGTATTACATAATGTAGTTATCTTGCTTCCTAAAGCAAATGTTTATTCTAAAAACTAAAGAATTTAACAGTATAAAATGGAAACCATGGTAATAATTGAAGGTGAGAATGTTTTAGTGCAAGTGTATCTTGTTGATGCTTAAAAGCATACAATTTTCTCACGTCCTCTTCATTAAGTAGCTAAGCTAAATTGATTCTAAATTGATGCTATGAAAACCTGACTTGCCTCCTTCCCTCTCCCCACCCCCCCCCCCCCCCAACCCCCGCCTTCCTTATAGCAAGATGTAACAGTTTTATCTGGGAGGAAAATACCATCACTACTATCAGTTATTTGTTTAGATTTATGACTATGCAAATGAAAGTGCCTATCATATGGTCTAGGCATCATTGTAAAATTACTTTTCAGGAAATTAAAAAAAAAAAAAATTGGCAGTTTCTCCAAACCTACAGCCCAACCACTCAAAGCCAGTGAAGACTATGTTGTTTGTCAGTAGTTGCTCATACCAATGCGTTTGTTTGCAGGTTCAGGGATGTAACTTATATGTTTTAGAGCACTCCTTTTTCAGGTGCTTCTCTTATTTTTGCTGTATTTCTTAATCAGAATAGAATTTCAAAGTAACTTCAATACTTATCTGTTTTTGAAAATTACCTTACTTGGTCACTGAAATTGTTCATAAACATGTAAGAATGAGTTGCAGCAAGTGGACTCGCAGCAAGTGTCATTGGAATCTTGGGGACTAGAATTTTAAGGACCAGAGAAAGAACAAAGGAATTATTGTCAGAAAAGACAGAATAACTAGGAATCATGAAATGAATCTCCCAAATAAGTATAGTGCAGAGTATGCCATGGTTAGATTTTAGTTGGTATGTGTAGAAATACCTGGGAATTTTGCCTGTGGTTACACCACATATGAATTATTGACTTTTTCTTCACTTGTGAAATATTTGTACTGTGACATTTTCTATATAAGTACAACCAGAGGTTGTCACGTATACCAGCTTACAGTCCTATACAAGAATAAATGTGCAATTAAATGTAATTTATATCTAAAAATTCTCTATGGGACTGAAAGAGAAACCTTTTAGTTCTCAAGAACATGGTCTGTTTCTTGAGCTAAAGGTAAAGCTCTGCACAAGCACAGTCTGTAGGAAATCTCTCATACTTGATCTGAAGTTCATTTCTTATCCAGCCCCAGTCTTCTATTCTCCAACCAGTGTTATTGGGCTAAGATCAGCATAGATTTACAGTTTTTGCACTTCCATCAACTGTGTGGGGAGTGCTCCACATAAAAAAATCTGTGCTGAATTTCATCAGTCAGTGGAAGTTTTCTTATGGGTAGGTATAATATGGCTCAGTTCTCCCACACCACAAGCTTTAAATGAAAACAAATGGTTTGAAGATATTGCTATGCAGAAAGATTTTTTTTTTTTTTCCCTTCAATCTAGCCTTAAGATGAGAAAGTAACATTTTCTATCTCCTATGGATATTGCTTCCCATCCTTCTCGTACAGTTTATTTTCCTAGCCAGAAGAAATGATTGGTTGGGGGGAATAATTAAATCCTTTAAATAAAAAGCAGCAATAAGAAACCCAACAAACAAAAACCTAGCTTCATCTTGTTTGACCTTCACACTATAAAGTAAGGACAGTTTTCAGAACTGGTACTCAACAGGAATTTTTCCCTGAAAAATAAAAAATTATAATTAGGATTACCTGAACCAAACATGATACATGCCAGAGAAATGCATGGCAATTTACCATAAGGCTAAATCCAGCCTAGGCAACCTTTCTTTCAGGCACATCAAGTTCAAAGTGTAGTCACTGTATGCCTTGATTGTTTTTGACAATCAAAAAGAGAAGTGGTAAATAGCAGTGAAGAGCACAGTATCTTCAGGTCTAATCTTTAGGAGGAGGTACAGAGGCAATAGCAGTTTTAAAACTATATTAAAAGACAGTTCTTACATGTAGCTTCTACCTGAACAAGTCTGTTGGATGACAAAACATACAACAATAAAAATCATCAGCATTAAAATTTTTCATTTGTGTAACACCTTTTTATGTCATTTCTCCTTTCCAAAGTTATGCACATATGAATAGTAGATAGTTCTGGGATGGAAGGCAGAATATAAATACATAAAACACTCAGGTAAAGAAAAAATTATACTGGAGATATTTTTTTTTTTTTAAAAAAAAAGGCTGTGGGATTTAGTTGTCATTACCATCATATTGGAATGATGCTGGGTAAGAAAATATGCAAACTGCCACTGAAGCACGCCTGAATTTGGTGTCATACTGTTTTGTCAACATTGATTTCCCTTAGATAACAGTGTATTCTGAAACTCAAGAGGAAATTTAGGGATGTAAATGATGGGGAAAAAATTACACAGTGAGGAAAAGTAAGTATAAATACATAAGATCTATACATTTAGTGAGCAGGTATGTTTTATATTTATTGCTTTATATGTGCCTGTTTTATTGATGTATTACTAGCTTGACCAGAATAATTAGAGTACAGAATCTCATTTTGCAATTCCTGCCTGAAGCCCATAGCTTGCAGCTGGTTTGTACATTAAGAGAGAATTGGGTTCTGCTGTTTAAAGTAGCCATTCTACAGAATGGTACTGGTTGTGGGTGACAATTAAGCAGAAACACGGAATATTTCTTGTGGGAAGCATTGGAGTTTGCTGTTTCTTTGCCACGTAGTCCCTTAACAGAGAGAATGAAAATGAATGTGCACATACCTTTTATGGTTCTTTAGGGGCATCTGTTTCTTTCCAAATCATAACCTGTCTAATTTCAAGATTTCTGGAAAAGTTATTGTCTTCTCAAGGCAAGGAAAAATATGCCATCACTTGTGCTTAAGTGAGAAATTTGTTCTGTTGATGGAAAGCCTTAATGTGTGTACATTTTAGTAGTATCTGATATAATTACTCATACATGATTAAGCAAGAAGGAAACAGTATGATCATAGCTATTCTCTAACACACTAAATAGGACTTCCACGTATCCCTGAGCAACAATATAGCTTTTTGGAGAAGAAAAAAAAAAAAAAAAGCCAGCCATCCTATCAGATTTTATTAGCACTGGCAGTGACAGAGAATCCATTGCAATCACTGCTAAATTGTTCCTATGATTAATTTCTTATTGTAAAAAAATGTGCACTGTGTTGCTAGTTCGAATTTGTATGGCTTCGTTTTCCAGCTCTTACATCTTTGTTGTATCTTTGTGTGCTGGACTGAAGAGCTCATTATCAAAGTTTTGTTCCTGCTCTAGATACTTGTAAACTGAGATCGATTTACAACTTAACCTTCTGTTTGGTAATCTGAATAGCTTGACCCCCTTCAGTCTTTCATTATATGACATATTTTCCAATTCTTTCTGTATAGGTTGTTATTCATTCTAGTAAAGCAAGTGAATCTTGCTAGAGAAACTGAAAGAAACTGAAAACTGCTTAAAAAACAAGAGTCTTATCTACCTCTCTATCACCTTTCCTTTCCCTGAAAAATAACAATGGGCCCAATTAATCTGTTTATAGTTAGAATAACATCAATTTTCCCCAAATTATTTTAATAATTAATTGATCTGTGGCTCATTTTAGTGTAACTTTAGCCAAATATGTTATAATGTGAGGATAAATTATAGGGTACTTCCAAAGTACTTGCTCTCTGTTCTTGCAGAACTTAACCTTGTTAACCCCTGTTAAAGGAGGGTCATAGTAGTCTTTTTTATTGGGGGAAAAAAAAGGAATGGCGTTGCCTCACTTTTTGAATGAAAGATCCTAATTTAAGGAAAGAGTTCTTGAATGCAGATACCAACTAATAATAAGACACTTCATAATTCTGATACAATTGCTTGAACTCAGACAAACGGCGTCTTCCATATTTTCTGTAGACTATCTCTAGTCATCTGAAGATGTAGTAGCTACACACTTAAGGACACTCACTGTCATTAGACGGCTTCTGGTCTACTGAGCTGGGTGGCTTGTGTCATTCTTACTGGGAGTCCATGGGTATCTAGCACAAGTTTCCAAATTTTCACTGAGTGCATGTTGCCACAAATTATGTTTGCAAAGCTTCTGTTGGACTCCTGAGGTTAACCATAAGACAGCCCATTACAGCTGCATTGCCTGAAAATCTCAAATGAAAAGTGAAGTTGCAGTCCAAAGCTGAAATGTCTCTATTTTGAATTGCTGTGTTTACAAGATCCATTTCCTTTAAACAGTGCTCTGTGAGTGGACTGGATACATTTCAAAAGCTTTCAATTTCTTTTTATTTTTCACAGGGGTTATGCTTTTATTAATGGATGAAGAAAAGTCTAACTGTGAAATACAAATTTTTGTCTCGGAAAACTGTCTTCTAGCATGGCTTGTGGAAAGAAAACAGAAACATGTTCCTTCCACATCTTTTTAAAAACTTCCTGTAACACTGTCGTTTTGGCACCATGCTATCTATCATAAACCCCAGAAAGTGTTTGATGACTCATATTATAGAAGAGACTCATTATATGAGAGTACATGAGAGCCAGCCAGAAACTTCAATCTATTTCA
Source organism: Pelecanus crispus (assembly GCF_030463565.1). Taxonomy (NCBI): domain Eukaryota; kingdom Metazoa; phylum Chordata; class Aves; order Pelecaniformes; family Pelecanidae; genus Pelecanus; species Pelecanus crispus. The sequence goes on along the minus strand of NC_134646.1, from coordinate 40,996,925 downwards.
CTATGAACAGCAGCTGAGCAACGCAATTTTAAAACATGTTTCCTGTGTATTTTTCAGTGTGTAGTGATGAGAGTAAAATATTCATCTTATGTCTGTCTTTCAAAACAGCAGACTAAAATAAAGCAAGCCTCTTAATGAAGGCTTTTCAACATGTTATTAGTAAGACAAAAGTTAAAACCTAGTTTTTATTAGACTTCTTGTTGACAAGTAAAAGTTCTCAGACAGAATATGTACTTACTTTTGTTGCTCTTTCTCTAGAAAAATGCATTTCTTACCTGGTTTTTTTTCCCCACACTTGACAGCGAGAGGCTACTACCTGACTGCAAACAAGAAAATTAAGTGTGGCTGTAAAACAGTAAAATGTAATAATGTAGCAAATTTACTCCTTGACTTTGTTCTACTAAGGGGTTGTCAAAGTACAACAGTTCTCAAGAGAATTAAAGCAGTATTTTTTTTGTATAAAGAGGAAAACCACATAAAAAATAATATGGTGTATTCTAGGAGGGAGTTTTATTGATAGGATTTCAATAGTTTTCTTACTGGCAATTCTACCCATCCCTTCACAGCGTGGTCCAACTACCACTGACAATCTTAAATACAAAATACACTTTGTATTGGAACAACATTTAAAATCTGCAGAATTTCAAATTTCAAGATAGAGTTAGGTACCTCACAGAAAACTCTTATGTGAAAATTGAGAGTGAATTCCTAAGAGGGCTTAATTATCCTAGATATATTACAGACAGTAAGCTCTTTATTGAAATAAAAAGCGGTGCTTTAAAGATCCCCTTTTCTATAAATGACTTCGAAATCTTTTAGCTATATTTTTAGCTCCTTCTGGGCTTAATGCTTGTTGTAGATTTCATTCTGCTGTAAAAATTGGAAACAATGACAGAGCTAATGGTAGATGTTAAATAGGAAACAGTAACATGCAAAGGCAACCATTGATCTGCTCCAATCTCCTTCAGAAAACAAGGGGAAGTTTCAGAATAGATGAAATCTAGCTAGTAAGCAGCACTCAATACCCATTGGTCTTTGTATTCTGCTCAGAACTATATTAAAACACTATAGAAAACATCTAGGTTTTTGCTTATTTACAGTACTATTGTAGTATGTTTTTTTTGCCAATAGAGAATGAGTATTATGCTGTATATATCCTAGGTGTGCATGTATAATTTCATAATGTTGTTAACAAAAGCTAGAAAGAAGGGTTGAAAGAGATCTCCATTATTCCCTTGAAATTATTTTATGAGAGGTTTAAAAGATTTCTATAATCTCACATCTCAGGCCTCAGTGGTTTTACTAATGTGATGTAGCTGTCAAGTGAAAAGATTGGGTAAGATATACCATACACAGCTCATTCTCAGCAATATATCAGGAGTCAGGCTTACTGTTGGATGTGGACAGAAAGACACTTTTTCTACTTTATTATTATTTAGACTGTTAGCATGGTTGTGCCTAAAACTTAAGAAAGAATAAACAAGAACAAATCCTTCTTTAGGAATGCTATTAATCAAAATAGGAAAAAAATAAGAAATAGCGAGACAAACACATTGTTCATTGCAGGGGTGGGTTACACCATATGTGTTCTTCAGCAGGAGGTTTTGGTGGTGGGGGAATGAAAGAAAAGTAGCTTGGCAAGGCTTACTTGATATAGACTCTATCAGTATAGGTTTATAAAAGACAGCATCCTATTCAGGCAAGGGGGAAAACAACAGACTGCTTGTTGGAAATAAACTATACTTCCCTCATAGATCTTGGGGAAAAAAGGATTCTGGGTTTTGAGTTTTGCCATACTGTTTTGTGTTGAGGTCTGCAAGGGACTCCAGATACCATAAAATTAGATTTAGAGAGAATTAGCCTTTTGTATGAATGACTCAAAATGAACTCCTGCCTAAATCCTATATGATAAGAGGAAAAAGAAATTAAGAGAATGAAGCAGGTTGAGGCATGCGCACGTGATTAAGCAGTGGGAAAATATGAGTGGTTGAGATGAGGAAGAGAGTGTTGCAGAGGGTTGTCTGACTTTGTTGTTTGACCTTGGTAGCAGAGCACTCGTTAGAGTGGCCCACCACATGGCTTTGGTGAGTGGTATAATTTTAGGTAAAAGTTTATCACTTTTTGTGAGCAGTATAACTTTAGGAGACATTTGGTGACTTTTCAGCTTGCTGTTGAGTCCCAGATCCCAAGGTTTCTAGTTTGAAGTTAAAAAAAAAAAAAATTCAGAAGAAGGAAGCTTGTGTTTAGCTGACTTAAACATTACTATACAAAGAAATGTTTGAAGGACTACAAATATGAAAAAGGAAAAAAAAAAGCAACCCAACAACCAAAAAAAACCCCCAAAGCTGAAAATTACAATGTGAAAAGGGAAGGAGAGGAACTGCAGCAAGCCACCAAAATGCAGAGGGGAAGATCCAGAAGGTACAGACAGCAGCTGATGTTGGACCTTACTTAAATTCTTTTATCTTGCTATTCTGGTAACTTCAGATTCTCAGCCACTCTCTCTTTCCAATACCTTTCCGAAGTCTATGTGGCAGGGGTGAGGGGAAATCTGGATAGGTCTCACTGTGACTACACAGTATAAGGCCTCCCTTATCCACTGCTCATCTAAAGGATTTTTTGAGTGGTTGATCTCAAACCAGTTCTATATTCCTCTTCCTCTGATGAAGTAGTATCTTCCTGAACTGCTTTATGGGGCTCATTTGCCAGATTCAGGCTCTGGCTCTTCTGTGCAGTTTCTCTTTCAAGCTCTGTTTATCTAGTGATGGGTAGTGACTAGGGCCTTATAGTGATTGTTATCCCACTAGATATCTCTCCTTTTGTAATTTTGGGGGGAGGATGGAATAGGCTTGATGAGGTAGGTATGGTTAAGTTGCATCTGTTCTGCCCCCTCTGTTAAGCATCCCTTATGAAGCTTAATTTTAGGTCCTAAACATCTCTTTGTCAGCCATCCTGCTCCTGCTCTCTTTCTAAAATACTCCTCCTTCCCTCAAGGGGTGGACAACATCTGCAGGGCATCTTTCTATGGTTGGGGGGTCCCCAGTGCAAAAGAGATGTTGCCAAGTGGGAGAGGTCATTAAGATGACAGGTGGGGGCTGGACCATAAGACATGCAAAGAGAGGCCAGAGGAACTTGGTTTATTTAGCCTGGAAAAGGGTAAACTCTGGGAGTGGGGGAAATGTAATCATAGTCTGCCACAACGTAGAGGACGGTTACAGAGAAGATAGAGCCAGATTCTTCTCGGATGTCCACAATTAAAGGGCATGATGTGGTGGCCCTAATCTGCAATAGGGTGTAAGGAAAAAAATTCTTTGTTGTGACTGACCCTTTTGGACAGGATGCCCAGATATGCTGTGGAGGATTTCAAAACATCTCTGGGTGAGGTTTGGAGAAACCTGGTCTACCTGTGAGGTTGCCTGTGCTTGGAGAATGCGGCTGCACTGGGTGGCATCCTGAGTCCCCTCCAAAACTAAGACTTATATGATTCCAAGTAGCCCACTAGTGGTGGTGTTCCTTGGGGTGTGATAAGGATGGACTGCTGAAAAAGATACTAAGTGTAAGGTTTGATATCTCGATGGGCAGAAAGGTGTTAGGGGGTTAGGCTTATATATGCAAGTGGAGAGGAGACTTGAACAGAAGAGGAACTTTGAGCCTGTTAAATTGTTTCTTAAAAATTAAATTTTGTTTATTTTTTAAAAAGTTTTCTTGGCAGTGGACTAATGGGAAAGATATTATAATTAGCTCTAGAGTTGCAACTAGCAATAATAATCCATAGTTCCCAAAAACTACAACTTCTTTTGGTTTTGTCCCACAGTGGAAAGAAGCAAAGTTTAATGCTTCTTCCAGAAAATAAAACTGGCTTTTGAGATTAAGAAAGAAATGAAAGTTGTAAGTTTTGATGATAAAAATGCAGGAGTACTTGGGGGTAAAACAAATCCTATTTTTTCTGTTTTATAATGAATAGTGATAACGTGGATATGTGGGAAGGTGGACATTACGCAGTTGAGAGGGAGATTGCTGACCAAGAAAGAAATTTGCGGAGGAAGTGGGTGTGTGGCATATTGCTGGTACAGAGTTAAAAGCACAGAAAGCCAGCTTAGTCTGTCACTGGCTGTTCTTACATAAATTACTTTTTCAAGGGAAACCAGCAGCTCTCTATTCTTAAGTGTAAGAATAGAGTGAATTTATGGTGATTGACCTATTAGGAAACAGATATTCTCAACAGACAATGTCATATACGTGAAAACTGAATGAATGCAGCAGGTCTCTCAAACATGCGATAAACCTTGTTCACTCTATCTATATAACTTGCTCCAAATATGGCTCAAATAATTTAAAAACTTTTTACAATTACTCATAAAGTGCAAAGTAAAGAAGTTGACTACTACCCATAATTAAATTGTTATTTCTTAAGAATATATATAACTTTCTTGGCCACGCATATTCATATTGTTACTGTGATGCAGAAAACATAAAATTGATTAGATAATGTTAAAAATGTAAAAATTTGACACCTGGAGGCTTCCGTTTCATCTCAAGTTCTTAAGAAAGACTGAGGATATGTCATGAAATCCAGGAGATTTACTGAAGATATTTTATCTTTTATACTGGCAATACAAAATATCTGACAATATGTATTTTTATGAAGCTGTTTATAGAAGCTGCTTTGACAGGATTTATTTACCAGTATCTGTGTGTTCTTGTCATGCTGTGTAGCTTGGATTTACTTATGGCAGCTTATAGGTGTCAGTGGTGGGAGTCAGAGGAGTTTCCAGGTTTTGTGAAGTCAAGTTACAAATGTCTTTTGATCATAACTCTCCTTTCCCCCCTATTAATCTGGGTTTCAGGAGCAAATGCTATATGTCATATTTATACCTGGTTGATGATGATTGCAGGGCCTTACAGATCATCATTTCTGGTGACCAATATGAAGTGAACATGCTCTGAAGCCATCAGACTTCTTTATTCTGTTGGATCCAGACATTAACAGATCTACTCTAGCTAGTAAAAATAAGTGGAAGAATTGGTTAATCCATTTAAGATGAATATTACCTAGTTCTCTGTGGTATTTGTAAGCAAAAATAAGGTTTTCACCACGTGTTCCAATGTGAAGACATGCAGTCATTTGGAATGCTGGGTGCCAACCTGCAGCATGAAAACTGCTAATGTCCATGATAACCTGCTTTCTTAAGCCAACTTTCTTAAAAAGGAATGTGAGACTTGCCAGCTTCTGAAAGCAAAGTGTATTTAAAAACCTACCACAAGAACAATTACAACTAAATTTTTCCACATCATTTATACCAGTTCATGTCCCCTCACTTTCTATGCTCCTATAAAATATTCTGCCTTTGTCTCCTATACACAGTAATTTATTGTAATTGAAGAACTTCCTTTGACATTAACTGATTGCCTCAAGCAACCATAAAGTACTTGTGTACATATGAACCAGTTCCAGCAACTCAGACACTGCACATAAGGATTTTTTCTTTTATGAATCTATTTTTCCAAAGCGATTACGTTACTTAGACTAAGCCAGTTGTGTAGATTCTCTTCAATGCTTTTTGGAATAAGGTTTTGCCTTCTGTGTTCTGTAAACACTATCACTTTATACATTTGAGCAGTTAATTTGAGCTTAGGTGAGAGATGAAAAAATTGATTTGAATGTATTGGAGCATGCATAAATGTATGCCAAATAGTGGTGACTGAATTGTTCTAAAGTTTTGTTTATGTTTTATTTTTGTAAATAGTCTTCAGATATTTCTGTAGTCTTCCTTGTCTGTGGATCCTCCAAATGTAGGGAAAATAAGAATACACTGAAATTTTTCCCTCTGACAAAGTTTTCCAAGTACAAGAAGTTCAGGGGGCTAGATGATGGCCAAGCACTCAGAAAGGTAGATAAATGTTTGACAGTATGACAGTCAAGATTTGCTGACTTAAGCTATTCCCAAATACTGTGGTGTTTAAAAAAACAACCAAACAAAAATTTTTGACTAATTTTTTTTTCTTGCCTAACTCAAGAGTTGATAAAGTAGTAGAGGCACGCTAATCTCTGTAGTACAAAAAGGTAAGCAGTAAGGCTGAACGGACTATTACATGTCAAAGTAACAGCAAACAACTCACAGGAGCCTGTTCCAATATTAGATCTAATATTAGTTCTGTTCAGTCTGTTTATTTTTGTGTGCTTCAAGCTATGAGTTTTTATCCCAGTGCAAACACAGTTCATTTTGGAAATATTTATTGAAAAATCCTTTTTGTACTATCTTGTACAAGCTAGCTATAAAGCAAACGGAAATGTAGTAAGCTAACAAAATCCTAGTAAGCTAGCTAAGCTGTTAATGTTTTATAGTATAAAATCAGCAATTCTCTTCTTCTAAGATTTCTTTCTTTATCCTCTCTGTTCATCTTGTATGGATGCAAGGATGAACAGAAGTTAATAACACGTTAAGAATTCTGGTGAAATGAGGAGTAAATTAGCAAAGGAAAAGCTGACAGTCTCTTCCATTCATTACTTTGCTTAAAAAATTTTGCCTGCCTCCCCTCCCTGTATCCAAAATTGTGGCAGTCATGAATTTCTCACTAGATAAGGGGGGAAAAAAAAAAATCCAAACCACCAACCCTGAACAAACCTAACTGAGTTTAGACATTTGGAGTAAAAAGCATAGGAAATTATTATATGTACTTTTCATGGCAGTTACTTTAACGTTTATTCAGTTGATATTACTATATCTATAGATACTTCAACATACTGTGAGGACTGTTTTGCCATGTGTGTTCATTATTAACTATTTATGTGGGGCTAAAGGACATGAACAAATGTTCTGCTGAAAGGTGTTTGGGTTTTTTTTAAAGGAAACCTATTTATATTTGACCTTGTTTATTAGAACTATTATCTCCCACACACACACTCCAAAGATGGATACTCAGACTTTGCAGTATGACTTCTGCTCTGTTTAGGTTTTTTAACTTGTTTTGATTTTAATGAAATTGGCTAGGAAAATGAAATAGTACAGTATAGGTTAATTGATGGATTGATTTTAATAATTTCTGGATTTTCCTCCAATAATTTATCTGAATAGTGTGAAGATGTAAGGAATGAGAAAATTGTTAGATTACTTCTGTGATACTAAGTTTGTCATCTCGTTAATGTCGTGTGGTCTCTGTGAGAAGCTAAAGACATATTAGTGTTTTTAAAGAAATGCATATATTGTGAGTAATTATGCTATATGTTTTATAGAATAGTCTTTGAAATCAAAAACTCCTGCATCCTTCTTTCTTGCAAACTGTAGCTTACCATTAGAAGAAAATGACATCTTGACTGCTTTAGCCAAAGCTGTCTCAGCTTAGATGTGTTTTAGCATGATTAGCAGCCTGCATTCTGCCTTCCTATTACAGTAAAGTATCCAAGAGGAAAAGGTGAATGTGATATTTTTGCTGCTTTATTGTAACTCCATTAATAGTAAATAGAATTAAGCTTAAAGAGTTTCAGAATGTTCTGCAAGAAATAGATGAGTCTAGGCAGATCAAAGCAGCTCCAACAATGTGTAGGAGCCAAGATTTTAGATGCGGAAATGTCATGACTCAGATCTGCTTTGTGCCCTGTCATTTAACACGACAGTCCTGTTGAAGTTAACCACTGCAATAAGCTGCTGTATAATTCTCAGCTGACAGTTACACCTTTGTTGTGGTGACTGACACTGCTAATAAATGTTGCTGAAACATGAGAAACAGCTTTGAATGTGCATTAACAGATGATTCCAAAACAGCCAAAGAGCTAGAGGCACCGTGTATGAACTTCTCGAGAAACTGAAGAATGAAGATCCCTTGTGCCCTGTGAAAAATCAGGCTCAATTCAAGCTGTTTTAAGCAAAACAGAAATCAAAGTAAAAAGACATGCAGGTTTGACTTAGGCCAATGTTTTGAAATATTTTTTTTAAATACCCTTCCCCCCTGCTTCAAACAAGCAAAAAAACCCAACCCCACAAGCTGGATTCCTGATACTTCTAACTGAAGAATTTGAGCTGCTTGGGTACCAAAAGGTAATTGTAAAGCTATAAGTGTCTATCTATTTCCCTAACAAAGGAATTTAGTGTGTTACTTGCACCTCTCCTTCTCCCTCTCTCTGAAACATCTCCAGGCATGTAGTTGATATCCTGTCTTGGGAATTCTGAGGTAATTCCCAGTCTCTACCTCTTAGGGTTTTTATCCTAAACTCTAAGTGTTTGCTATTACTGGAATTTGTGCCTTAGTTTAAATACACTTCATTTTATATGAGGTAATTACCTATTGTATCTTACCAATACAGATATCTGTACAGTGGCATTTAGGATTTCCTTGCTGGTTACAGGGATGGACAAAACCAAAAAGAAACATAGCACATCCACTTCAGGGTAGTACGTCAAGTGAAAAGAATTGCTCTAAGGTTGAGATGATCCCCAGAGCATACTGATTCGGAATAGAAAAAGCGATAGAGCCTTCCATCCTGTAGTGTGAACAGCATTCTTATGATATATTTTGTTCTTCTTTGATACTTCCACTTTTATTTCCCCTTTCTATGTACATAATTTATTGCTTTCTAGTAGGTGGAAGTGTGATGTTGCATAACTTGTTTAGATTTTCTAGGGGACTAATAAAATAGACTTCCTTCTTTTGTTTTATGGATAAGTATTAATTTATGTTTTTAACAGAATTTGAGTGACATGTAGTGAATGACGTATGATCTCCATCTAGTGCAAAAAGACCCGAAAAATGTGCTTGAAAACTAGCATCCCATTCTCGTTTGTAAGATTATATGCCTGCTGCAGTACAAGCAGCATTCGGTTGATTTGTAGCAGGATTTGCACCCAAGACTGTTACTTAGCAGGGCTCGCCTGCTTCCCGGTTGTGAGTAACAAACAGTGATGTCTCTAGTTCACCTGTAACACCTGACCTGGACATGATGCGTTCTTAAGGCAGCATCTTAATACTGTGTCATGTAACTCAACTGCGTAGGTCTGTTCTTTATGAAGATGTGCAGAGTTAGGTGCTCATTTATGTTTCAAACACTGGTCACAAGCTTCAAAAGTGGTGTGATTCAACACAGTCTGTTGTGGTGGTTTGAGCCCCGCTGGCAACTAAGTGCCACGCAGCTGCTTGCTCACCCTCCCCTCCTCTGGTGGGATGGGGGAGACTATCTGAAGGGCAAAGGTGAGAAAACTGGTGGGTTGAGATAAGAAGAGTTTCAAAATAAAAATAAAATAATAAAAATTTATATTAATAATAATAAATTGTAGTGAAAAGGAAAAAAACAAAAAGAGGAGCAAAACCCAGGAAAAAACAAGTGATGCAACTGCTCACTGATGCCCAGCCAGTTCCTGAGCAGCAATCGCTGCCCTCCAGCCAACTTCCCCCCGCCAAGTTTCTATACTGAGCATGACATCATATGGTATGGAATAGCCCTTTGGCCAGTTTGGATCAACTATTCTGGCTGTGCCCCCTCCCAGTTTCTTGTGCACCTGGCAGAGCATGGGAAGCTGAAAAGTCCTGGACTAGCATAAGCAGTACTCAACAACAACTAAACCATCAGCGTGTTATCAACATTCTTCTCATCCTAAATCCAGAACACAGCACTATGCCTGCTACTACAAAGAAAATTAACTCTATCCCAAGCAAAACCAGGACATCTGTTAAAGTAACTTGGCTCCTGAATTTAAAAAGCCTTTGTGAAAAGTCTTTTTAGCAATGCAGAACTACTTGTCTCCTGACAAAGTTTGGAGTTTTCAGTCAACTGGTAGGCAGGGCTTACCATAGAGTAATATATTGCATCAAATTAATACTGAAATGTTATATGTATAGATAATACTATGAAAGCTTTGAGAGGGCTTCAGTTGCTTTATGTGAAGAAGTGCATATTAGGAAGAAAATGTGAGCTATGTAGTAAACTGCAATCAGATTCAGAAATAGTGGGTTTCTGTCTAATATGAAAATCAGTCTTTATAATTATTTAAGTTACTCTTCCAATCTATTGACTGCAGTCAAGAGCACCCTATTATTAATCCCATTCCTGCTTTATTGAGGGTCTGTGCAAGTGTTTTGGATTAAGACTTTCCTACATTATCACATTTATGCAAAACTTCCAGATGCATATTTAATTGATTTACACTTAAACACCTTCTCCACAGCGAAAAACATATGCTCTGTGTGTGCCTCTTCACAACTTCTCTTAGTAACCTTATAAACGCTATACAGACTGTGCTATGCAGTTCCTAAACTGACAGGCTACTGCAAAGGAAGGATGAGGAATTTTTTGGGCTAGTTTACAAGTGAAGTTCTTGTGAGTAAACTTATATATTCAGAAGAGAACTGAATTTAGCTTTCTAAATACTCTATGTATACAGCAAACTCTAAATTCAAGCAGTTCAACACGACTGGAGAATATGTCTTCATGAGTGTTTTCCCTTAACATCTGAGTTCAAGTCATTAAATTTCCTGAGTGGAAGTTGTCCCAGTATTTGGTCGGTCTCCATAAATCTGTTTGGATTTTAGAAGCACTAGATTGGGTTGTCCTTGGGGGATAGAGATCATACAGAAAAGAATGCTCATCAGTATGTTAAAAACCAAAGTTAAAAACAAAAAAATTGAAGGAAATCACAAAATGGAGGAAAACATCTTATACCTTCTCTTTTCCTCAGAAATTGTCATCAATTATTAATTTATTGACTCAGTACAAGTTAATAAAGTTCTCTAATAATTTTATTTTAATATCTCTAAAAAAATTTTTTTTTTTTTTTTTTTCCTCTGTTGACATGCTTCCTGTACTGTATGGGACAGATTCTGTTCTGCACTAAAGACAAAGCTTGGGTTGTTTTGACATTAATCTTGACTAGCTTGTTATTTAGAAAAAAAAGAAAAAGAAGTTATGATAACCACACTTCTAAGTGATTTTACAAATACCTTGGAGGACACAAAATTTTCCCACACTCCCTTGGGTTGTCAACCATTAATCCCCTCAGTCACAAGCACAATATGTCATTTCTGGTTTTAATCACAGTTGCAAGTACTTCACACCTTGTCAGTGCTTTTGAATCTAAAACTGCATACAGATCAGTGTGTTGTAACTCAGAGCAGCTATGAGATAGAGCAAATATTTGGGGGTTTAGAATGCTTAACATGTTCTTTACCTTGTGCATCATTTCCTTTACAAAAGGAAACACTATCTGCAGTGCCTGTGAGAAAGGTAAGTGTCAGAGATCTTCCACCACCAGTTTCAGGGAGAATGGAGGACAGTTGCACTTGCTTTTTAAAAGAAGTTACAAAGAGCATAGTTTTGAGGGAAAGGGCTGCTTTTGACTGTAGAGGAATGATTTGTTGATTCCTGGAAAGGTATGTTAGCAATGAGTAGAAAAGCCTATCTAGAGCTATGAATCACATTTTGAATAACCAGGAAAAGTAAAGGAAAGCTTTTAGGTGTTGTTTGTGCTGGCTAATGCCCCATGGTTTAACTTTTGGTCAGCCCTGAATTGGTCAGGCAGTTGGGCTAGATGATAGTTGTAGGTCCCTTCCAACTGAAATTATTCTATTCTAGAGAGGATCTTCCAAAACAGTTAGATCTCTTTCTGAAGTCAGGTTTTAAAACAGTGCTGTTGAAGACCTATCTTTTTTATTTGTGGTAGAGATTGTATTCTGTTGGTATTTACTTATTTCTGCTAGATGGGTGCTAAAGTTCTTGTTTTCCTTATTTTTTGCTACTCACTGACTCTATTGCAAAACATTATTAAGCTGAAGAAATGCTCCATATAATCAGTGGGGATTCTTCTGAAAAGTTTCTCTGGACTGATTTTTTTATGCTACTGTTATCCTGTGAACACAGAAAAAGGTGTAGTTAGTCCTTGTCATTTTCCTGAACACATCTGTAAGCAAATGAACTTGTTTGTGGAAGCAGGGGTTAGTATTTCCTCTTAGGACTTTGAACTTCTTATATAGTGTAGGGGATCGCTAACTATATGCCAGGAAAAAAAAAAATCTGGAAAGGAGAAGGTGCTTGCAGTATACACTCAATAATTTAACACAGACTATGACTGTGATCTTTTTCAGCACTTCTGAATGGAGCTGGGGGGAGGTTCAGGAGTTGTGAATATCTGTTAGTACTCCTCTTGTGACTTTAAGTTCATTATTATGGTAAGCAAAATGCTTCTTGGGACTAAAAAAATATAATTGATTGTCTGTGTTCATACAATTAAATGCTCATTTTCTCCCGAGTCAAAATAGCCCAAACACAATCTTACCTCTGAAAAAAAAAACCAAACCAAAACCAAACCTACTTGTTAATGTTTGGTTTCTCATGCTATGACACAAAACTATGAGACAGCTACTGTTTTATTCAGCTCTGCTATTGGTCCCCTTGGTCACTGTGGACATCTCATGCATAGTCTTTAGTCTCCAGTATTGTCTATTCATGCCTCCGCTTATTATTCATGTTCTACAGTTTCCCTAGTGTAGTGGTGACAATTATTGTTGTCTTGGAAAGCAGGGAAAGACCTTTCCAGTGACTTCAGTAGTCTGGTAGAATGCTTTCGCTTTCATGTTGTAGGAGTTATACTCAGATAACCTCATTATGCATGCACTGCCCTCAAAGATGTTCTGATTCAAGGGGAGCATAAAAATAAATCTTCTGTTATTGAATCTTGTGTACTGAAACATATTAGAATGGTTTGTTTGTTTTTCCCCTTGAAACTTTAAATGCTGCAATGCATGGATAGAAGAGAATTAGTTGTGAAGCATTAAACACAGAAGTAATTTTAAAACTTTGTACAATATGATGGGAGTATCCCCTGTGCCTGAGTGGTTCAGCCATTGGTCCTGTTGTTTGGTAGGGTTTTTAACTTTTTCTGATTGAAGATTTTACATCTCTTCCCTTTTAAGTTTATGTAGATTTTGTACATGCATTTCAAGATGGAAAATTCTGTAAGAAATAAAGAACTTAATCTATCTGCATGTCCTTGCAAAGTCTGAGAAAAACAGAAGCTTAGGGCTTAATTCTAAAAGATTGAACATCAAGTGTTCATTGTGATATTGCAGGCTTGGAAATTCTGCACCTCTACAAGCAAGTTTTGCAATTGTAAAGCAAAACCACTATGATATTATAGTGGTCCTTAACTATATATTTGTAAATACTGGGGGTTTTGACAAATGTATTTTGCAAACGTAAAGTAGCTCTCAGAATGAAAAAATGTGGCTTTAGATAATACTATAAAATGAAATATATGAGAGTCTTAGAAGAGATGTGCAGCTGCAGCTTCTGTCAGCAGAAGTTGCTGATAATAAATGAGAAGAATGTGAATGATGGATTTGCCTTACAAGAGGGACTGTTGTAGGTAGGTTACTTTGCAAAATCATAGACCCTGCATCTGTAATAGATCAGAGGTAGGTCACAATAACGGGTAATGAGCTGTGGAACCACTGATCTTAACTGTCAAGTGCTTAGCAGGTAACAGAGGAGCAGAGAGAGCACTTTAATCTTTGGGCACAGAAAAAAGCTATGTATATTTATATATTAAAAAGTCACAGTGCATTGATAATTCCTTGATCAAATTGCACAATTCACAATTCAATTTCAAATCCAGGATAAAGTTTCTGTTGGATAGAAACCTGACTATGTTAGTATAGTTCTGAGGTTTCTGTTTAACAGAAAGCCTTATACAAGGGAAAGGTATTTGTCATTAAGGCCGCAAAAAAATTTATGCTGGGATCTTAAACCCAGATACAACCTTCTGAGTTTGTAACAAGAAGTGAAAATCATTCTAAATTACTTTTGCCTGCAAACAGATTTCATAAGGTGCCGGCAAGCAGATGTTTGATTGCATAAAATAAGTGAGTCACCAACTTCAAAGATATTAAAAAAAAAAAAAAAAGAATATGATGCGGGAATGGGATAGGATATGCATGTCACAGTACTGAAATTTGATCTCAGTGGAACACTTGGGATTTAAGCTGCCTGGAACAATTTGTAGCATGCAGCTTTGTTACCTAATTTCACTTGTGTTGTCTGAGAACAAGTAAGAGTTAAAAGGCATTCACTAAACTTTGAAGTGGGTATGGCATGTTCTCTGATCTTTGCTTTTCATACTAGCTACTTGAACTTGACACTGACCCATCAGGTGCTTCAAAAGAAAATGCATCCTCACAACTCTTATCCAATCATAGTGTGCTCAGAACCATCACCTATGAAGCGGACAAAAAAAAAGAGCAAAAGAAAGGATAAAAATTAAAACACTATGGGTCAGATTTGCTTGGTTTCGGCTGGGATAGAGTTAATTTTCTTCCTAGTAGCAGGCATAGTGCTGTGTTCTGGATTTAGTAGAAGAATGTTGATAACACGCTGATGGTTTAGTTGTTGCTAAGTACTGCTTACGCTAGTCAAGGACTTGTCAGCTTCCCATGCTCTGCCAGGTGCACAAGAAACTGGGAGGGGGCACAGCCAGAAGAGTTGATCCAAACTGACCAAAGGGCTATTCCATACCATGTGATGTCATGCTCAGTATAGAAACTGGGCGGGGGGGGGGGGGGGTTGGCCGGGGAGCAGCGATGGCTGCTCGGGAACTGTCTGGGTATCGGTCGTCGGGTGGTGAGCAATTGCATTGTGCATCACTTGCTTTGTATATTGTTATTACTGTTATTATTATATTGTTGTTGTCATTATTAGTATTTACTTTATTTCAATTATTAAACTGTTCTTATCTCAACCCAGGAGTGTTTCTCACTCTTACTCCTCCGATTCTCTCCCCCATCCCACTGGGGCAGGGGGAGTGAGCGGGTGGCTGAGCGGTGTTAAGTTGCTGGCTGGGGTTAAACCACAACAGATTTTTAATTACTTCAGTGAAATTACTTGGTGCAATTTGTTCCAATAGTAGAAAGAATGTCAAAGTGTGCATATGTGGACGCCTGACTTAAGACTACATGCAATTAATGGTACAAAGAGTAACAATGAACATGAAAAACTAGTACAAGTTCTTGATGACTTTATAATTGAAATACTGCTTTTATTCTTACTTACTGGAAGGTACGTAAAAAAGAGTACAGACTGACACCATCTGAATTATGAGAAGAGCAGTGGCTGAGTTAATTTATGAAACTTTGAAGCATAAATGGAGAACAGGGAAAAACATTTAGGAGGAAATGATAGAAAATTCTTCTGCTAAGAGGTTAATGGGAAGTAAGGATGATGAGGAAAAGGGAAGAAAACACAAGACTGTCTACCAGCATCTCATTTCATTTACTTTATATATCAATACCTGGCAAACGAAATAGAAAAAAATAGTTTTGAAGAGAGACAATTTAAATCATATAAATGGGAAAAAATGTATTTATATTATAGGAAAGGACATGCTTGTGGAATACTCATGACTAAATGAATCAGCGAATTAAATGCTAACACTTCTAAATATGCAATTATTAATATCTCTGATGTTGACTTTATCTCTATGAAATGCATTTGTTGTTGTAGACAGGATAGGGTTCTTGGTAACCAGGGCAGAACAATTCATAGATACCTGTCTGTATAGAAATTTTTTATTTTGTATGTGAGAATGAGAGGGAGCTGGGGTTTTTTGTTAGGAAATGTTTTTCTTGTTGCAGAAGATTCACTGTCCCATCATAGCGAAATAAGTAAAAAACAGAGAGAGGAAAGACCATGGAAACAGAGACGGAAGGGAGGGGGAGGGGGAGAATTTTTCATGAGACCAGAAACATTCATTAGATTAAGAGTAACAAAAATAAAAAGGCTTTAAAAAAGAATTTACACTACTTCAGCTGTGCTGCCAGCAATATTATCAATATACAGAGGAATCTTTTTTACATATTGATTCTTAGAACTGGAAGTTCTTAAGGAAATGAGTTGCTACCAGAAGAAAAGAACAGTACTACAGGAAAAAGAAACTTCTGTTCTTAAACTCAGATGGAGTTCAAAGCACATTTATCTTTTTGCAGTGTAAAAACATAATTGGATTCAGCTTTTCAGCTCAAGAGAATCTCCAAGAGAAGACTTTTATTCACATGTGATTCAAAGTGCATTTATCTTTAGCCACAGTCCAAGAAGCTAGATTGAGCAGTTTGTATAAGTGACATTTTTCAGGGAATTAGGAACATTGAAGAACAGAAACAGCATTTAAAGTAACTCTCATTGCAAAGTGGAAGTGTATGTCTGGGTCAAAAGTCAGTCCCTTGTCAGCAACATTCGCCATAGCTGAGGAAAGCGATGGTTGCGTTCTGAAGGATGTATGAATAAAAGTCTTTTTGCAAAAAATGACAGCAATGTTTTTCATACTGAGAAAACCACTAGGATTGTAAATAAAAAGTACAGGTAATAAAACACTCAAGTAATGCAGGGAAGTGTGTACAGAGAAAATACAGAGTAAAAGGAATTAATAAGGAAAAAATGATAGATATTAGAAAATAGAAATACATGTTTTCTTAAATTACTATTTCCTCAATATTAAATTTCAAAATATGACAGTGACCAGGCTGCTGGTAAGCCTAATTGATCAGTTTGGTTTCTCAGGGCAGCCTCATAGCTTTTCAAGCCCTGTGTACTATCGTTTGCTTTTTTTTTGTTCAAAGCAATGAGACAACTGCTAATAATGTTATAATTCTCACACAGTAAGGCATATACCAATAAACCTGAGGCTAGTTTTCCAGGTCTGATCAAGAAAGGTGAAAAGAATACACACATACACAGCTTAGAAGGGTTCATCTTTCTCTTTTTCCTTTTTAAAAATTGATCTACTTTATAAAAGCAGGACTGAACTTCCCAATGGGTGTGGTTCATCAGACACAGAGAACGGTTATTACAGGTGTGACTATAGATGCTGAGCCACCCATGAAAATTTGTAACTGGTTTAATAAACCAGAAAATTATTCAAAATTTTTTATATGATTTTCAGAAAAATCATATCCAAACATATTCCAGTTTATTACTTAATTCAGTTTTCCTTTACGGCTTTGTGTTCTGATTATTTAGAGCGTCAAAATGAAATTAATGTTTCATGTTTATATGGTGTCTTATTTCTCTTTCTCAGACCTTTGGACTCTAATGCAGAAAAATGGTCAAGAGCAACTTTACACAGTATACCTTTAAGGGTAGAAAAGTTGTAGCCATTAAATTGCTCCTCTAGGATGTCTTGTTCATCTAGTAGAAAGTAATTATTTGTTGCAAAAGTCAAACATTGCTTGTGGCAGGGACCATAACATGTATCTTTCACTTAGTTAGGATGGAGGTACCTTAACTACAAGCCTGAAACCACATTCATTTCTGTGTTTTATCTCTAGCCTGATAGGTCTTCATTCCTATCTGCAGGAATAGGAATGCCTCTGGTTCAACTGAAGGAAATGTGGAAAATGTCTGATTAGCTCCAGTTCGCAGTGATGAATTTGATTACCCTCTACTGATTTACAGCTCCAGCCTAGGAGTCAGTCTACAGAGATGAGTAGAAATTTCTGTACTCATAGTCTCCGTTACTTCTTGGAACCAGCTTACTGACTTTCTTATTTTTAATACAACTTCTGTTGTTTTCCTTCTAGTTATTTAAATGGTGTCTTACATAAAATCTCTTTTTACACCCCTTTTATTCTTCTGCTTCAAGGCAGTTTTCATGTACAATTTAAGTTTCTGATTGGGATTACTTTCACATCTCTCTCATTGGTATTGTTTCCATTTACCCACGCATATATCTGTCACATCTCATCTTCGGTCACTTTATTTTGAGCCTCCTTTTAGGTGCCTGTTTTCTTAAGTACTTCCATCTTATTCATGATCTCCAACTGGAGTAATAGCCACCCGGTTTTTACTTATTTAGGTTTGACATATTTCATGACATCTCAGATGCAACCTTTTTGCTGTTACCCAGCAGGTTTCTGCCTTTATGTTCAGAAAAAAAAAAAAAAAAAAGAGAAGGTGCTTTTTTTTTATGTTCATCTTTTCAATTGAAACTACATTTTTCTTCTTCTCTTTCTTTTTTTTTTTTTTTTTTAATGTAGATTAATGTAGATTGTACACGCAGCAGTGGTAGTGTGCTGAACAATCATTCTCTTGTTTTACTTACTGCCTCAGCTGGATGATATATAGAAGATGGGACTAGGTCTAACGTATGTATATATTATTCTTGTGTAGTGTACTGATAGAGAAGCTGTTATTTGTCTTCCCTTTTTATATCATGTATGAGTGACCATCAGTTCCTTTTACTTTCCAGGGTTTTTACTTTTCTGTCTTAGAGCTGACTCCTCATTAACGGCTCCCTACTTACTGGCATCTGTACTTCTCTGCTGTTGTTTCTATTATTTAGTATTATTTTGTCAAATCACGTTTTAAGGCACAATTTGAAGAAAAACATAGTTCTGAAAGTATATCTGCTGTGTTTCCTGATATGCAGCTGTAAATCTAATATTTTAACATTTCCACCTTCAATAGCCTCTATAATTCTTGCTCAGCTTTTATGACAAAATATTAACTGCAGACATTATTCATTTAACTTGGTGCCTGTGGTTTTAGACAGACTTTGTGAAACCACCCTGACACTTGAAGTTGATACTTCGTGCAAGTCTAAGACAAAATGTTGGTCCGCTGTCTTAAATATCTGCTGGTAACAAAGTTTCTCAACTGGTTTTTAGATGTTAGTTTAGCTGATGATTCATGATCCATTATTGTATTGTCTCTAGGTTTTTCATAATGAAGAGCTAAGGTTGTTTTTTAAAAATAATTTATAGTTTTGAAAGTAGCACAGAATGTGTTAATTTAATCAATTCATAGAATCATAGAATCGTTTAGGTTGGAAAAGACCTTTAAGATCATCCAGTCCAACCATTAACCTACACTACCAAGTCCACACTAAACCAGTCAAGGGTAGACTAGACTAAACCATGTCCCAAAGTGCCACATCTACCCATTTTTTGGACACTTCCAGGGATGGTGACTCCACCACCTCTCTGGGCAGCCTGTTCCAATTCTTGACCACCCTTTCCGTAAAGAAATTTTTCCTAATTTCCAACCTAAACCTTATTTTATTGCAAATATACTTGGACTCCATCGCAGTGGTGAATTGCTTTCTTCACATAGGAAAGAATGATTTTCTGCTCATTAGTGTGCTGTGTAACAGGCCATGTTGGATGGAAACATTTGAACAAGTCCTATTGTTAAAATAATTAGCTGTGATCTTAAATACTGAAGAGTAGGAAGGATCCCAACATTCACAGTCCACTTCAAAAGATATGTGGGTAAAGGAGAAGTCTGGCTAGACCAGCTCTGTGTCCCCAAAATATATTCAGTCCTAAGCAGTTGGAATGGGGTTCCTTTATTTTATATAAATCAATAAAATGATTTCATAGAATCATAGAATGCTTTGGGTTGGAAGGGACCTTTAGAGGTCATCTAGCCCAACCCCCCTGCAGTGAGCAGGGACAGCTTCAACTGGATCAGGTTGCTCAGAGCCCCAGCCAACCTGACCTGGAATGTTGCCAGGGATGGGGCCTCCACTGCCTCTCTGGGCAACCTGTTCCAGTGCTTCACCACCCTCATTGGAAAAAATTTCTTTCTTATGTCCAGTCTAAATCTATTCTTCTTGAGTTTAAATCCATTACTCCTTGTCCTGTCACAACAGGCCTTGTTAAAAAGATTCTCCTCATCTTTCCTGTAGGGCCGCTTTAAGTACTGGAAGGTCACAATATGGTCTCCTCGCAGCCTTCTCTTCTCCAGGCTGAACAACCCCAACTCTCTCAGCCTGGCCTCATAGGAGAGGTGCTCCAGCCCTCGCATCATTTTGGTGGCCCTCCTCTGGACCCGCTCCAACAGCTCCATGTCCTTCTTGTGCTGAGGGCCCCAGAGCTGGACTCACCACTCCAGGTGAGTTCTCACCAGAGCAGAGTAGAGAGGCAGAATCACCTCCCTCGACCTGCTGGCCATGTTTCTTTTGATATGGCCCAGGATACAGTTGGCTTTCTGAGCTGCAAGCATACATTTCCAGCTCATGTCCAGCTTTTCACCCACCAGTACCCCCAAGTCCTTCTCCTCAGGGCTGCTCTCAATCCCTTCATCCCCCAACCTGTACTGATACCAGGGGTTGCCCCGTCCTAGGTGCAGGACCCTGCACTTGGCCTTGTTGAACCTCATGAGGTTCACACAGGCCCACCTCTACAGCTTGTCCAGGTCCCTCTGGATGATATCTTGTCCTCCTGGCATGTCAGCTGCACCACTCAGCTTGGTGTCATCTGCAAACTTGCTGAGGGTGCACTCCATCCCACTGTCTATGTCATTGATGAAGATGTTAAATAACACTGGTCCCAGTATGGACCCCTGAGGGACCCCACTTGTCACTGGTCTCCATTTGGACATCGAGCCATTGACCATGACCCTCTGGATGCGACCATCCAGCCAATTCCTTATCCACCAAACAGTCCACCCACCAAACCCATATCTCTCCAATTTAGAGAGAAGGATGTTGTGGGGGACTGTGTCGAACGTTTTACACAAATCCAAATAGATGACATCCATTGCTTTTCTCTTGTCCACTGATGCAGTTACTCCTTCATAGGAAAGCCACTAGGTTGGTCAGGCAGGACTTGCCCTTGGTGAAGCTGTGCTGGCTGTCTCAAATCACCTCCCTGTCCTCCATGTGCTTGAGCATATCTGCTAGGAGGATCTGTTCCATGATCTTCCCAGGCACAGAGGTGAGGCTGGCAGCTCAGTAGTTCCCAGGGTCCTCCTTTCTTCCCTTTTTAAAAATGGGCACAACATTCCCCTTTTTCCAGTCAGCAGGGACTTCACCTGACTGCCATGACTTTTCAAATATCCTGGAGAGTGGCTTGGCAACTACATCAGCCAATTCCCTCAGGACTCTGGGGTGCATCTCATCAGGTCCCTTAGACTTGTGTACATTGAGGTTCTTCAGGTGGTCTCGAACCTGATCTTCCCTTACAGTGGGAAGGGCTTTACCCGCCTGGTCCCCATTTTTTGGTCCATCAGTTTGGGAGGGGTGAGGAGGGAGGTTGCCGGTGAAGACTGAGGCAAAGAAGTTGTTGACTATCTCAACCTTTTCCTCATCCATTGATACAAGTTTGCCTTTCTTGTTCATCAAGTAGGGTACTCTTTCTTTAACCTTCCTTTTCTGGTTGACATACCTGCAGAAGCCCTTCTTGTTATTCTTTACATCCCTTGCCAAATTCAGCTCCATCTTCGCCTTGGCCTTCCTGACGTCCTCCCTACACAACTGGGCCGTTTCCCTGTACTCTTCCCAGGACACCTGTCCCTGCTTCCACTGCCTGTGCAGTTCCCTCTTGCTCTTTAGTTTGACCAGCAGGTCTCGACTCAGCCATGCTGGTCTCTTCCCTTCCTTGCCTCATTTCTTACACCTGGCAACTGAGAGCTCTTGTGCTCTATGGAAGGTGTCCTTAAAGATCTGCCAACTCTGTTCTGTTCCCCTGTCCCTGAGGACCATCTCCCAGGGGGTCCTTCTGACTAACTCCTTGAAGAGCTGGAAGTTTGCTTTCCTAAAATTTAGGGTCCTGACTGCAGACCTCGCTTTTCCCATGTCCCTCAGGAGCGTGAACTCCACCAATGCATGATCACTGCAGCCCAAGCTGCCTGATTTCAGGAGACCTAAATAAGTTCTGGTATTCCAGTTGTTATTCAGAAAACCAGGGTGACTCTATAGACTCCAAAAAAAAGAAAAAAAAAAAAAGTCATAAGCAAAATGACTGCAGAAATTTGTTGCCAAGAATTAAATAGAATGTAAAACTGATAACCCAGCCTGGGTTGATTTAGAAGAGATACTTCCTTTCTAGATTATCTATTCAGCCATAAAGACATGCATATAGTAGAGTATTTCCTATGCTTTTTTTAAAGACTACTATCTACAGTGGCAGCTCAGCTGCCATTCACTCGAAACAACAAAACTAAAATTACATCTCCTAATTTTTGGTTTCTTTACAGAAGTGATGTGCAGCCAGACTTGCAAAGGAAGCAAGGAGTTGACAGAGTTCCTCGTTGTTGTTGTTGGAGTGTGTGGTGGTGGTTTGGTTTTTGTTTGATTTTTTTTTTTTTTAAATTTGTCTCTCATATAATGTGGGAACTCCTTCAACTCTAAGTTTCTGTATTGAAATGCAAATGTGCCACAGAAAAATGAATGATTGACCTGTATTTATTCAAAGGTGAACAAGGAGGTATTCTGAGGATTTTAAATCCCTGATATTAACACAACTGAAATTTACAGAATCATAGAATTTTTGAGGTTTAGAAGTGACCTCTTGAGATCACTTAGGCCACCCCATGCCTTTCACCTCTCAAGCAGGGTCAGCTAGAGGAGGTTGTCCAGGATGTGTCCAGTCACGCTTCTAATATCTCCAAAAGTAGAGAATCCATAACTTCTCTGGGCAAGCCTGTTTTGGTCTTTGACTACCCTCATGGTAAAAATATTTTTTCTCATGCTCAGATGGCATTTCATGTTTTTTAATTTGTGCTCATTGACAAGTTCCATCCTTGATGAAGTCACTTGAAGCTTAGGCACAAGTTAATTGCAAGGACAGAAATGTAAAGATACATTCATCTGGTATTTCCTCTAGGGTCATAGGTTGTATGGAATTTCTTTGACTTTCTTCCAGTCCTTTTTAACCAGTAAATCTGGAGACAGGAAAAAATTTACACTAGGATTTCTAAATACTAGTAAATTGCATTACAGATGTATTCACACAACAGAATAAATTAGTGCTAAAAATACAGGTATTTCAGTATATTAACTCTCATAATAGGTACTGATAGTTTGATGCATCATCCCTTAGCTGTCTCCTTTTTCATGTTCCCTGAGGGGGAGGAATTCCAGAAATATGTAAAACTTCTAGTTACAGCACAACAGTAGAACACCGTTTTCAAAATTGCATGCATTCTGTAAGTGCTTCTGATGAATAAAGTAGAAACCAAGTGGGTCCAATGTCTTAAAGCATGACTCACAATCTTAGTACAAAAAGAAAAAAATCTATTAACAAAGTAAGGACAGGATAATTTATTTACTGTTGTACTTATGGCTCAAGTTCAGCAAGAGGTCTAAATTAAGGCAATGTACATCTTTTTCTAGGTGCCCTCCCTCCCCCCCCACCCCCTTCCTTCATCTCCATTGTCATAAATCATTGTGCCAACCTAAAATATTGAGAGTGACTTTGGATAGCTGTCTAGCTGTACAGCTAAGAGACTTGGCAGTTATCAGGTGTTGATTTATGCCGAATTCAACAATATTGTCACAGACCTACTGCTGTAGTTATATTTTGGGCTTATTCCTGTAAAATTCTCTTTATCTCCTTTTGTTAAGGCAAGGTTTTTCAAGATCCTTGGCTGAAGATGGTCTCAATTGATTTCTGAGGGAGTAAGTATGAGCTAATGCTGAGCTTTTCTAAACACACAGACCCATCCTGGAGATCACGTGGGATTAGCAGAACAGCTTGAAGAAAAACCTTGGAGGCAGCAATGGGTTCCATTCTCTGAAACCGTACATGCTCTGTGGTTTTTTTCCACTCATGCAATGGCTTATTGGGGGCACCACAGTGGTTTGGTACAGCCTTGTGCTGCACAGCGTTAGGGACTCAGGGCAATAAGGACCATTCTGCCTCTCAGGTCCTGTATTTACATATAATGTAGACCAACTGCCTTCTTTATCATCCCTGGAAAAAAGTATGTAATGTACACTTTTCTTGGTTTGTCACTCCGAGGGGTAATGAAGCCTTTCCCTTTTCTCTGTCCCTCAACACAATTAACATCATTGTTTTATGCTAAGGTAAATGTGAGGTCTGAAATATCATATG
Organism: Pelecanus crispus; assembly: GCF_030463565.1. NCBI lineage: Eukaryota > Metazoa > Chordata > Aves > Pelecaniformes > Pelecanidae > Pelecanus > Pelecanus crispus. The sequence goes on along the minus strand of NC_134646.1, from coordinate 40,973,117 downwards.
GCACCTGGTAATGGGTGGGAATCCCATTTTTTGGGTGGGATTCAAGACTGGCACCTAATATTTACTTGGTGCTTGACTCCCTATGGCAATCATAGGACTTCGACACCTAGCACTTATGCAGACTCCTAACTGTAGTCATCCTAATATTGGATGTAGTCCAATCCAAGAACTTCCTCTCTGTTTGCACCCATTTATATATGTGGCTCCTGAATCTGGCCTACTTACTGCTGATGACACAAGTTTGGGTATAATCTTCACATCATATTTCTCACTTAGATTTTAGCTTTCTGAGGAAAAAATATTTTAACTTTTTCCTATTATATTATTACATTACATCAAAATGCACTGTTATAGTCACTTGCTGCTCAGCTGCAATAATTAATTCATAACCTGTTTTCATCACTTGGAAGAAAACCAGTGTTACACAATCTGCTCTCGCTGCTTTTTTGGTCTTCTAGACATCAAGATGAGTTCAGGTAAAGAGATAGAAATGAATACTGAAGGTTCAAAGTCTAGAATGAAATGAGCCAAGACTCTTAAAAGCTGATTCAAAACTAACAAAAGTCTCATTGTATGAAATACTTTGTATAAAATGGAAAAGGACTTGAAATGTATCTTACAAATTTCCTTGGGGGCTTAAAGTATAACTATTTCTGTGAAAAATATTAATATATGTGACTTGTTTAAGTAAATTATAACAGGAAAAAATGAAAACATCAGTTTTTTAAAAGTTAACTTTAGATACTAAACACTTTTTTTTATTAAGACAACTTCACATAAAAAATAACTTCTTGACTCACTGTGAAGTTCACAATTCATTTAAGTTTTCCACATATATAAAATAAGGAGACACATGACATTAAATAGCTACTTTTTAAAAACTATTTGGAACAAAATGCCATCCAAATTTGTATAATATCCATTCCCACAGATTTTGTACACCTCAGTAATCTCTTAACCACCTGACCACTCCTGAATATGACTAATCTACATATTGATAGTATAAATTAACATGCTTAAAAGATCTAAGAGCAGGTTTCAAAGGAATCTTTCTGGAGCTAGGCATCCAGCCTTCAATCATTTTCACAGGCTTATTTAGAAACTCAAATGATACTTTTTTTTTTTTTTTAAAAAAAAAAGATTATAGTAAAAGAGGTAACCTTCTTCCATGACAAATAGATCCTGTATATAATAGTATTTCTCAGATGCTCTTTCTTTCTGCACAAGCCCATGAGATAGCATGACCTTAAGTTCCTAATCAATAAATCAAAACTGCTTTTAAATATGATATGCATTGCGACATTTAGAAAGGGTGGCAAGATGAATGTTATGAATGATTTCTCAGTATCATTTCTATACTTACCAAAATGTCTTCCCCTGGAATGGAAGATATATTCCCTTTATTTCTGTTTCATACTTTAGTTCTCTGTTCACCCTTATTTCAGTTGTAAGAAGGGCAAAATGATGTCTGTTTTGCAGTCCCAATTACCCTCATTCATGTCAATGGAAAATTTAAATCTATTGAGGTTTCTTTGTGTTTTAAGCCACTGAAGCACAATCCAAACACTTAAATCTGTGGAATCAAAGGCTATGCACCTTTGAGGTAGATGACATTCTGTCTGTAGCTCTGAATGCAGCCCAAAGGCTTGACCTTTCTTAGCAAGGTACTACATTGTACAGACTTGTCTGTGTCATTCCCACTGGCAGCTTTAAATAGGAGCCAAGTAATTTTCATTTCCCTTTTTAATTATACCATGATGCAAGTTTGATTCTTATGGTATAATGTCAATTAGTTGGAAACAAGTGAACTGCACACTTTTGACACTGCAAAATTTTTTCCTCTCAGAGTTGGTAAGCACTGTAAAAAAAAAAAAGATTCTGTCATTTAGTTCTGCTTGTGCTATTTTTCCCCTGCACAAACTTAAACTAGCAAAAGTCTGTGGTTTAATTTTAATGGAAAGTAAAGACTATGTCAAAAAGTCAAAAAGTAGTGTTTAATTGTTGGGTTTATTCAAAAAATATCTATCAGGACACACGACTTATTATGACACAGCTAAGTAAATTCAGCATTACATTCTGCACACAGTGAGCTATTCTGCTGTGCTTTTCACACATTTTGGTTAGAAGGAAATGCTTGAGATCATCTGGTCCAACTCCCCTGCTCAAGCAGGGTTAGCTAGAGCTGGTTGTCCAGGATTGTGTGCAGTTGGGGTTTGAGCATCTCCACAGATGGAGACTCCACAACCTCTCTGGGCAGTCAGCATGTACTGCTGCATGGAATTGTTCCTCCCCTGGAAAATTGATTCATGTCACATCACCAGAGATAATATAGACTTTATGCTCAAAAATAAGTATGTTAAGTAATTAATATAATTTTTTAGTAGGATATTCCCCTACATAAACACACATATGCACACACACACCCCAACTAGAAGATTTGGGTGGGGTTTTCATAGAATCATAGAATCCCCTCATCATTTAAAAGACAAAGAACAGAATCTTTGACTGCCTGGAAGTCAAGGCGTTTAAAGGGGTTTTAGAGATTCCTTTTTTTAACTCCATTTTATGTTGTCTAAAATGTCATCCTGTTCATAAGAAATGCTCCTGGTTACTTTAGGTCAAAATACATATTCCTTTGCCTTGGTCTGCTTTCAACCAAGTCACATTAGGTAACTGTGGGGAAAAATATAATTAAAAAATAATTTCAGTTCAATTGTTAATGTTTTCTTTAGTTGGGGTACTTTCAATTAGTATTATTAGTAAGCTACTGGATGTAATTTTAGATTTAATTAGTTCTGGAAAAGTGAGATGATGTGCAATATGTATCATAGAGAGAGGACATCTGGCATGTCCATACTGTGTAATGGTGTGCAGGAATATTTGTATTGTCCCAGAAACAACTAGAGGGTGTGGTGTATAGCTGTGCTATCAGCCTGCTGTTCAAGGTAGTCTGTCAGCAATGCTTAGATGCATGATGCTTCATCATGCAGTGCAGCAACAGCCTTTGTTTCTGTCTGACGTCTGAAAATACGTCTTTTGAATTACATTCAATAAAAGTCAGGATTGAGGAAAAATAGAAGTAATTTTTTGTTGTCCTTATTTTTGTGCTGGTTCCTCATTCCTCTGGGGAAAGTTCTGGGAGGCCTGAGTTTCTGAATGCTTAGAAACACAGTGGTTACATTAATACAGCTGTCAAATAAGGTTTGTTCTTTTGAGAGGAAAGTTTTCTTCTTGGGCTGATACAGCAGAGCAAATGAATCATTATGTTTAATGTTATGTTTAATGAATCATTAATGTTTAAGTGGTGTCTACTTAAAAAGGACTGTCTTATTTTGTTCTCTTCCAAGTGACTGGAAAGTCATTGTGTATTTTAGTACAGGACAGGTCAGGTATGAGCAACAGAAAAACAGAAGTGACATATTTATTCACCTTACAGCGACATAGAATTAAGCCTGCAATGTAAACCATGTTTTAGATTAACTTGGATAAGTAATTGATACTCCAGAGCCATCGAAATAAGGATTAAATTGGTAACACTGGCCAGGATTGGAATGATCTGTTACTTGTTGATGTTGCAGTAAAAAACCAATGGAAATGTGCAGCGGCATTTGAAATGTGTAATTTCCATGGTATGTTCACTTTCACTTTAAACACCTGTTAACAAGATAACATGGTTAAATAAGTCCTTTTGTCCTCTTTTCTAAGCTCTCTTCCTTCTGCACCCCCGTACATACATAGTATATAGGTAGAATAAAAAGCAACAGTTGTTGTAAATGGACTGTTGCATATGGTCATCACATACTGTATGAACAATAGACATAGTTAAAATGCTGGTGACAGCTTGAAGTAGTGTTCAGATATTGCTTGAATATCCATGTTCTGTCATTCCATATTCTATTTTTTTCATTTTTGTTTTTTTGGAAGGTTGTGAACATAAGGGAAAAGTTCAGATAAAACTAACTCTACAACTTCTTTCCACTTCATAAACTGATTCCATTGCAAACTTCTTCCACATGTGTATCTTATGTAAAGACTACAATAAAATGAATAAATGTGTATCTTGCAAAATAATTTGTATTTTTTGAGGGTGTCATTGAAATAATAAAATAAGGAGAGGATTTAAAAAGTCATAAATGGGCATATGAATTAAAATAACATGAAAAGAACAATAAACAATTGAATTATAGGTAAAATCTGTCACTAGTGAAAGGGTGTGTTTGGTAGTGGACAATATTCATGGGGTCATAACTTAGCTGCTTCTATTTTAGGCAGTGAATAAAGAGTAGAGATGGTGAAAATCAAGACAAGACTTGGCTTTGATGTTACCAGTTATCATTACGTTTGATTTGAGTAAATAGCTTGATCAGGTGACAGTTTTGAGTTGAGTTTTGCTTTGCCACTCCACTCTAAAAGACGCAGTGAGAGTCTTTGGGATTGAACACACAATGGATCAATTGTCCTGGCCAGACTTCCATAGTTTGATGCTGAATCCAAACCAGACACAGAGAAGAGTGCTCCTCTACCTTTCAAAAGAGCACTGATACAAAATACAGTTTAGGAGCCAGAAATTCTTTTTAAGGGGGGGGGGGGGGTATGGGGGCAGGGGAGCGGAAACTTCACTGGAAATTCAAGTGAAGCAGCACAATATATCCTATTCATTGTAGAGTTAATGAGGTTAATATCCTTGGCTGGATCATAGATGTCAGTATTTCTGCTTTGTTAGGAATGTCATGGTAAGATAAGCGCAGCAATTACTATGTCCTCATATATTCCATACTTCAAAATAACAGTAATATAATGATGTTAATCAAACATAAGAGCATTAACAATTAATTATTTCTGCATTCTAAAGGTTATATTTGAAGACACCTTATGTAGTTATTTGACTTCCTGGTTCCCTTTATATCAATAGTGAATTGGGGGAAAAAATGCATTTTGTTTGTAGTTTAAACATATATAAAACTATCTTTGACAAAAAAATAGCAGTAAATTATCAGTAACAGCATTCAAAGTGAGACCACTATTGACCGCTATCCAATTTTCAACATAATTCCTCGAGCTCAGCATATAAATATAGATTAAAAATAGAATATTAATTACATGACTACATGCATTACTTATTAAAATTAAAGTGCTTTTATTACTCTATGTATGTAAACAAATAATACTATGAGTATAAAATGTTGATTAAAATTAAAAATTGAAGTAGTAGTCAATCTGCTATTATAAGACAGTTTTTCTGTAACTTAGAGGAAAAAGTTCCACTAATATTTGTGAAGCAATATGTTAAGGTGATAATTAAATTTAATTTTCCATTCCTCATTGTAGATGTTACCTGAGGGTTACTGTCAAAACCAGTGAGAGTAGTGAATAATATATTTCAGTGTGATTATTTTTGAATACTTCAAACACAGAAATGTGCTTTATGCCTATTTTTCAACATAAAGTGGTCAAAATTTAGGATTAAAATTTCCTGTAGGATTAGTTGTAACATCTTTATTACAAGAATGGTCAACACCTCTCCTCTGTCAGAGTTTCAGGCAAATGATATCACAAAGATGGTATACCCTTTAGGTGGTAACAGGGATGCATTTTGCCTTGTCTTCTACCTTGTTTCTCAGATGCTCTCCCTCACTGTGGCAGCTAGCACCTCTGAAAGCACCAAAATCAGTTGAAAGTGGTTAATGAGCCATGCTGGCATAGTTAGGTTTTACTTCGAAACTTTGATGCTGAAACTAAGAATTTCAGTTATTGGACTCAGTTGTGGAGCCAGAGCAAATGCAGGTCATTCAGCATTGTAAAGTATCAGACATTTTTAATTAATACTGTACGTAGAAGGTGGTAAAAATTTCCTGAACTAATGTAACCTATAAAAACTGCTTCTGTATTTTTTGAAAAAGCACAGCCTTAAAAAAAATAACACTGACATTGGTCCAAGCCGATTAACTAATTGTAAATGAAGAAAACTGTAAGTACAAAGCACAAACAGTTGTATTAACATACGCAGAACAGTATTAACATACACATAACATAACATCTACTAACATACACGGAACAGTATCCTTGGTGCAGATTATGCACTGATCACAACCAATATGAATATTGAAGTATGTGACACTTTGTAACTAGCTTTCTACTCTCTCTGAAAGGAATTCCCTAATCTATTTTGATAAATTAGTCAATGCTAGCTTAAGCAAAGTAAGTACCGTGTCTTTGCTAAGTTAAATCATTTTGACTTAAATGGGTTAACATACAGTTATACAAGAACCATAGCTAGCAAAATCACCAGGAGCAATAGCTTGTGATGTAAGGGTGACAGCAAGCAGCTGGGCTCAGGCTGGAGGCAGTTGACAGAAGATATATGATCCTGTCTTAGCTCTAAATTTAAGTTATGGTTTTCTTTCACATTTTTTTTTCTTCTCTAACATTGCTTGCAGGCATCTAAGTTGCTTGATCTAACCTCTACCTCAGGTTTTCCTAGATGTAACTCACATTTACTTGCATAGGTGAATTTTTTCCCCTGTTTTTACTTGTTTTGATTAGAAGAAAATGCTAAGTTACATTAATAATACCACAAGATTTTTTAAAGCTATGTGGGAATATTTGTACATGTTTTACGATAAAAAGAAAACAAATTGCATATAAGTCTGCTACTTGGAAGTAATTTGACTAGTTTCTTTTTTTTTCTGAAATTTAAAGGTGTGGCTAAAGTATTAGATCTTATATTAATATAAAAATAATGTGTTTGGAAGTACCACTTCAGACAAGAAGTTGCTCTTTTCCACAGAGAAGATGAACAGGCCCTGAGATTGTGACCTATATAATGCACCTGCATTGTATGTTTAATTGACTTTCATGTAACAATTCTAAACTTCCCTATAGACATTTTCTAGGTGGTCTATGCAAAAAGTGTGTGAATTATCTTAAGGTTTTTTCAGGGTTGGTTGTTTTTTGGCTCTATCTCTAACAAGTTGCTTCTGCACTATAGAAAAAACATTCTTTTTGGTTTTCACAATAGACAGCAAAACGTGCTTGTGTTTTCCAATGATCACTAGGACCTGAAGAATTGTTAAGATACAATGTCTAAGTAACATCAACAATTCCAGTGTTCTCAAAGTAAAGCACATCAAACTGGCAGGAAACGGAAAAATTGGAGCCGGAATATTATATTTGTTCAGTTATGTGGTTGGAGAAAAGGCTGTCTCACCAAGCTGATAGTGAAATATAAAATCAAGTGAGACAGCTTATTTTTACATATTATGATGTTGTCAAATAAAAGATGTTGCTTTAAGACAGTTATTCTTGTAGAGGTTTGAAAGGAAAAGAAAGCTAGAAATCTAGATCTGATCTTACTGGTGTGATATGCATTAAGGTACAGTGTACTAGGGCCAATCTTATGCCAGAAATGGTCAGAGCAAATAAAGAAAAAAACACTGTGTCTGTAGTGATGGAGTTTTTTTTTATTAACTGTACTCAAGGTGAGACTTAAGGTCCTTGTATCCAGTTTGCTTGAAGGATGAAGTTTGAGTTATTGTCAATCCATCTATTTTCCTTCTATTTTCCTAACAGGATCAAGACCTGAGGCGAAAAAGTGAGACACTGTATAGGTTGTGTGGGTAATTGAGGAGTTTTGAGCCTGAGTGTAGTATCAAGCTCCAAACGTAAAGGCCAATATAGATCTATTCACAGAAATCAGGATCAAGAAAAGTGTGCAGCCAGTCTTCTAAGACTGACAATCTAAAATGATCAGCCTGGAGAAGCAACCTGTACAGAATCAGATCTAAATAGATCTCAAAATGGATTTGTTACTGATGGTTGTCTATAAAAAAGCAAAAGTTTTAATCCTCTGATGTTAGGACTGTAAAAAAAGGAATTAAGTTTTTAATTTTGTATTCTTTTACACCTGTATAACTGAGAAGAAAATCTGGCTTAGAATTCTGTTTTGATATCCCCTGGATAAGAATATTACTCAAATCCTCAAAGCTGATGCACATTTTGGTTTCCCCTGAATAGCAGCACTTATGGCCATCTGTTAGCCTGGCATTATTCCTAGGAAAAAACTGTTGTGCCAGTTTAAAAATGGCATGGAGGACCAACTGGAAAGAAACAATTTCCATCTCTTCTCTCTCTTGTGGTAGAAGGAGGCCTTCATTGGATATCTCTCTAAAATTTACATTTTAATTTTTTTTTTTAAATGTGTCTGGTTAGCAACAAGTTTAATCACAGAAAGTTAAAGGTGAAAATTAAGGAAAACACCAAGAAGCACATGAGATGTTTTTTAATGGCTCAAGTTGTGTGACAGAATCATTTTTTTTCTCTTCTTCTTTTTTTTTTTTTTATAAGTGAATAATTCACTTTATATTAAGCTATTCTGCAGGAATCATGATCCTCATTTTTATTTCTAAGAAAAGCCATTAACTTTAACAGTATTCTTCAAGTTCAGCCTGGGATATCACATGCAGTGTAGATTCTAAGTGAATAAGTACAATGATTATTGAAGCACCCAAACCAGTTTACTTCTTTATGATTATCTGGAAAGAGGTATTCAAAGAAATTTACTCCAGAGGTTGCCTTGAATAAAAATGTTTATTCTATCCTGCAGTCTTGCAGCACTTCAACTCTAATGCTTTCAGCTATTTTAAACACTTTCAGAAATTGTTACTGTTATTCCTTGATGTGGGAATCTTTCAAATGGCATACAGTGCTAAAAATATCAGCCAGGCACCCATTGCCTGCCATCTGGTTTAGCACTTGAAAATAGCGCATGTCTGCTACACGCAGCAGTCACAGTATGGCCTCGGACTATGGGCAGACGGACAGCCACCGTTAATTCTTCTATAGTGGACACACTGCTGAAGAAACTTGTAGGCTGATATTGAAGGAAATGTTGGGAACACAAGCAACCAAACAATGGGCGGCTATTGCTGCTGAAGCAGTGTAACTCAGTTTAAAAAATGCTTCCACTATGAGAAGCTTTTCCTGCTACGGGAGGAACAATGCAACACCTCTCTTATCTACAGCTAGACTAATTTCATGTATATTCCAAGGAATTTAATAGTACTAAATGTTTAGTTTGAGACTAATTCACAGCTTTGTCTTCAATTAACGATATGCTCTTGCTAGTTTCTTTGTGTAAGTCTCGGTTATATTCTAAATTAACTGCTCTATTTGAAGAGTTTCTGCTTTCAGTTTCATCGTGTGCGTCTTTTGGGAGTGCCTTTATTTTAAACCGTTACAGTTTCCTGGTTTTATTTTTACAGAGAACTGTTCTGCATTCTTAAAAGTTTCATTTTCAGACTGTTATGTTTGTTCATTAATGTTTTTAATGTCCCTTGCTGAATTGCTGTTGCACTTTTACTGTCTAACATGCATCAAGCTCTCACAGCTTGGAATTTACCTCACTGTAATGAAAATTTAGGACTGCGACCTAAATTGTAAGGATGCAAATCATTCTGCTGCTACACTGTACACACTGGTGTTAATTGATAGGTTTGCTGGAATTTCTTTAATTCTTTGAGTTATGTAATTGCAACAGATCTTGTGAAATGGCAGTAGGCTAAACAGGTCTGTTAGGAAAATAATTTCATTCTGAATAGAATCAGGAAAAAAATCCCATCCACAAGTTATTTTATAGCATGCCATTCCTAAAAAAAATCAGAAACCCAGTCACTACAACTAGTTGTGCCACTGGTTAATTCATAATAATTAAGTGGCTGTCCCGTGATAACTTTGAATATTGTTAATTCAGTCAGGGTTGTTTGGTTTGGGGTTTTTTTTCTGGGCAATGAGTTATTTATGAGTACAACTAATTTTTATTTGAAATTTGGCTTCGTTATTTCTCTCTAAATGTCCTAATAATCCATTTTAATGTAAAAGTAATAGAAATAACCTTCCAGCTGAAAGAAATAATAATTTTCTATCATCTGTTTTTAGCCAAGAATGATTAAACAAGTGATGTTTTCCATGAGACCTGCACTGGGACAGAAGGGTCAAAAGTGAAGTATAAAGGATGGATTGGAGAGAAACAAAGTCATCACTAAGATTAATATAATTGTTTTCAGTTAAAAAAATGTGTGGAACCTGGGAGACAGACTAGAAAGTGACCTAGCTGAGAGGACAACTACTGAAGCTAGACATAAATGTTGTCTGGTGTAGATATAACGAAATACTGATTCGTGCAGGAAGTTCTGTCTGTGAGACAGCACAGATTCATAGCTCAGTGATCACAATGGGATGAGGATTATTTCAGTCAGATGCGATGGACCGTTATTTCTTGTGGACTGTGCTTATGCTAGTGTACGCTTATTTCCAGTGTTTGTTATTTCAAAAGAGTTGTTATATCAAAATGACAAGAATTCCAGGATCCTCAGCTTTTCATAGCAGGATATAGGGTAATCTAATATGACTAATACAAGACCATACATGCTTTGGAAGATCAGTTTAGCCCTTTTATGATCACATATGCTCTCCAAATCAAAAATTAGCAGAAGAATATGTAGAAGTAGATATCTCTTGGAGGGACAATTTGTCAGAACTGATTCTAGTAATTGCGTAAGAAGTAAACTCAAGCAGAAAGTGATTGGATAGTTTATGCATACAGAAAGAGACAGCTGTAATGCATGTGTAATGCAAACAAACCATTCCTGGAGCAGAGGAACCATGTTTCTCAACAGTAGATTGAAACTGAATATGCAGAAATAGTTGGTCATCTAATGGTGTTTGTAATGTAAACCTTGGTCACTACCAGTGAACCTATTCCTCCAGATGAGAAACCATTGCTTCCAGTACTCCAGAATAACTTTTATCTCGCCTTCAGTTAGTGAGCAAGCACTTTCCAGCCATTCTTTCTGTTTACTAGGGCTTTTTCACTGAAAACAGAAAAGTTTACAGTTAATTCCCAGATTTAATGTTTTGAGTTCTGAAAGATTGAAGGGATTTCAGGCGTTCGGTCACTATTTTCATGGCAAAAATTAACTCTGTGCATATATGCATATAGGAAGTCTGTGTAGGGAAAGCAGAGAAGGAATCTAATCTTACTACCTTGATTATGCCATCTGCATCTAAACATACACACACAAAAAAAGGCTTTGCTTTCTCAGATATATGCTTAACAGGTAACATTTTTACTGTATCTGATATATATATATCTATAGCCATGTGTGCTCTATATGCTACTCAGAATAGGAGCAAAGTAAAACACATCAGTTTTTTATATGACCAACACCAGGAACAGATGATGTATAATTCTAGTCTTTATTTCACTCAGAGAAAAGATAAGAATGCAGTGAGTTGAGCTTGTCTCTCATGTCTGTATCCTCAGACATCTTGTCATCCAGTGTATCAAAGGCTTCCAATAGTTCTGAAGAAACCAAAATGGGTCCTGCCTTCTTGACGATTGTAAAAAAAATAATTGAAGTGTGAGACTACTACTACTGCTGTATGTTACTGCATCTTAAATCTGGATTTATAGAGGTAAAAAAATCTCAGGATGTCCAAGAATAGCCAAAATTGTTGAAATAGAATGTTATTGATAATTTTCTCATTAAGAGAAGATAAACATGAGATTATTGATGTGAAGAGACTCACTATGGCAGCAGGAAGCTAAAAAAAATTGTGGATGAATGCTATCTTCTTTAAGAATGATTGTGTCAGTTTAACAAGCTCAAAAATTCCCCTCAGGATTCAATGTGTACATAATTCTGCTTCCAGGTAGCCGATTTTCAAAATTAGTCCTTTTTTTTTCATTCTTTCTTTCTTCCTTCCTTCCTTTCTGTTTATCTGTCAAATCTTTTATGTATTAGCATTCTTACCTCCACTGGATATGTCTACAGAGTTCATTGGCATGTCAAAGGAGAAATGAGCTCGAGTTCTTCAAACACACTACAAAAAAGGAACTGATTTACTCTTTTGCTCTTGCTCAGGTATGTTTGTTTTATCTCTAGAGTAAAATATATTTTGACCAATTTCTTCCATTCTTTCATGAAGAATAATACTTCTGTAGGGTAATATTGCATAGCATACCACATTGATCCAAAATGATTACAAAATTTATGTTGCAAATACATATTAACCTGTTGAACAGGAAATTATACCAATATTTGCTAATAATTCTACAGAGTTTATAATTTTAAGTATTTCAATATACTGCATTTTAAGCAACCACACGTAGTAGAGGGTTGCAAGATACTTTTGGTGGACTTTCTCTGATTGTGGTGTTGAAAGTAGCAAAACATTTACTTTATTCATTTGTTTATTTTGTCTTCCATGGGGTTCAAGCTTCAATGAATCTGTAAAATGGCAGATGCTTGTGTGATGCTGACAATAAAAAAGTTTCCTTTGAGCACCTGTTTTCCAAGAAGCAAGCTAGTGATTTTCCAGGTGTAGTCCCTATGCAGCTAGCAAATATAAAGATAAGTCTTAAAGATAAGCTTCCCTTTTATGTTTTTAATGTAGATTTATAGAATTTAGTGTCAAAGTTATAAATCCCAAATGAGACATACATTCTGTAACTCTGTACTAAAAGTGTTTCTGGATTTAAATCCAAGTGGGAGGTGAGCAAGGCATTTGTAGCTTCTTAAAATCTGTCCCTGGTTTCACAATGACTTTACATCTTCAAATTCAATTTTGAAATGACTGCCGCATTGCTATCTGTCTACTTTACACAGTACATTCCTGCAACAACAGGCTGAATTCAGCATTCAGATACCTTGTCCTCTTATCAACAAAGCAGACTTCGTTATGAGACACCCCCGTTTATCTAACTTCTTTCTGTACCTACTGTCTGAATGCAGTGTCAGCCTCCTCTGGCTTACTATGGCTACAATTGCCTGTGGAGAAATGCTCTTTACAAGTAACAACTTTTATATATATATATATATATATGTATATATGAATATATGTGTGTATATATAAAAAACACATACACCCACATGTATATAAATATGTATTTTATATATATTAAAACTTCTGAACATCCTCTTCTCTTAAAGCAATGAGAGGTAAGAAAAATAAAATTTTATGAAGGGCTGATACTATAGGGGGCTAAACATTATTCTAACTAAAATTTTATTTCCTTCAAACTAACAAAAAAGTAGGATGGTTAGCTCTATTCCCTCCTAGCTTTTTTCCCCCCTGCCACTCACCCTTCTCCAGCCATGCTGTAGCCAGGGCTGTACAGAAGACAGCTGTCAGAGAACCCAGGCCAAGGTATCAGTACTTTTATGTTTCAACTCATTTTCATGGTGACATATTGGGTTCATAGATCATTCAGTGGCACGTGAAAGATGGAGTTTATTTTGATTTCTCAAAAGGCCTCAGAGATCTATATGTACTGTAACGTTAAGTCACTGTGCTCTGAAAGAGGGCTCTGAACATAGCTCACTTTATCATGATTAGTGTTGCACAACAGTTTCTAATATGTGGTTAGTAGAAATGAAAACTATTTGTGGTGAGTGCCTCAGTTTTAATGAAATTTCTGTCTTGAAAGCACTCTCAAGTTTAATATGGAACTTCTTCCTGCAACATTTATCCAAAACCTAGGAAAAAGGACTTGATTTGCAGTGTGAGAGCTGCAGGACAAGGCCACTGCTCTGAGCAGGTGCGCAGGAGCTGTAAGGGTGAGAGACTTGACCAAGGACCTGCTGTCTGTCCTTGCACTTGTATGGATCAATTCCTCCAGCTTTTCATCAACACACTTCTAAAGTCCCTGGGTTTTCCTCATGGCAGGGTTTGTTACTGCATTGGAAAACCTCTTCCTGTTCAACTCTATTCTTTGCTCTTTCTCACACTCACACCTATGCAATTTCAAACTTGCTGAAGCTATGGAGGAGCAAGAGAGAAGGAGGAGCAGAGGTAGCATACATCTGACTTCCTTCATCATTGACTTTTACTCTTCTTTGTGACTTGTGAGTCCTTCGGTAGTTATTGGTACAGCATGTGTTCCCATGGATCTAAGTTAGTTGTACTCCATGATCAGAGACACAAGTTTTTTCTCTGTAAATGGTAACAGAAGACTTGTAACAAATTCATGCTTATGATGAATGCTGAAAAGAGTTATTCTTAAGTACATATATATAGCCAGGGTTTTGGCACAGGTTAGTAAGCTCTGTAAATGCATGGCATATTTTGGAAAAACACACAACCTTTGATTAGTTTATATTTTCTATTTTTTTGCTCAAGTTTTTATAGCACTGTGTCCTGGTTTTGGATGGGATAGAGTTAATTTTCTTCCTAGTAGCAGGCATAGTGCTTTGTTTTGGATATAGAATGAGAATAATGTTGATAACAAACTGATAGCTTAGTTGTTGCTAAGTGCTACTTACACTAGTCAAGGATGTTTTCAGCTTCCTGTGCTCTGCCAGGTGAACAAGAAACCGGGAGGGGACACAGTCAAGACAGTTGATTCAAACTGACCAAAGGGCTATTCCATACCATATGACATCATGCTCACTATATAAACTGGGGGGGAGTTGGCCGGGGGGCAGTGATTGCTGCTAGGGGATGGGCTGGGAGTTTGTCAGCAGATAGTGAGCAGTTGCATCACTTGTGTTTTTCCTGGGTTTTGTTTCTCTCTCTCTCTCATTGTTTTCCTTTTTATTACATCATCATCATCATTATTATTATAACATTTCAATTTTGAAACTGTTCTTATCTCAACCCATGAGTTTTCTTTAGCTCTTCAGATTCTCTCCCCCATCCCACTGGAGGAGGGGAGGGTGAGCAAGTAGCTGTGTGGTGCTTGGTTGCCGGCTGGAGTTAAACCACAACACACTGATATAAAAAAAACAACCAACCGACCAAATAAACAAAAACACCTACCCACAGGAAGATTAAGAGACCCTTAAAGAAAAAAGCTTTTTTTTTTTTTTTTTTTTTTAATAATTTCTATGGATCACATGAACTGCAAATTGTTCTGATGCTATAATCCTATTTTTGCTTTGAAAAGCTCTGTAAAGAGAAATGTAATGTTACACTTCTACAGCCCATGCAATTCCTATTTCTTTTTCTGTACATGTACTAAGAATGTTTTCCTGGTACTGTTCCCAGCATTCTCATTGAAGCATTTGAACACTAGCAAAGTGTTGTTGCACTAAAAAAAGACTAAGATTTTTCCTTAGTGTAATGCAAGCTTTGGAAATGCATTGCGTATTTGGAACTGAAATTTCTATTCTCAGCAACTTTACCATTCTGGGTTATAAGGAGCTGTAATTAGACGCTTCAGATTTTCAAAGTCGTTTCAAGAGAACTGTTTTTAAAACCTCCTACATCAAAGTCTAGGATTAAGCATGGAATAAATCTTTCTCTCAGAGATTATAAAACACAGTATATATTAATAACCAGCATGTCAAGAGAAACAAACCTGTGATGTTACATAAGTAAATTCCTATTACATTACTGGAGGATGCTGAAAACCAGGTAGGTCCTATGGTTCTGTGATTTTTTCAAGTGATAGAAAACAAAAGATTATATTTTTGTATTATACATCAAAAGAAGTTGAGAGAGAAAGGGAAGCTAGCTGAAGGTTTATGCTTGTCAGTGTGTTGAAGCTAAAGCATGCATTTTAAATCATTGTAAAAATACCTTTTCATAGATACGTGGAAGGCTTCATTCTGAAAGGTGGTGGGTGGTGGTTCCACCAACTCTCCCTGGAGAAGGTGACAACTCATGATGGAGGACTGACTGTGTGATAAAGTGAAAAAGAGTGCACATGCCAGACATTTAGTCTACATTCGTTAAATAGAAATATGATATGTATTTTCAGTAAAAGACAAGGGAATAGACTGATCAAAGTTATGTGAAACGTATTGTGAATATCACCCTTTTCCCACACTGTAAAAGGAACTGAAAACAGTGTTGTCTTCCTCACTCTTCTACAATTGCTTCTACAATAAAAAAGTTTTGTGGCAGACACCATGTTTTCATTTTTGAACAGTAGTTAAATATCAGTGAAGACTAGGATTGTCTTGTTCTGTGACTGCTACTATAAGGCAAATGTTGTATTTATAATATATCAAGTTATTATTTGTGCAAGCTATCCATACAGAACTTACAGAGGGATTACATTTCACTTTTGATAGTAAAGAGGAGGAATGTCAGCCTGGATAATTTATATGTCATAATTCTGTTCCATGAGTGGTGTTGCTCTGGTTAAAATCTGTTTGTAGTGACTGAAGATATAACAGTAAGCTAGCCAGATTTCTTCATTCAGAAAAGCATAGGAATTGTATTGGAAGCTCCTTAGCTTCACTAAAACACCATAACCTGAGAGTACTGGATTTTGCTTTGGCATTACAACCCTGGTGCTGCAATAGTTCCTGTGCTCTACTTTTGAGCACAGAGGTGATACAGGATGCAGGCAGGTACTTTTTGATTTCTGCACCAACATTTCTACTTTCAGAATCTGAATCATACACACATCAATTTTGTAATACTCTACTGTGGGCATGACAACTCAAATACAGTCCTGAAAAAAATACAGCCAACTTTATAATAGAAATTGTTCGGATTAACTGCAAGACAGTATGACACGTAATTACATATTACTTTCTCGTCTGGAAGAGATGTCCTGTTCTTCACTGTTGGGGAGAACTGAGGCCTTCAGTTCCAGGGTGTTTCAGCTTAATTTATTTATTATAGCAGCCTAAAATTATGTTTAAAATCAGGTTGGCCCCAAACAGTCCAAAATATTTAGAGACAAGAAAACAAATTTCAAGTCAGTTTCTTTCTGTCTTTTTCCCTTCTCCTTGGAATCACTGAGAAAAGCTTTGGTACTGTTAGAGATCTCTATCAGCCAAACTATAAGGAAAGCAACAAACACAGAAAAAAAAAAGTTAATGGAAAAATCATAGCTAAAAGTGGATTCATATATTTAAGTAACTGAGGAAAGTTATGACAGGGTGCAGGAAAGGGTGCAGTTAATTGCTCTGAAACAGTGTTGTGTGTGAAGATGGAGAAAAGCTGAGTTTAGTTATACTTAGACTAGCAGGAAAAACCGGAAGAAAATCTTGTCATAGGCAACAATTCAATTTTATAAGAAGTCTTTTTACATTTGGAGGTGATGGGCTAATGATACAATTCAGCCTCAAAGAAAACAATATTCAAAATTACTATATTTGGCTGAGTGGCGGTGGTACTTTTTAAACTTCTTTTCCTTATATTAGGTGACATTGCAATGCCAAAGAGCTCACAAGAAATGTCAAGTAGATTCTGCTTATTAATTCAGTCTTGAAAGATAATGCAAGAGGCAGGTGGGACATACATTTTTGAGTGTGTGCATGTCCATGTGTGTATTTCAGCAGAAATGTTATTTGTAACTTACTTATATATTTGTACTTGCTTTCCACATTGGCTCCTAAAAGCTTGTCATACTGTTAGCAGCCCTTTAAGATAGTTTTGACAGGTCTTACTGTCAAATAGCTCTGAATCATTAAAAAACCCAGAAAGACTCATTTCACTTTGTGATAGTGAGATCACTAATCAGACTTTATTCAGATTTTTATAATCAAAATTTTTTTTTGGGGGGGAAGGAAGAACGAAGCCTGTAAAAATATCATTTGTGTATTTCTTTATGAGAAAGTCCCCACCTATGTTTATTTTAAAAAAAAATGAGTAACTATTCTAGCTGCTGTGGCATTTTTGAAAACAAAGTTTCCAAAGTCACAACAAGGTCTAAATTGCATTGCCTTATTTGCATGTTAGAAGAAAATCCAAAACATTCTGAATACTAATATGAAATCCTCATACTTCCATTTCAACACATAGATGGCAACAAAATATCAACTTCCTCTCACTTCACTGGCTAGTGAATTGACTCCTTTTCGTATTGGACAAACACACAAATCATTGAACTTTTTTTTTTAATTGGCAATAACTGCTGTTTTGAAGCACAGACTGGGTTTGTGCTGCTGGATTCTCATCTCTTATGTGTGATGCGTACCCATTACTGCTAAAGATATGACTAAGGTACAAGATTAGTATAGCTGTAACAGCATAAAACTCCATATGAGATACGAAATTTCAAGGGGATGTGTAGCTGACTGCCCTGTGCTGCCCTCTTGCTGCTTGCATCCAAGGCTGGTCCTGCTATGCTGTGCTGGGTACTTACACATGTTCTGAAATTGCAGTGTGACTGCAATACAGACAAACCTATTGCCTGTGCAGGGTCTATGGCAAGCAAAGCCAAATGATGTGATTGGGGTTTTAGAAAGCTGTTTTAATTTGTGTGATTGAATAACCATTCTGAAGTAGCTTCTTTGTGAGCCGTGATAATCAGAGGCTTGCCAGGAGGTTGCCTTCAGACATCCAATTCTAATTCCGTCTTGGGAACACTTCATCCCAAGAGGTCTAGAGAACTTTTGTAATCAAAGCAACCTTAAAATCATGATGTAGATGACTTAATGAGTAGACAACAACAATAAAATACAGCTGTCGTCTTTGTAAAAGATTTTGAGCTATTACACTTATTTAAAAATGGGAAATTAACTACTGTTATCTGTCACAACAAAAAATAACATCAGACGTGTAAGAGAACTCTATTACTGCTATTTCACTATACTCAGATCTTGACCCAAAATCTTAGGAGAAACCCATCATGAGATCTAGAATCCATAAAATAATTCTGCTAAATTACAAATATTTAGGTCTAGAATGAAGAACTACAGAGACCATTCACCTCTTTGAACTAGAAGTTACTCCTGATATTTTTCTTACTAAATCTTTTTTTCTCCATTATCTGTAAGGTAGTGGTAGATTTCTTAAAAAATTGATACCCTTACCTGTTTTAGAGTGGGCAATGTGAAATAATCAGGTTGCCCAAATTTGAGTAGTTAAACTCCATTTATCTGAGTTTGACTTTGGCTGAAACAGTGTGTGTTTGGACACATCAGCCTTTACCTTCCTTTTTCATCTAGATGTGTTTTAATGCTACTGTACTTGACCTGTCCTCCATTAAATATACTACCGTACTTCCCCCTCAAAACAACAGCCAAATTTTCTTTGAGCAGGCTCCTAAATTATATTTTAGACAGATGTGCATTCCCTTTTTTGTGACTTGGAGACAATCATTCTTGCAACCACTTGTTTCTGTAAAGGCGCTCAAAGACCTTTTACAACGATATTTGATGGAGAACAACAGTTATTCCCAATAGCTTGAAAGCAATTTCTGGTATGAGAATAAAAGAGGTCTGTATAATGTGAAATTCCTAAAGTGGAATTGGTGATTGTGTATTAATATTACTATACTAATACAGTATGCTAATGTTTTTCATAGATATGAATGTGATAGGGTGTTACATAGAGTTAGCCCACAAGAGATGCGGGAGGAAATTTTAATGACTCTTGAGAGATCAGGTATTTCAGGGAAAGTAAGCTTATTGAAAACAGAATTATTGAATTTCTCTTTTTGATTGCATTGTGTGAGGCTTGCCTATAACTCTTCGGTTTGTAAATTAGTCATAGATATGTCAAAGCTAACATCTTATTTAAATGGGTCAACAAAGGTATGTGTTTGTTTTCTGACATGCAGGATTTTTTCATTAGAGTACTTGGTAAAAGGAGTGTAGATTAACTCATGATTTCCATTTCAATGTAGCACTACAGAAATATGTTTGTTGTTGTCCTTTGTGTTTCCCTAACAATATTCTGTAAGGGTAATCTTTTACCCTAAAATATGCTGCACACAAGAATTCATTTGACAGTTATTACAATGATCCCTCCAAATGTATGGTGTCTTTTATTAGAACTGCAGGAAACTTCCATGGCTGGCTTTGCTACAGTGAATTCATGCATTATTTTGGTCATTACTCCTGGGATTTTTGACTGCTAAAAGATGACATTTCACCTCTGATTGCACATTGCATTTGGGGAAAAAAAAATGTTTTTTTATGTGCATATTCTCACATTATCCTAATTTTGATTTAGACTTTAGACTGCACAGATATTGCATGTGCATATCTTTTCTAGTTAGGGACCAGGTTCTACTAAGAGCAGTAACCCTTCTATTCATGTATCAGTTATCAGTCATGTATCACTTGTGATGTTCATCAGGTATCATTTAGGCATCATGTATCAGTCAGGTACAATGAAACACAAAACTGGGTTTAGATATATGTGGGGTTTTTTGTTTTTTTTTCTTTTTTGGTTGGTTGGTTGACTTTTAAATATTTGGCTAGAATTACTTTCCCTTTCATTTAGTCCTAATTCTAGTCAGCAGTATTTGGTCTCTTTTTTCTTTCCTGGCATTATGATATTTCACAGTAGGAATACTGGAGAAAAGAAAAAGTCATGGTTTGTATTGTTTTATAAGAACTACTTCTTCAGGCTTAACTGATATATTAATCCCAAATAAGAAAATATTTTACCTTATTAGAGATTATTTACCTATCAAAGATGATATTCAAAATGCACAGAGGAATTTATTTCATTTTGGCCTAGTGGAACAGATATGAAGTGACTCTTAAGAAGTAGCTTATTGATTTGAACAGTTGTGTAGCTATAATCATGTAGAAACTATTACATCATAAAATGTATTGTGTCTGCACAGAAAAGAAATTGCACTGGAATCTCTGAACTGGTAAAGCGAGTTCATCAGAAATAATGGACAATTTTCCCCAAAACTCTGACTCTTCTGATTAGTTTTGCTGCTTTCTATATATGGGTGCTGCTTCAAAGGTATGAATTACTGGGACTTCATAACAGATAGAATCTCGATTTTTATGGCTTCTAATCAAAAATTTCTATCTTCTGCAGTCTGGTGTGGGTGTGAATAATAAATGTTGACTTCAATATATAAAGCTTCAAAATGATGCTTAAAAGTGCTAACCCGAGTTCATTAATATTAAGCAAACATTTGAAAATTTTGTAAACATACTTACAGACTTCTCAGGATTCTTAAATATTCTTATTTGTAAGAAAACATAATAACGTTGTTCATTGTGATATTGTGCTACCAACAATGAGGTATCTTGCAAGATACATTGGTGCACTAGTGGTATGTTATGTCTCTAGAAATGGTAGCAGTGTTGCATTTAAGAACAGAGTTTTCCTGAGCTGGGGCTATAGGAAAGTTTTCAATTGATAGAAAGGGGATCATGTCAGTATAACCTTTTCCTAACCTCTCCTGTCCTATTTATAAATTTTAGGGACAAAGAATTAAGAGCAGCCTGATGTTCCCACAATTTTTTACTTAGTCTAATAAGGATTTATTTTTTGAGATAATGAGAGAGAAGGTTTTGTTTTCATTCTAAAGTATTGGTAAATATGCCAGTCATCTTTATTTGCTATTTTCTAGGAAATATTTAAAGGACTGGGAAAGTAAAAAATATCAAAGATAAAGGTAAACTCACAGTCTAACCCAATATAAATTGCAACTCATATCTAGCTAGAAGTAGGCAGCAATCATTAACAGGTCTATTAAATACACTACTCTAAAAATGTATTTTAATCTCCAAGTTCATTCAAAAAAATCAAATACTAAGAGTAACTAAACGCAGTCTGTCTAGTCTTTGCAACTGCATTGTTATAAGTAAGAGTGCATTCACTGACTTGTCAGAAAATCCATTATTAGAAAACAAAAGCAATTTTAACTCAGAAAAAAATTAGAGGTTAACAAGAATTTATTTTTGGTATTTTCAGTAAATTTCTCTATCCCACAACTTTAAGCAATTCATAAAAAGATGTGGATTGACCCTTGTTTTTTTACCTGGAAAAAGTTTCTTCCGGTTAAAAAAAAAGATTTATCCTTAGCTGAAGACATTCTTATCTGCACTGATCTGGAAATAAAAGTAAGCTGTTTACAGAAAACAAAGCAGTATAATTTCAGGCTGGAGAGATTATTCCAACAATTTCATTTATGAGTTAAACTCCAGTAGAGGCATAATGAATTTCATTGTATATTACAATGAAGGTTGTATCTAATCAGACAGAATAAAATGATAATAAAGTTATGCCTTGAATACTCTGCCTCATATCCTGTATAATTTAATGTGAATTATAAAAGAAGCTGGTGAAGGAAGGAAATCAGGATCAACAATTAATCAATAGTTGCTAGAGTGCATCCAGAGAAGGGCAACGAAGCTGGTGAAGGGTCTGAAGAACAGGTCTTATGGGAGCAGCTGACGGAACTGGGATTGTTTAGCCTGGAGAAGAGGAGGCTGAGGGGAGACGTGATTGCTCCCTACAACTACCTGAAAGGAGGTTGTAGTGAGGTGGGTGTTGGTCTCTTCTCCCAAGTAACTAGCAACAGGACAAGAGGAAACGGCCTCAAATTGCATCAGGGAAGGTTTAGATTGGATATTAGGAGAAATTTCTTCAGGGAAAGAGTGGTCAAGCATTGCAACAGGCTGCCCAGAGAGGTGGTGGAGTCACCGTCCCTGGAGGTGTTCAAAAAACGGGTAGATGTGACACTTTGGGACATGGTTTAGTGGGCATGGTGGTGTTCAGTTGACGGTGGAACTGATGATCTTAGAGGTCCTTTCCAACCTTAATGATCTTATTTCAGTTTTACTTTCATTAAAAAATAATTCAGCCACCAAGCCAGGAAACATGAAATTATGACTCTATCCTTAATTGGTTTAGTGGTGGACTTGGTAGTGTTAGGTTAATGGTTGGACTAGATGATCTTAAAGGTCTTTCCCAACATAACCGATTCTATGATTCCAATAGTAAATGCAGATAAGGGCATAGTAGATGCCATCTGACTCTGTTGGGACTGCTTTGCATTGCTTTCCTTGGTTACTTCATTGTTGTTGGATTCATCTTTATCAATGTTTACTCATCCACTAGAGAAATTGACTTGTTTTTCCTAGGTCACAATGACCTTTAGGAGTCTGATATTGACAATATTCACTGTAGACCTTATTTAAATGCATTATTGGGAAGGTATTTAGGAGATCTGATTTGAGAGAAAGATGCAGTTTGACATGGAATTCTATATTTGTAATTGATGTTAGTTTCCTTTTGGTTGTGAGAATATAATTGTGTTAACAAGTACATGAATTATGTAGTTATTGACAATCCTAAATTTAAACTGTGTCTTTAAGAAACTCATTCAGGTTTAGTTGAAACAATGATTTCCAAAAGTAAATGACAACCACATCCAGTTTCCACTTTGAAGACTCATATGTATAAAAAGGACACTTGTAAATTATGGCATCAAAATCCACCTTTATCCCTGGCTGCCAGTTCTAGCCTGGATTCATCATTCTGCTGCCTTTTCTATACCTGTTTTTTAGGAAAAAAGAAAAAAACAACTTATGTGGATACCTTTTTTATGTAAATCAATCTTCAAGGCACTTGTTTTTCAAGCATTTTTTTTTTTCAAAGAGAATTGAAAGTTTCATACAAAAATAGATTCTATTTTTTAACATTTACAGCTAGGTGAAAACCCAGATTTGCTGTCGTAAAGTTATTGTAATAGAATACTTTTATCAGATCAAAACCTACAAGTGAAAAAACCCAACAAAACCCACACTAAAAAGCAGAGCCTCTTCATTTATAACTCTTAATCTTTAGCTTGAGATCTTCTTCTATCACTCAGTACCAGATAAAAAACCTTCTATAGCTGGAAACCATCTCCCTATGCACCTACTTAACAGACAGCTATTAGGTCACCTTCTGTTGAAAAGATAAATAGCAGAAAAAACGGCCCAAATACAAATCAGTAATACTGTGCATGCCTCTGGCACAAGCTTTGTGGTGATCGCAAGTCACTTTTGAAGTACTAACAGATCATACGTTACAAAGTACCTTCACAACTGGCAGTGCTGTTATGACTCTGCAGATCAGGTCATGTTGATCACTGTAAGCTTGGGAAACCAAAGAAATACAGCCTGGAATTTGAGGGGGGTTTGTTATTTCTCATTGAAACGAACTGGTGATTGTGTGGAACAGAATGTTCTGTGTGTTACTTCCAGAATATATCAGACTTTTCTAAGGGAGGAAAGGAAATAATCCTAAATGTAGAAAAATGAGGACAGGAAAAAACCCTAAAATTATTTCTCTCATTTTCTAGAGGGCTGCCCTAACCAGCTATGCTTGAGTCATTATTTCTTCTTCATAATGACTAAAGTAGGTATTTTATAAAGAACAGAAGAGTATTTCACCAGGTAAAAAAATCTCACCACAATTTCCAAACAGTCTGTTCAGGAGGAGTTAAGGATCTGAATTTGGGGGTTTTGAAATTGGGAGAATATTAAATTTCTAAGGAAATACTTAGTTTTCTGGTAGTGTTGTGTATCCGGTTTCACACAGGTTTTCCCATCCAATTCTGTGAATATTTCTGGGATGACTGAAACCATGCTTTTTTTAAAGAATAAACAATTTCCACATCAGACATAAAAAGTGGGAGCTTTTTCTCATATGAGTACTTATCTTTCTTTACCTAGGAAAGAAATCTGTGAAAACAAGCCCTCAGGTGACATTTTTGATGACATCTAATTGGAGAGAGTTTCTCCTACTTACGAGCTCCTGTTCCTTGTCAGAATGATCACTGCAGATGCATGCATTTCTACTGTTTGTGCCAAAGGTCACTTCTTCCTTCCCTGACCTTTTTTTCCCCCCTTCCTAATATAAAACTAAGTCAAATGAATTTTTCAGTAGTTTTCCATTCTTATGTTAGTGAAATTATAGAAGTTTTTAGTTTTAGGGAAATTAGCATGGAATAGTGACTGCCTTGTGTTGTGCCTGCTCTAATCAGTTGCTAAATGCTTACAGTATTAGTGCAAGAGTTCACAATGTTCTTAAGACTGTGAAAGAAGGTGAGGAGAGTCAATATTCTCCCTGTTACTTGTTTTTCCACAGAGCTCGACAAAGGTTTGTGTGCCAGTGGAGTTCTCGGTGTGGTTGGTGGGTTTTTTTGGTTGGTTGTTTGTTCTAAGTCCTTAAAAATTGAATTGAAATTACCAGGAATGACAGGAAGTAATAAACCTTTAGTGAAGGTAATCCATGGTTGACTGGTGAATCCCAGATGTCAGTTGAAGGGCATTGAAGTCTGTATCTCATTTTGAAAAACACTCAGTGAAAAACAAAGTGAAAATTGAAGTTCCCTGCAGACCGATTTTGTAGTATGGCAAAGTTCCTGCCATTTCCCTTCACATTTAGAAAAAAAAATACTGTAAGACTACATGTGTTTTCTAAATCATGTTCTGTGTTAACAGCCTTGAGTACAAGTTTATACTTCATTTATTGCTTTGTGGAGCTGTCAGCAATGCATTGTTATTCCTAATGGAGGCATTTTAGTTACAAATGGGGAAAACATACAAAACGGGTCCATTGTTCTGGGTATTTTTCATGGCAATGAAGTACACATACAGTATGGCTTATTTACTATCGCCACACCGAAGGAAACAATCCAAGTTCTAATGTCGCATATATTGACTCAGAGATACTGAATTCAAAAGTTCCCCCTGTTTTCTGAATCAAAATCTTAAATTATTTATTGTACTTTGCTTAAAAAAGGGGGAAATATAGGTGGAGATCCCATTATCAGAAATGTTTATATCAATTCCCACTTTCATGAGAATTTTCTCTAATATTTTGAATTGTCAGCTCTGCATCATCAGCAGAGAAGAGAGTTAAACTTGGAAATAGTCAAGAAAAATTTTGGTAAGAGAACACATAATATTTAGAATCAATGAGTATTTAAAATTACTTTGTTTTGAATTTAAGAAATCATAATAATGTATTTTATGTTATCATTATGTGGTTGTTTATTAAATTGGAGGAACAGAAATATCTTGGATACTTTTCATTCAAAAATATATCAATTTTTCTAGATGAAGATAAAATATCAGATGTAGACATATTTAAAAGTATGTAGAGTTTATGTGTTTTGGGAGTTCTGGACAAAACCACCCAGAGAGGTGGTAGATGCCCCATCCCTGGAAACATTCAAAACCAAGGCACCAAAAAATCATTTGCTTGCTTGTTTTTTTTGGTGGTTTTTTTTTGTATTTTTAACCTCCAGTAGTACAACAGTGTAAAAGTCTACTTCTTCTTTCTAGTGTATAGTTGTTCTTTCATTTTAGTACACAGAGGCTTTTCTAATGAGATCTGAGTTTAGAAATGAACATGAAAAATTGGTATTAATTAAAGACTTTTCCAGGCCTATCTGTTGTCTAAGTTCTTACAATGTTTCCTTGGAAGTCTTACATGTCACAGTGTTAGCCCCACATTTTGTGCAATACCGATGTGATATTTGTCAATTTTTTAATCATGAGTAAGAAAGTATCTGAGAAAAGTTTTAAAGTTTTGACCCACCATGATGCAGAAGACATTAAAATTTACTACATTTTTCTCAGATTACTTTCTTCATTAAATGAAACATGCTGAATATATGAAATACTGGATATAATTTCATAGCAGAAACATTTTGTTTGTAAAAAAATTCTCACTACTTTTGCTACGCCAGAGTTGATTATATTGATGAGTTTTATAAATACACCAGAATCCACAGTGAACTGGTTCCTTGTATTCAGTCCCATACCATCTGTTATTGTCTACCATTACATATCGTACAGTGTAATACATTTGGAAACTGCTGAAAATTGGTGTCATTGCACCAGAGATCTGTTAATTAAATGTATTTTGCTCTCCTGCCTGTTTATGGGATAATTCCAAGTGATGTCCACTACAGAGAAATATGTGGCATTGACATTTCTGCTGCCACTACTGTTTTAGTTATTCACACTGGTTTTGATGAGCAAAGCTGAAGTTGTGTCTGTGGAATTAATATAATTTATAATCTTGCCTATGTACTCATGTTTTTATGAGGTTTCTTCCACTGAACCACATTGTATTTATCAGTTTTATTTATTTTTATTTCCAGGATTGAAAGGTGATGGAATATATTGCATAAACCTGACTTGTATTTAAAGTGTATTGATTTATAGGTGCACTGCACATGTATTACATCAGATTTACACATAGTGAGATTTACATGTGCAATACATTTATAAATACAGTTTATAATTTAGAATTTTTCACATACATTTATGAGTTTATGGGGAGCTTTTTCATTAATCTTATTCAGGTGTTTTTCTAAGATTTTAGCATGTTTTACTCTACATCTTGGAATCAATTTATAAACACCAGGCCTGTTTTTCCTTTTTTGTCAGTGAAAACTCATATGAAAGAATTTTCAGGCATGCAGCTAATAAAGAGCTTGACTGCATTTTTTCTGCTAGCTCCCAGCTACTGTACAGCTCGTTGACATAGGAATAGAAATTACATTTATACTTCACTAGAAAACATGAAGCATAGGATAAACCAGGAGGAGGAGGAGTTTAACGGAATCCTGGGTTTTCTTTTTTACTCCTACCTTTTTTAAAATGCTTATTCTATGTCTTTTTTTTTTTTTTCTTTGTAGAATTAAAAATCTTTTTTCTTTTGTTACTACTGGCTCATTTCCTTTAGCAGCTATGCCCTGCACAGTATACCTTGATTTATGTAAGAATGCTCTTTCTAGCAAGCAAAATCTTTGAAAATTATTCCTATTGCAATTTTATACTCAATGCAAGTTGACTGGCAATTAATGTGACTCTGGAAAAATTCTGATTCATGGGTACTGTATTACAGATACAGATATTTTAAATATCTCAAAAGAAGACTCTCTACACTTCAAATTTGAATCCAGAACTAATCAACATTTTTATGGGAAGCTTTTGAAACTGTCATCCTTTTAGGAATCCCATCCTCTCTCTCTTAATAACATATGCTCTCCTTGCAAGAGGAAGATGTATTGAAAAAAATTGTAATGATCTGCCAGTGCTCTGGTTTTCATCCCCTGTCCTAGAGCTTTGGTTGGTTCATAATTTTTCTTCTTGTTTATTGAGACATATTCTGATGGACTGCATAATCTTCCTTTATTGTACAAATGTAGCTGGCTACATGTATTGGATGATCTTTTCCTGTCTTACCTGGTATGAAATAACATCACAGTAACTTTTTTTTGTTGACAGTGTTTTTGACTGTCTCCTCTCTCTGAATTACTTCAAGCAGATAAATTAACTTGGAAGATGGTGATTTCGTACACTCAAAGGAGTCTAGTAAGGGTGCGCAGCCCAATTCTAGTATTATCTGATAATCCAAATGCATGATTATGTAATCTTCTAGTTGTACTTTTTTTGTAGAAAGATACAAACATAAGAAAAATGTTATGTAAAGTTTCACAAAGCTGGTGAAGTCTTAATTTCATGCCCAGTATTTATTTTATTCTATCACTCCTAGATCTGAGCAGACTATTGAACGTAACTAATTTCTCTGAAAACCCTTTTCCTGCATCCTAAGTATTGACAGTTCTCAGATTGTTAGTAAATTATTCAGGGAGTAAATCTGAATCATATGTTTGTTCCAACAGTAATAATGAAGACTAATTATCTTCAGCAGGGGTGGTTAGTTATGCAGGTGACATAGCTGTGTTTGTCTTCTAATTCAATAACTCCCCAAATTAACCAGCATACCTATAAATCATGATTGTTTGATTCTTATTTTGAATATTTTTCAGTCTCACATGCCTAGCTGTGCTGTTTTAGATTAACATGAACTTCACTAAATCAGAATTGTTTCAGAATTTTAAGATTCATGCTTTTTCTAATATTGTCTTAGGTTCGATATTCAGATTATTTAGATAATTGAGTTACCCTCACACATTTCTAAGGGAAAACATATTTCAGAGACCGTGTATTTTTTAGAACATGCACTGTAACATATTTTAAATAAGGATCCCCAAGCAAGCTACAGTCTTTGTCTAATTTCATCCTT
Organism: Pelecanus crispus; assembly: GCF_030463565.1. NCBI lineage: Eukaryota > Metazoa > Chordata > Aves > Pelecaniformes > Pelecanidae > Pelecanus > Pelecanus crispus. Next base: position 40,944,362 of record NC_134646.1, on the reverse strand, counting down.
CCTCATCAGCATATGAGGCCAGCATACTCTGCCCCCTTAGCAGCGCGCTGCTGCAAAAGAGTGATATCTGTAGATCATAGGAACTACTTTAGATAATTTTGAATTATTGTGTTGTAACCTGAAATATGCTGCTGATTGCATCACTTTTGCTGCAGTAGTTTGTAGTAGTTTTCAGTAAACACTATTTTCAGAAGTAAACTAGACATTGCTACAATAAAACTTATTAACTAGTTACAAATTAAAAAGAGGGTTAATTTTTCTGTTGCTGTTTGAGTGTATTAACTATGAGGGGCTAATAACCGATCTGTTAATTCACAGATGGTGCTCTAAAAGCAAAACAAGAGAGTTAGGGCCCAAGGGTAAAAAGATCTGTTCTGCGAGAGAAATCTAGTGTATGTAACAAGACTAAGATTTATAGTTAGATATTTTTGTGACTCAGTTTGGTTTTGGTTTTGTGGTTTGGTTTTGTTTGGTTTTGGGGTTTTTTTACCTTATTGATACTTGTGTTATATAATTAATATGTTTGTGCATTACATAAAAAATATAAAGTAAATGTATGTTTTTAATTTGGAAATATTTTTAATAGCCTAGAAAGTGACTGTGTACCAACTGCGGAAAAAAACCCCAGTATTACACTGTTTAATGAAGTTAAGATGTAACAGAAGGTCTCAGATTTAGTTTTCCATTTCATCTGAAGAATTACTGCTATTAGTTTATCTTTTCTACTTAATAAATATTAGCAAAACAAACCATAATTATCACTGTCTCATATATATAACCCACATCTTCAATAGCTTACTGAACTGGTTCTTGAAAATAAATCCTGAAGCAGCTTTTTCCGTCTGATGTTTTGTAGGGGTCAGAGCTGGGGTAAATGGCAGGGAATGGAGGTATGGAGTAAACTTCTTGTATTATTTGCAGTAATATATAACACATATTTCTGCTTAATGATTGGACTGTAACCTGCCAAAGGCTAATAACCAAGAGCTCTGTATGTAAAATGTATTATATGTAGTACTATAAAGAAAATGTGTCATGCTTCAGAAATATGTTTTGTCTTAGAAATGGGACATGGTAAATAGGTAAACTAGTACAGTGCAAAAAAGAAAAAAACTGGTGGGTTTGTTTTTTTTTTTCTTGAGAGTATCCATAGATTCTATGTATGCAAAGATGCTACATACTAGTTAAATTCCCAGCATTGTGATAGCTTCTTTCAAGGCAGGTGTTTTGCTGAAGTAGAGAAATGCTGCTGATGAGCAAACTCAGAAAAGACAATAATTTTATCATTTTAATATATTATTTGAATCATTTGTGACTTAAAATTCTAATGCTTTCTTCTGGCATGGAGGCCCAACCATATTGTTAAACACAAGAACAAAAACCACATTTCAGAACAGAATAACAATAGTTTTTCCTGTTAGGAAATGATAACACACCTTATCTGAGTTTCATTACATTGGTATAAATACAAAGAGTCCTACTGAAACTAATAGCTATTCTAGATTTACACCAGTGAAATGGAGCTCAGACTCTGGACCAGTGCCTAGCATTAGCTTATTAGTATAAATTCATGCATGTATTTTGATAGCAAAAATCTTGAGATGGGAAAGAAGAAGGCTGAAAACATATACACTACCTTTTTAGGGATGTGCATGCACTGGATAATGGGAGTACAAATAGCGTACAGTGTGAACTGATGCTAAAAGTATCTTTCATCTTCCATGATCTGTTTTTCTCAATGGAAAAATTGGATGTTGGTATTGGAGCAAGGGAAGATTTCACAAACATTTTACTACGTAAATAAATTCAGGATTTTTTGTTTCCTTTCTCAAAGAACATAATTAAGAGTTGCTTGATACAATGTAACTATTTGCTTTTAGACAGTGAAAACACACAAATAACAGACAGTTTCAGAGACATATTCCAGATTAAGAGTCAGGGGTTGGCAATTTTTAACTCATTACATTTTATGGAGATATTGCTTCTGTGTGCACATGGATTTGATATTTTCAGCATGATTAATAACTTATAAATACATTAATCACTATCTAAACACCTTGAAAGAGCATGAGATTAGAATTATGAAACTCAGGTCCTTATTCAAGGAAGCCATTGAACATGTGGTTTATGTCTACTGAATTTTAAACCTAAATGAAGCCTGTATTTACACGCTTGTCAAACTGAACCTTAAACCAATGTGGCAAGTCCTCTTAGAGAGAGCAGAAGTGTGTTTGACTGCCACGTACCAAAAAGAGAAGATATTAGAGGAGTTAAAGCACAAAATTAAGAGAGAGAAAAAAGCAAAATTGGATCACTAAAAGAGAAGCCTTTCAGACTAAATAAATCAGAGAGGAAGTGGTATGGATTATGAGGGGGGAAAAAAAAAAACAACCAAAACCCTCAGAGATTCAGGGTGCAACAGGCCACAGGGAGGAATATTACAAATGTCTGGAGATCATGGTGGAATTATCTTTAAATTGAGCTTTACAAGGCAGCAAAACGTGGCTGGTGTCCTGACATCCTGATTATTTTCCTCCAGACCTTCCTAGATATTTGGCTATCAGAATAATATTCTTCTCTGAAACCCACGTAAGGCTTATTTTCCCTTTTTTCTTCCTTGCTTCCCTCCTCCCCTCCCCGCCCCCCGCCAACCTTCCTCTATTTCTGTATGTGTCCCGCCTTTTCTATGTTTATTCTTTGAATTGGTTATATTATCTTTTCAGCCACTCTCTACCCATGCATGCTTTCTGGAGCGCTAGACATCTACATTTTACTTAAAAGAGAGCAGGTTGTATGCAAAGAGAATGCAAGATAATCTGGCAAGTCATTGGCATTTATTACTAAAAATGTGGGGAAAGAAAGGAAACTGCATTATTCCTAAATGTAACTGCTGTTTTCTTACCCAAAATTACTGAAGGTATATTGAAAAGCTGAAGGGCAGCATACAACTTCCCAGAACAAAAAAAAAGCTTATTGAAAAGCTGAAGGGCAGCATACAACTTCCCAGAACAAAAAAAAGCTTATTTTAAAAAACCCAAACACACAAACAACACATTAGCCATGTCTAAACAAAAATGTACAGTCTAGCTACAAAGAAAATTATTAGGAGGGAAAAAGGATCAATTAGAGCATGGGAAGTTCTTATTTTGGATATGGCAGAGTTATCCCTCACCAGAAACATTTAACCCTTAGTAAAACTTTTGTATCTCACTTTGTTCCTCTTCTAATTGAAGACAATACGTATGCTCGCATCAACCTTTGCATGGCCATGCAACCAAAACTTGAAGAGTATATTCAAGCAGGATATATGCTGTGCTTGTCCAGTTGCCCCCAGTGGGAATTTCCACAGCTGTCCTCAAGATCACAGGGGCAGGCATACAGAGACTGAGGCTGAGCGCGAAATTATCATGTAGAAAAAGATTAGAAGGCCCCAACACCCTGCTGGTCCTGGCATTTTTGAGCGGATTGGTGAGAATTTATTGAATAACTTCATGCTTTGGCCCTCTTTTTTTCAGTGAGCATGAGCAAATACCTTTTTTTTCCATTGAAAAACAAGTTCAGTGAATGCATCACAGAATTTTCAATGAATACATGTGTCCGCACGGTAGTCCTGAGCGGGGCTTTTGCTGCCTATCCCCAAGCTCATAGAGCCAAATGTGAATGGGGGCATGTCAGAAAAGTTAGAAGGACTTTTACAAAGCAATGATTATCACTTCTGATTTCCAACATGTAAAAGTTAAATATTCTCATCTTGCTAGTATTATCATGATAATGAATAATCTAGTCTGTGTTTTGTGTGGTAATTTTCTCTTAAACCTCTGTTTCATCATGCGCGTGTGCTTTCTCAAACTTATGCACCCTTTTACACATCTACTAGATTTTTGTTTTTTGGTTGAAATCCCACCAGTTTAAAAAGTAAAGCTAAAGGCCCTGACTTGGAGTCATAGTCTGTCAGTGCAGCTGATGAAATAGCAGCCTCCTGTGGTAAAATAAAAGAGAAATAATGAGGAGGTAAATCCTCATGAGTTATGGCAAAGCTTCTTGTTTGCAGAGTAACACCAAACTTTCTGATCCTCTTGTAATGCAGGTGCAATGATTATCAAACAAAGGCATACACAGGTTGTCTAATAGTTTCCAAAGAGAAAAAGATTCATTTGCTCGTAGACTGGGATGACCTTTTAATTCCCAAGTGTGAATGTGAATAGGCTTCCTCATTAAAGAACCTCATTAAAGTCAAAATCCCACTGAAAATTATTAACTGTGCTATGAAGATGCTGAGAAGAGAAGCTCATACAGAAACAGTAAATATACTTTGAATGTCCTGTTAATCCAGTGAGATTAGCTGTTGACCATGTTGTCTCAGACCTCCAATGACAGTTTAATTCCATATTCACTATTCTACAAATGGAGTAACATTTAAAAAGCATCCTGATACCTCTGCCTTTTGCAGTACTCTTTTTTGAGGGCTTTTTTGAGTGGCTCAGGCTCAGAAAGATTGTTCATGTTACTCAGTTCTGTAGGATATGACAAGTCCTTTGCATCAGGGAAACCTCTTTCCTACAGAAAAGTGTGGAATTTGGAAGTGGTAATGGTTGCCTCACACTTATCTGATCCTATAGGCAAGTGCGTCTGGTTGTGAGGCAGAGCGCGGTGTGTGGGATGTATGGGTTCACACAAAAGGTTCCAGGTTTAGCATATTTCTTTTCAAACACTTACAAATACAGTCATGCTGTGGCCTGTTCTGCGCATTGCAAAATCAATCTTAATGTGCTTATATTGTAGCTAATGTTAACTCTATACCCAGTGCACGCTTTTGTGATAGGAGATGAATTATGGCTGGAAGAGGCACACCAGTTATATTTGTGGAGGTGGAAGATCAGTTGTTAGCCAGGATGGTGTTCCACTTAACTGTAACAGCAGACTTACTGCCAAGCAGAGCAAAAATGAATCAGCTTTACAGTGGAAGTTACAGTACTTTTAAATAAACATGGTATTTTTTTTCCCCCTAGTGGGAAACAATGTACTTACGGGCTCAGGCAAAAACATCTGCTCCTTTGGGACAGTTACAGGCTTTGTATCAACACATGCTGACTGACAAACTGCTAGTGCCTGAATGAAAAAAAGGAAGGAATACCATGTCCCTTTTATTGCTAAAGAAGAAAGCGGAAGATTTGGTGTCAGGATTTTACTATACCATTTTCTATATAATCAGTTATCATTCACAGCGTACAACAGGTGGAGAGAGTATGTTTAGAGTTGATGTGTGGGTACACATAAGTAGCCAGATCCTTTTCTATTTTATAGGATTTTCTACAGACTGACCTTTTAGTGCAATGAGATCACTTATGTACTTAGGATTAAATATTTGATTACGAGCCTTGCTGGATTGAGATGTTGGACCTTTCCTTGAGGGCAAGCAGTGGTTTCTTGCTCACCACATAAAGAAGTCTATTTCCCTACCACTAAAATAATTATTAAAGAAATCTTGCTGTGACTGCTGTTATATTTTCTAATTCTAGCGGATGCAGTAGAAATTGACAACAGTAAGTCCTGCATTAGAAATGGTTCTCATACTGAGTTACCATGCTGCTAGCTAAAATGGTTTGATCTTCTGCCACAGCGATTTTTTTTGTAACATTCTTATCGTTGCTTACTTCATAAGTTAGATGCAGAAATCACTTTATACTTTTATGGTTGATAATATGCCCCTCTCTGGGACATAATTGACATTACTGTAGTTTCAAACCAAGGAATGAAAGGCTTTTATTTGTTTTAAATGGTTACTTCATGAGCTTTTCTCAACCAATTCTTCAAAAAATATACAAATAATGAAGGAAACCAGGAAGCTTGTAACAACAAATTTAAATTCTATTCAAAAGAAACATTCTGTATAGATAACTAAAGGGGTAATAGGGCTCATTTTCTTTTAAGTCACCCTAGAGAATCAAAAGGTCATTTATGCAGAAAACAGTCTTTCTCTAAACTCATTTGAACTTGTCAGAAGACTCACAAATCTATTACTGCTGTGAGTGTAGTCCATGCACGTTCAGCCTGCCAATGCAGATGAGAGAATAATTAGAAATGAGAATGATTCTCAGCTCCTCAGTACAAGAGAGACATGGACATGCTGGACAGAGTCCAGCAAAGGGCCACAAGGATGATTAAGGGACTAGAGCATCTCTCCTGTGAGGAAAGGTTGAGAGAGCTGGCACTGTTCAGTCTGGAGAAGGCTCGGGGGGGGATCTCTACAGTCTATATAAATACCTGAAAGGAGGATGCAAAGGGGATGTAGCCAGGCTCTTTTCAGTAGTGTCTGGTGTTAGGACAAGAGACAAAATGGGCACAAACTGAAATAAAGGAGATTCCATCTGAACATCAGGAAACACCTTTTTTTTTAATGTGGGAACTGGCACAGGTTTTCCAGGGAGGTCGTGGTGTTTCCCTCCTTGGAGATATACCAAAAGCAGTCTGGATACAATCCTGGACTACTGGCTCTAGGTGGCCCTGCTTGAGCAGGGTGGTTGGACCAGATGACCTCTGGAGGTGTCTTCCAACCTCACTTATTCTGTGATTCTGTGATACAGACACACATCAAATGAAACTCAGGGAAGGGTTCACTTGATAGAGCTACTTAAGAAACAGGCCATTGCTCTGCTAGCACTCTCAGAGATTATAGAGACATCACAGAGGTTATGATGTCTTTTTCTCAGGGGGACTATGGTCACTGTTGTCTTTCAAGGCTCTTATCATTAAATAGCAATGGGAGCTCAGGTTAAATTCTGTTGTCATTTACACCACTAGAGTTGAAAACAGTATTTGGCCCCCACAGAATTAAAATCTATTTTGTGCTATATTGCCGTATGTTATTGTAGCAGGCCTTCAAAGGCAGAATAATCAACAATAAGCCCTTGGATGTTTTTGGAGTTGTAAAACTCTCAGGACAGTTGACTCCCAAACAAGCTACATCTCCTTCTGGAAGAGAAAAATTAGTGACTCAAAGTTCTCGTACTGATTTCAACAGCACTACACAAATATGAGTGTAGGAAGGATTTGGCCTATGGAGAGAGCTGTAACACAGATGAATGAATTTAATAGATTTTTTCAAAGTCTTATACTGGTGCAACATCTTGTCTTTATTTAATTTTAACTCTCCAAATTTAAAGAGCAATTTAAACCAGAATAATAGAAGGTAGAGGGGAAAGACACCTATTTGATCATTGAGTTAATCTCCTACCACTGCACAAATGTTCTTTATTGTACATTTTCAAGTATTTTCTCCAGAATTGTTCTTAAAGTCAAAAGCAATAGGGCTTCCACCCCTTGGACAGGATTAGGATTTTCTGGCTAATTACCCTCAGGACATTTTTCACACAGAGTCTTTCTTTTCCTTTTCATAATTTAATTCATGTAGTTCTGATGTTTTGAGAAAACAGTGGGAGGCTTAATAAAGAACCTTTATTACCTGCTTTCTACTGACAGCCCATGAGGAAATGGTAGCTACAGCTTTTGGAGCAATGCAGCTCTTCCTGATCCAGCAGAGCTGCAGTGAAAGTTCAGCACCACCCTCACAGACACTCAACACAACCTGCTCCCTGTTATGCCCAACACAGAGTCCTACCTTCTGGGTTTTTTTGGCTATACTGCTATCTCCAGAAGCTCTTTTATCTTACCTTGTTCTTTCACAGACAGAGGTGTTCATTTTCTTCCTTGCTGTTTTGTGAGGATGTCAAATCAAATAGTGAAGATCTCTCTCTTGTTTTTTCTATAACCAGACATCCCTGAGCTTTTTGTTTCCTTGCTCCTTCTCACACAGATAATTTTGTTCCTGTACTGCCAGGTTTTTTTTGCCAAAATCAGATATTTTCTGACTGCTAGCTGTTGCATTTTTTCTTTTTCTGCTGTTTCTCTACAGTGTACCTACTCCATTTACTTCTCAGTTTCTTCTTCTATTATCTTTCAGGATTTTCTCTGCTCTCTGTTATTCCCTTGTCCACTCTGCTCCCTTTATTTGCACTTTCCAGCTACTCATTCACATTTCCCCCTGCATCTTGCAGAATTAATTCCTTTCCATTACTTTCTTCTAGACTTTGTTCATGCACAAAGAGTGTTGCAGATGGAGGAACATAATATTTTGTGGTGGAGATATTTCAGTTCAGCCTGTTGAAGCTTTTTTATTTCATAGGATATTCTTAAACAGTGATTAGATCTGAGCTGATAATGAGTGCAATCACCTCGACACAGGGGACAATTAGGTTTCAGACCCGACACGAGAGATTATTAAATGTAAAATATAACAACATTCATAGAACTAATAAACTTTACGTACCTTTAGTACTGAAACAGCGCCCTACTGCTAAATTGGGACTCATGCTGACACTTTTGCTACCTTTCAGGTCCTACAGATGCTTAGGCTGACCATTAAGGCTGGAACAGCTTCAAGGAGAGGAGCTGAGGGCCTTCTCTGTTGTTGAAACTGAAGACCTCACATGGCATTTAGGCTAAGTAAAGAATACTGTCTGACTCTTACATGAGTAAGATGATAACTATTGGGATACGGGATTAGAAGGTATCCTTTTTAATGGGTGGCTTTTTCTACAAGAGGTTGGTATTTTGCTTTGGCTAACTTAGGTGGCTAGCTGCTAATTTTTTTTTTTTTTATTATTATTATTTTTTTTATTGTTTACAGAGTCTAGAAACCTGGCATTGGGTCTTGGGGATTTTGTTATGTTCTGGAGAGCAAGTCACCTAAAAACTAATGCTGCCATGTTTCTTACTGTGACGTATTTTGTTTCTGGATCTATACTTAGTTACTGCAAAGATGGCAATTATAAAAAAAAAAAAAATCTGAGCAGAACAGGTAGGGCAAATCCTGTAATGAAGGAGAAAAAAGAGTTAAGAAAGTTGATGGGTGGGACAAGAACCCAAGAATTATGGTATGTGAAGACTGGAATATATTGATGGGTGGACACGTCCAAAACTTGACTGAATTTAAGAAATTGGCTTTATTCTGAAAAGTTAAAAATATGTTGTATATCTTAGTCAGATGGAGTATTGATCTCTGGAAGTGTTGATGCTGAGTGGTTTGCCCCAAATTACTTTGTTTCATGTTTACCCCTCAGCCAAGTTCATTTATAGAAGACCATTATTTTTGTAGCATCTATTCTTCTTTCTGTAGTTTCCAAAACAATAACATCATGATTATTATTTTAATGAAGAGAAAAGGACTATAAAGATGGAAAGGAATGATTAATTCATGTTTAACATATCAAGAAGAGCACCCTTTTTTCTGAAGTTGAAATAGAAGGATATTTCCTGTCATTACTCAGAAGTACTGCATTTCTTTGTATACAATATACTGCCGACTGTCATGTAGCAGTGGTTTTGGTTAGAGTAAGACATAGATTTGGTTACTGACATAATACAAACAAAGATTAGATAAAATATAAATAGACAAATAATTATGTTATAAATATACATATATGCATTTTTAAATGGCCCCATAATCAGCTAGTTCAAGAATAAATAAAGGCATGAAAGTTTTGCAATTGCAGCATACAACTGAAAAGCACAAAAAGCCTAATTACTTGCAGCTGACATAAGAAATGTTCTAATCTGATCTGAGAATATGAATAGACAGGTTGATAGACACGTCATTAGACATAGAGCAGCAAAAAAAATATTAAATCTGGAAAAACTTTTTTACTATGTAGAACTTGGCTCACAGGGTGTCAGGGCCCTGAGAGCATCCACAAGGACTTGTTGCCCTGACCAGCATCAGTGCACCCACATATCCTAGGCCTTTTGGTGCAGGAGCTCTCTCTTCAAGCTCAAGTCCATGTCCCTAGTCCTTGCCTGAGCTGTGGAGTAGCCCTCTGCCCAGCCTCACTCCCTGCTTGTTCTGATGTTTTTGTTGGACTTACAGCTGGACCTCAGCCCTGAATGGCACCTCACATTTGTCTGATAATCACTGGGCTGAACCTGTTACTGCCACCAATCCTGCTTGGACCTGTGGGACTGGACCCTCGTTGGGTGAAGTCTCTACCCCAGTTTGTGCCAAGGTCACCTGGAGCTCATCCTCCCTCATGTAGCATCCCTGGTCTTGCTGCTCCATGATCATCAGCACCACCAGTCAATTCCCTACAGCTGATGGCTATGCTTTTTTTAATGCAGTCCAATATGAGATTTGTCTTCACTGCTGAAAAGGTGCATTGCTGGTTTATGCTCAACTTGTCGCCTGTCAGAACATTTCAGATTATTTTGTACAAAGTTACTTTCTAGCCACTTGGACCCCAGCCAGTATTATTGTAAAAGTTTATCTCATCTCAGATGCAAGACTTTGCATTTGCCTTTGAACTTCATAAGGATCCTGTCAGCCCACTTTTCTAGCCATCCAATGCTCCTCTGAACAGCATGCCAGCCCTCCAGTGTAGATCAGTCCACCCAGCCTGATGTCATCTGCAAACATGATGCAGGACCCTTTTGTTTCATTGTTCAGGCCATTAGTGAAGAGTTTAAACAGTACCAGCTCCAGCATGAAACCCTGAAGAACAGCACTTGCAGCCAGCTGTCAGATTTCATTTGCAACAGGAATTTTAAAAACTAAGAGTCTAATCTAGTGCAAAAAACAAGTTTCTAAGTATGAATCTAAAATTCTCATTTGTGACTTTGGGAGTTATTAGAAAGCTAAAGCCTGTGGTGCAAATCACCCTGCAAATGGACAAAGAAAATGAATTCACAATCTATAGCTACAGGGTTGATAATTAGGCAACTCTGAATATTCTCTTGCCAAACTGAGACAATACACATCTCTATTTTTACCTTGTTTCTCATTTTATATTTTTGAAAGGCAGTGCATGTGGAAAATAGACAGGCATCCAGCAATTTTTCTCACACTGATAGCTTTGAAATGTCTTAGTCATACTCATAGAACAAGATCTTTTAACATTCCAAGCAAAGTAGTCACTTTTGAAAGCAGCTTTTTAAAAGGAAATGTATAAATACTCTTCTTCCCATAAAAACAGAGAAACATATTTTTTTGGCCAGGTATTTTATACAATTGCTTCAAATCTTTATTATCCTAAGGGCAATCTTCTCCAGCATGCCCAGGACTTCCAGAAGATGTTGAAGGAATGCCTCAGTAAGAGCTGAGGTTCTGTGAACTGCTACTCCCAATTGAAACGGAATAAACATTTGCCTTTTTGACAATAATTTCCATTAAAGACCTGTTACACATTTCAAATAATGAAACAAGCCCAGAACATCTTATTATGCACTTGCTGGGTAGTTGTGTCTGTCATTTATAGGATATTTCTTGCAGGTATCTCAGTAAAGATGGCAGGTGAGAGTAGATCTTTCTTACGAAAGTTCTTTGTCTTTGCTTGCTTCATTTGATAGCACAGCCAGATCCCTTCTCTGGTACCCCAGAGAAGTCAAGCAGGCTCCAACAAGTGGTTCTCTGAGGACCATGCATGAACATGAATGACCAGCTGAATGTCTGTAGATAGATAGATAGATAGATAGATACTCCTGGCAAAAGTAGCATTTAAAATAATGTTAAGTAACATTAAGTATTACTTAAACATGAGAAACAGGCAGACTCTGACTAAACTCATCCAAAGGACACACCTGAGGATACTTTGGAGCAGTAAAGAAGGATGGCACGTTGCAGTGAGCTTTTGAGTCTGTGGTTTTGGTTCATTACCCATTGCACGTTTGAATTCTGCTTGAACCTCAGGTAGATTTGAGCCAAAACCTTTGTTGCCAGATGTCTGAATTTTGTGGCTTGGATCAGTTTTTGTTCGCTGAATAGATTTTATGTGATTGGTAATCCCACAAGTACATTATTATATGAAACACATGGAAAAACAAAACTAGCATGACCTTTTTGTTCTGTAGGTGACTCACTGAAACTTTAAAGAAGTTTTTTGAAAAAATAAGGAAAAAGGAAATTCTTCAAGTAATGAAAAAAAAATTAAAAGAGAATATGCATTTGAATAACAATCTAAATTACTATTTAGCTTCTGTCATTTTCCTTTTTTGCTTCATTTTCCTCTGAAGTGGTATGTATTCAATGAAATCAAATGCAGCAGGAAAACAGAATGCTATTATTTTTGTTGTGGTTGTCTGTTCTTGTATTTGTGCAGACTCAAGATATGAAAAACTGTTTCTTGCTCTGCTACCTTTCACAATTTGGTGCAGTTAAAAATATCCTATTTAATTTCAACAGAAGCATATAACAATTATCTTTGTAGCTGTCATTTCTAGGAATGATTGATGAATGATCTGAAGCACAAGTACACATCTAAGTGGTTACAAATCAAATGCAAGTAAAATTTAACAGTCATATAAACAATGAATTTAATTAACCGGCCAAAATCATGAAGTCGCTGTTGAGGGAACTGTCCTTCAAGGAATAGATGTGTATAAAGCAAGCTGCATTTAAAAATTGAATTATTTTTATTAATTTATCCATTTCATTTTATTTTAAAACCAGTGAAGCTGCATGATTTTTCTTTTATGCATATATCCGTATTTACAGTGTAATTCACTGTTTTGTTTATCAGGTCATAAAGAGTTTTATGTGTTTGGGTTTTGGGGGGGGGACGTTTTTGTGTTTTCTTTTTTCAGAATTTAAACAGACAGACAATAAAAGCTATTTATAATTAAAGCCTGCACAGTGTTATGAACATGCACAAAGTGATAGAAATGTGGAGGTAAAAAAAAAAAAAAAAAAAAAAAAAGAGAGATTGTAAGGTATTGATTGAGATGATTCAGGAGTTTTGATTGAAACATTCACGTAAGTGCTTTTCTGGATGTGTGCCAGTGCACTTGTTTGTTCTTTTACTGGTAACTGTCCAGTAAAGCAAATCTCTCAGACTGCAGTTGACACAGTTGTTGCTACAGTTTGTCATGGTAACTTGAGTTGGGATGAAACTGAAGTTTTTGTTTTAAATATCAGTAAATTTGGGGAGAATTCAAAACTGAAGTAGGATTTGAACTTTGCTGCTTAGCTCATCTCAGATCCTAAGAGAACTGTGATGAACCCCTGATGGATTGTTTCCTATCCCTGCCTGTTGGCACCATCCAAATGAGCTGCAGAATAACACAACTTTTCTTTGAGTGGAAGTGTAGCTTTTGGTTACGTTTCAGTGAGTTTTATTTTGGTTATCTTCACCTATGATTTTTTTTTAATGGTCTTATGGCCTAATATATAGTTTGAATATGAACTATCTTTTATTTAAGCAGTTAAGAAACATATAGAAATGTAAAACTCCGTATGCTTCACTTTTATTCAATCAAATGCAAAAAGATGATAAACTAGTGTTTCATCAGAAAAATAATTTAAAAAAAAACCCAAGTGGCATTTAAAAGTATTTAAGGTAACTGCAGGTTTTTTCTTAAAGAAAAGTTCTTGAACTAAAACAAATGAGCTTCAGTAGAAGCTTTAAAGATTGAATCTGTGACAGCTTTAAAAGGAACAGAGGAAACTCTTAAACACCTGTCAAATTAAAGAGAGACTGTACTCCACTTCAAGTATGATTGAAAGATATTAGAGCTGAACCTTTCCTAAAATGAGAGTTGGGATTGTGTGTACAAGTGTGTGTATATATATAAGGAATTATTTTCTTTATCACCTTGTAATCAGGAAGTGGTAAGACATTTTCCATAACTGTGCAAGAGTTGATACGTTATTTTCTACAAACTCACAAATATATGCTTCCACCTGATTTACCTTCATGTCCAGCTTCAGCTCCACTACTTTTCCTCTAGTACTCTAAATTATGATTAATAAAAAATTGTCTACCAGAATTTTAGTCATAACCTCATAGAAATGCTCTACAACATATCAAAAAATGATTTAGTGAAAAATCTTACTTTAAGCGGCAGAATAATTTTCCATAATAAGTACCAAAATTGTATGAAATACTCATAAAGTGAAACACATGGAAATATGAATCATGGTAATACATTTTATCTGCTAGAAAGCACAAGTTGGTTTTGTTTGTTTGTTTTAAATGCCCTTAAAAATCTCTTGCTCTTCTATCAACCGTTTCTGCATGCCCATGGAAAGAGAAAAATACTTTTTAGGGATTTCTTATTAAGAATGATTTTTCATTTTAAAATATGTTGGTATCATTGCTATAATCAGTAACATTTTACTGTAAAATTACTTGTTTCAGAGCAGTGTTTTGTTTTAACAAAGTCAGAAATTAGATCTCTGGATCCTGAATGTTGCAAAAACTCTTCTAACATATTGCACACATGATATTTCCGAAAGAGCCCTTCAGCTGTGTCATTTCCACAGTAGCTATTAAATTAATCTATATAGCTCATAGATGAGATCACTGTTCCATTATACCCAAGATAGCAGAAATGAAGAATCATTTATTCATTATTAAATAATTTGCAAGTCAGTGTTGGAGAAATGTAAATCCTTAACAAGAATTTTTTGTGTTTAAACTTTCTTCTTATTCTGAAAGATATGATTTTCTTTTGATGATACACAGCATAATTATTGTTGGAATTAATACAATTTTAACATAATATTCCTAAAACATCTTGAAATAAGTATGCATATGCTGGTCTGGATGTTATGATATATTCAGCATGTGACAAGAAATACTTTGAAAGGTAGATATGTGCTGGCACTCCAGTAATTGGGTTCATGAATTGCTTCCAACAGAAATGTGAAAGTTGCTTTTCCTCTCTCTAACTAGTTTCATCAGTGTTTGTGAAAAAGAAGTAATTTTAAAAGATAGTTTAAGAAAATGAAACTGCTCACACAGAGATGAAATACTGAATTTTTGACTGACATTTTTTTCCCCAATGATCCAGGTATTTAGTGACACATGCAATTTTTGCAATATTAATCTAAAAATATGTGCAGTGGTCGTGCAGTGGTCAGAGATATACTACCAGTATTTAAAAAAAAAAAAAAATCCTACAACTGTGTGTCTTCATTTATGGTAAACCCCTGTAAGAGGAAATTGAGGACTTCTTGTCGAGGAAGTGGAAAAGATAAAGAGGAAATACCTTCACTTTTCTCTAGAAACTAGAAATGTCCTTGCATAATCAGAGAGAATAGCACTACTTGGTAATGAATGAATACTAAATGCATCCTCTCTAAGTATTCATGTTTATTTTTTCAGAAAAATTATACCAGTTTCTCAGATGTTAAAGATGAGACACTACTAGAGATTAAAGTATCAAAATTAGAGGTTCTGTTAACAAATGACAAACAGCAGAAGTTCCCAGGAGACATCCAAGAGTTCTGAAGGAACATAGTGAAGGAGGTTAAACTCCTATCAAACAAACAAACAAACAAACAAACCCAAAAAACCCCTCCCAAACCCAGGTACTCATTAAAATGATCTTCTGTAGCACAAAATATTTTACCTACCTTTGAGAGAGGGGCAAATGGGATCCTAGAAATCACAGGTCTTCCACAAATAATTTGGCTGAAGTAACAATTTTAAGTGTCAAATTAGGAATACTTACTGGATTGTAATTTTGCAAGGATATTGGCTTCTGTAAAGGGAAAAATGTGCCTCTAATTTAATGTAATATAATTCCTTGAGGGTGTCAATAAAATGGTGAATGAAGGAGATACGTAGACAGGTTTGTCTAAGCTTTCAAAAAGCCTTTGGCAAAGTCTTTCGCAAGAAGCCATTAAAAATGATCAGTCTTAAAGGGAGAGCTAAAATTCTGTCACAGGTCAGAAGCTGGATGAGACAGAAAACAAAGAGCCTGAATAACTCATCGTCTTTGAAGAGGGTGAAATGTTAACTGCGGTGTGTTTGAATATTGAAAGAGAACCACGCTGGTTTAATGTACTGTTTGCATTAATGATCTGGAAAAGACATGAAATGAGCAAACCCCTGATTATTTATGATAGAAGTAAAAAAAAAATTTGAGAAGTTTTGGGTGATTTAGCAGAATGAAGTCACCAACACGATGATGAGTATAACGTAAAGCTGACCATGGTAAAACAATGCCCTGCGATGGCAATTTTCTAAATGCTCTCAAATATCTTTAGATTTATAATTAAGGAATCTCTCCATTAAAGAAAACAAAACTCCTGTATGTATTTCTCAGTGATAGCTCAACTCCTCCTCATCCTCCTCCCCATCCTCCTCCCCTCCCCCCAAAGAAAAAGCTCTTATGTATCTGTGCTTCAGAAAGAAAATACATTATTTGGAGAACACCATGAAAAGAAATCACTTTACATTGACTCCTGAGTCTAATGGTAGGCTTTGAAGCTGAATATATGTACGTGCCTGTATATTAGTTGGGTAATTAGAGACTACTGTGACAGGAACATTTGGAAAACTGACTTAAATTAATATATAATACCACAGAGCTGATATTTAATTAGCTCTGATGGCAGTGGTCCTTGATGTTTGCAGCCATCAAGGCAAGTCAGGCTTCAGAGCTCTTCCATGAGGAGGGGAGCTGAAACCAAACCAGGCATCTCCTATCTCTCTGCCACAGTGTGAGACCCATCCTTTTATAAGACAGTTGAGTTTCTAGAAAGTTTGCAGCTCTTGGCTGCTGTCCCTGGGCTAAGAGCTTTTGCAGGTGTTACTTTGTAAGGGCAGGTGCTTTGTGCTGTTTCTCAGCTGTTATTTCCTTTGCTGAGGTGCTGCTGCTTAAACTAAACCCAGTCCTACCCCAGCTCTCAAGGTTGCACTTCTTCAACAACCCATAACTGACCATTAGCGAGTTGCTTACAGTTTTGGGGCCTCCACCTCCAAGCTGGGCCCACATTGTCAAAGCCTTTGCTGTCATCCTGCGGTTAAAGTGCACATCATAATAAAAGACACCTGGTATCAAGTTCGGGCTCACACAGCCAGGTCTCATAACAAGCTGATCAGAAGCCCAGCAGGTAAGCACTGGTGCCTTGAGCTGCGAGTAGCAAACACATCGAAGTAAAGCTTCTGACCTCTTACTAGCAGTTACCGTAATGTTTTTGCAGGGTATTGGTATAAAAAACCAAAACAAAGTACACAGTTTTGTTATAACTGTGTGCTTATGTTTGGGTTCAGAAAAGGCTATTGTTAAAATCTGTGTAGAATGCTTCTAATTTTATGGGAGCAACAGGTTTCTGCTTTAGCTACATAGGATACAGATCTCCTGAAGATTTGAAGTATTACTTTAATGGTGAATGCACACCCTGGGAGGATGATAGGTCTTCATTTGAGTCCCTGTTACAGGAAGCAACTATGCATTTTTCATGACAAGGCCGCTATGTCAAAAGTAAAAACTATTCTGACATTATAAACTGATTAAATTAAAGAACAAAGGCTTACTTTGGTATGTACAGTGATTATGGGTACAAAGTGATAGGGACTAAAAATTACTGTGAAAAATTGAGCTTTCAGAAAATTATTTAACTCTCCTCCAAATTGCTGCCTATTGTCAGTATAGCGTGTTGAACCACATAGACGACTAATGTAATCTGATGTGACCATTTCTATATTCCTATAGTGGTCTGTTTCTCAGGTATGGTTAACAATATCATTTTCTACAGCACTGTTGACAGCTTTCCTTTTTTAATGTTGTCACATTCATTTTATTATTTAAATCAATTCAGGTAACTTCTTAGCAATTAAGGTATAAGTCTGTTTAATATTAAACATATATCTGTAGGTAGGAATTTTGTCAAAACCATGGAAACTATAAGTCCAGTCTTCTAAAAATCTTAAATTTCTGCTGTCAGAAATCACATGGGTATCTATGTTTTTTTGCAGTCCAAAAAAAAAATGTTTTGAAAAGTTACTGAAGCTCCTAATAAAAGTGATTTTTCAGTGCTGATCAGGGCAATATGTTAACTAAAATTTAACAAACTTAACTTTAAGCCATCTGAAGAGAAATATTACTAGATTAGAGCTGTATGGCATGATGTGATAAAATCCTTTGGTGTATTAGTATACTCTAGGAGCCTAAATGTCATGTAAATAAAGAAGGTAGGTAACTACAATGAATATGCAATTGTAAAAATCACTGTTTACATAGTGCTGGGTTCTAACACTCTTGCATTCATTTAGCATCTTGCTTTGCAAATAGTCTCACTGAGTATAAGTTTGACAACAATCTCCATGAAAAGCAGTTGAGAGTCTCCTTTTACCATCTGTTGTGTGAGTTGTGTAGGCTTAACTCACTGTTCACTTGTAAGCAAAGGAGATGCAGTCAGGCCTACAGAGGTCCTATCGACGGGAGCAAATTACCTTGAGCAGAGGAGAACCTGAGTGCCTCTCATGTGCTTCAAGAGAGAAGTAACATTAAAAAAAAAAACAAAAAAAAAAAGGACATTTTAATTTGTTTAAACAAGACTTTATGCAGTGAATGACGTGGGAATTTGTATAATACTGAGGAAGAGGTAGGCTACAGAACATGAGTTCTAATCATGCTCATATGGGAGTAAATTTTACACTTGAAATTCAGCTTTTTTTTTTTTTTTTTTTAAGGTTCTGTCTTTTACAGTGAGTTCTGGTCTCTATGCCTTTGTGTCCATAAATAAATGTATATGATAATGATAGAGATGTTATACAAATTTGTTTACAAATCAAACATGAAAATTCATACAGTCATATTATTTGTAATTAAATAAGGTACACATACTTTGTAGATATATTAAATAAGCAACTTCGAGTGCCTAACATGTTTTAGCTAACAAGGAAAAGATGGAGGTCTTACCCTTAAATAACTAAATTAAGATTTTTTTAATTATTATTATTTATTTTTTTACTTCTGTAAACAGAGAGTGAGCTCTACTGTTGTATATGATCAGCCTTCTGTCTTCTGGGCTGTTTCCTTGTCACTCAGGTTCTTTTTGCATCTTTCTGTGGGGAAAACCTTCTCAGAGGTGGCTTTTATGCTAGAATTGGCATGTGCAGCCAATCGGCATCACACTATTAAATACTGCAAATCACATCCTTCTTGGACAGTCAAACCACACAATTGCCAAGGAATAGCATGCTCACAAATCAGTATGGCTGGGAAAAGCAAGTAAAAAAAAAAAACTCAGAATGATCCTTGCTGCAAGATGTGTCATTACTAATTAGTTTTCAGGAAAATACAAGTGAGATTTTTTTTTTCTTTCTTTCTTTTTTTTTTTTTTGCTCTTCTACTTCCTAAAGCATTTTGACTGTCTTCCTTTAATTCATTTTTACTTCAGCCTCTTGCATTGCCCTGTGGTAACTTTGATGTTTCCTCTTATTTAATATAAATATATTTTAAGCAACTATTTTTCAAATTTTAAGAGTGAGAGTTTTTTTTACTGTATGGAGTAAACTGTTTACGGTAGTAGATACAGAATTTCTGAGAAGTGCAAGGCATCTAAAGATAAGCAAAACTTTTCATTTCAGTAGCTGTTGATCTCTGCAAGGTGGAAAGATGTGCTCTGCAGCTATTCCACTTTATATGTACAACATTTATTTCTAATAATTTATTAATGTGTCATCAGAATATCTTTAAACAGCCAGAATTTTTCAGCAAGAAGATTAATGTTTTGCCCCTAGTGAGAGACAAAGCAAACAACATAGATACAGATCTATATCATCCTATCATCCCTCTGGTTCCATAAGCAAAAGAAAAAAAGAGAGGTCATGACATTTGAAGCTTGTCTGTTTCTTTAGCATCTGTTTATGACAGCATTTGAATAATGCCAGATATATGAGAAATACCAAAATTTAGAGGCCCAGCAGCTCATGTCATCAGCTAGGCCAGTGAGGCACAGGAGTAAGAACAGAGACACAAACAGAAAAAAATTCCAAGTCAAGCTCAGTTGCATGTATAATTTCTCAAGCTGTTTTTAGGAACTCAGCTTAGATGACATTTCCAGAACAGTCACTATTGTTTTCAAACTGCAAGGATTTTGATATTTTGTCTAACTGAAAGGAGGAAGAAGGGGAGGTATTCTTTTTTTAAATTAAATTTTAGTTTCTGTTGAAGTGCAGATTTGATTGAACTGATGTTAAAAGAAGGACCATAGCACCCTGATTGCTCATGCTAAACTCAGCCATTTCAAACCAGAGAAAGATTTAAAACCCAAATGCCTTAAATTATTAGAGCAGGGAGAAGGTTAGCATTTTTCTCAATTGAGCTTTTTCTTTTATTAAACTCAGACACTTTGATCACTTTTTCTGTTCATCCACAAAATAAGAAGAGCTATTATTTTTCTGGCTCTGCCTCAGTATCTGCCCTTTCGTCCAATTCAAATGACTGAGGAGGTTGGCAAATGAGATGATGACAAAGCTGTTTCACCCATCTTTCCACTTTTGAGATATTCCTAAAAGAGGAATAATTTTAAGAGATGTTACGGCTATTTTAAGGATAATTTATAGACCAGAGAATTCTGTCACTTTTATCCCCACATCTAATGAGAAATATTTTCTTTCTTTTAAGGAAATCAGCAGCTACATTTATAGTATTTCTTCCCATGACTATTCCAGCAAACAATAAATTGTAAATCAGTAATTCTGAGCAGCTGCTAGTAGTTGAGGTAGACTTATCTATGCATTTTCTCATAAGAAGGAAAACTAGACAGTGCATTTGGGAGTTTTTTCTCATTTGTTGTTATTTGAAAAAAATATGTCACCCCTTCCCAAAAGCTTTTTTCCTTTACAAAGCATCAGTTTTGCTTACTGAAGCTGAAAAGAAATCATCAGACTGAAAAAGAGGACATTAACAGTAAAATGTGGTTTTCTCTCTCTTCTTCAGTATCTCTGTAATGGAGAAATATCACTGCAGTGAACTCCTTGTCTGAATGTGAATAGCTTTATTGTCAGGTGTGTACCTACTTTATGTACTAAATGACAGCTTTTCCTATGTTCTCCCCTTTCTCCACTCATTACCCATTAGAAGCATTTGTACTGATATGTTGATCTAATATTCTATTAAGATTTTGCTAGTTATGATGCAACAATTAAGCAAGCAGTTCTTTCTAGTTTTTCCTCAGGGGCTTCCTTTACTGTCTCTCATACATCATAAATAGGGAATATTTTAATAGATGGTTGTTCCTCCACCCCCACACCAAGTTATCATTTATTCACTAAGATAACAAAAGACAAATTGAATTGCAATAGAGAGTCAATTAAAGCAAATATTTTGATAATCCTGACACAAGGCACAATTATGTTACTGTACCAAGCCCACAAAGCTGAATTTGGACTGCTGTACATGGTAGACAGAATAAAAAAAAAAAAAACCAAACAAAAAAAAAAACCACTTTGGTTTTATGTGAAGTGGTTTTGAAAATATCCTTAGTATTACAGGTTTTCTTGGGTTCTTCTAAATGGCAATAAACAGTGAATTTCTGTAATAGACAATTTGCAACTCTTAAACCCAACAGAGCTGTATGTCTGTAGTCTTGTACAATGGTACCAAGCTGTTTCAATTTCCTAATTCCTGGGTTTTGGGTTTTTTGTGTTTAGGTTTTGGGGTTTTTTTTGGGGGGGGGGAGGGGGGGCTTTTTTGGGGTTTTTTTGGGGGGGGGTTGCTTTTTTTTTTTTTTTTTTTTTCATTTTAGCTTGTTTTAGCCTTCTGTAATATTTATTCTTTTGCTGGTTTTACCTGCTTTGTCAGTGGAGCAACTTCTGTTTTACTTGCATAGATGCCTTTGTAGGGACTTCAGGCTTAACTTGTTTGATACTAATTTAAGCATCCTATGTAACTTATCCATGATATGGGCCCCAGGTGTTCTGCAGCTATGGAAGAAGGAGGTATGTATTTTCCGTGGATACTGCCTCTGTACAGCAGGTATCTTCTAGACAGTAATAAAGGTTGATGTAGACCAACATTTATCATGAGTAAGCTGCTGTATGCTAAGAGTCAGTCATGCAGTTCCCACTTATACTAATTGTAACCACTGGGATCTTTTTTGCCACACTTGCTGCTGAAAGCATAATCCTTAAAATTTAATCATTTCTTGGAAAAGCCCATGTGGATATGAGAGACATCCTATAGGGCATCATAGAAAATTACATTCCGTCTCATGGAGTACTCTGAAAACTTCTAAAGTACACTTTTTATATATCTCATAGGCTACTGTACACTTTCTATAGAGTCATATTATATACCTATGGAGAATTTTTTCAGGCATAGTAAGTTTTAAGGGACTTTTCAAAAAGGACCAGTTAAAGAATTAGCTGTGATTATGTTGCATGGACTACTTGAGGATTCACTATGCATTGGTTACTCCCCATCCAGTCTGTGGATCGAGTCATTTGGGGTTTACACTGAGGGAATGTGCTTCATGAAACACTTAGGTGTAATAAACTACTCTGCAATAATACTGTGCAAGCTCACTGCTCACCAGTTTCCCTCTATAAACAACCATCTAAGAGTGTTGCCCTTTTCTGCAGTATAGGTTTAATCCTGACAGGGATTTAGTTTCAATTATCTTACTGTGTATCTCCCTGTGATCTCTTCACTTTCTGAAACAGGAAGCAACCAACAATTTGCATCAAAATTAGCTCATATTAAGAGCTAATACTCACTAATTGCTACTGCTTGAACATATATTATATCTCTAGTTTCTTGTGAAGTATTATTATGGTCAATTCACTGAAAGAGGCACTTGTGATGATTTAGTCACAGCAATGGCCAACCACCATGTTCTGTCTGAGACATGCTTTCATATAATTTAGAGACCAGAGGTAATTACAGCTGTAACTCAGTGAAGAAATAAACACAATGTAGTCTGTCTGCTTCAATAGAACCATTTACATTAAAGAAACTATGTAGCTGCTTTGCCCATGCTTTGGGACATCTCTATAGTTGGTTGTACCTGCATAGCCATACCAGTTTATGGTTATCACTGCGTAAGAGCCTTATTGACCTCTACAGATTACCTTTTAAAAATATTAGAGACTGACATCTTTGTCTTGTTCAAGCCTGGGGAGAGATGGCATTGGTACCTTTGTCACATATGATGAAGGATAAAAGGAAAAAAGAAGTAATCCCCTGAATAAACAACATTTGCCCTGGGATTACTGTTTTAATAACTTGGCATTTCCAATCAATCATGAACAAAGAATTTAGGTAGTCCTCTATTGCTTTCTGAGGTGTTCACTCTAATTGCGTATAGAATCAACTACTTTTGCTGGTATTAGTATTTGCTGAGTGGTCTTGTTTATATGGACCATGGTTACAAATGTTTTTGTCATTTTGAGTGTTATTTTATAATTTTTCATGACACATACCTGCTTTTTTTTGATTCAGAAGAAGACATTGAGTGCTGGCTGCCTGAGCAACGAATTACTTTGCCAGCTGACTCAAAGGTAAAGCTGGCTGGCAGCAACTATGATGGAATAAATGAGAAAAGAATAAGTGCCTGCCTACCGCAGATTTATCTATTTGTCTCTTTAACTTTTCCATGTGTCCAAGGTACTCTAATCTACCTGGCTGGTTCTTTCGCACAGTATTTTTTTGTAAGGGCCAGAATTTATCCATTATTTTGGCTGTTTTAGAGTAAGGCTCCGTTCTACTGGTATGCTGAATTAAAAGAATTTTTTTCCCTCATGTTTTGAGAAATATTTTAAAAATAAGTTTGATAAGTTTAACTAATAGAATGTGGTTTTGGATGCTGCAACTCTCAGTCCATGTTCTTCATTTACATATATATATATATATATATATATATATATATATATATATAGACTAAACCAGAAAACAAACCTAGTTTTAGTTAATTTTTGCCAGTAGTAGACATTCTAGGGAGTACATGTGTATGTTTGAGAAGAGTGCCTACGTTTGAGGTACCTTGCAACATTTTGATATTTAAAAAACAAAACAAAATAAAACCCCAAACCCCACTCCTACACACTATTTTTCATTATTGTCTTTGAACACCTGCCTTCCACAAAATTAAAAGAGTACAGATCCCACTTCTTCCTTTGCTCTGGTAGATTGGTATCCAATTAGATCTCACAGGATTAATTAAAAAAATAAGGGAGCCATTTTGAGAAAATTTATGTAGAATAGATCCATTTTTCTCTTCCTCAAGTAAAAAATTAAATATGTTTATTAAAAATATATTTATTATGTAAGGTATGTGAAATAGTTTTGTTTAAAGATATGAAAAATAAGGTTTTTGCTTTAATATGACAGAAATTTGTGTAAAAGAACAATTTTAATGTGAGAAACTAAGAGTTTTGAGAAAATAATTTTCAAATGTAAAATTTTAAACATCTCTCGATGTTTCAAAATTCACTAATTTTTATGGGCTAGTGTGTTAGCTGTAGTTTTTGTCTCTTAGTGTGTTTGTAGTTAGAATGTTTATGGTTTCTGTTTTCATTTTCTGAGCTAATAACCTAGGTTCTTGGATTTTCTGATCTACTTAAAATGCTGTATAACTGACTATAATGGGGGATCCCAAAGTTTCTTCAACTGCAGGGGCACACAGCAAGTCAGTCATAGATCTGTGTTAGTAGAAGGAAGGGTGCTTACCTAAGTTACCTAAGTTCTACAAATTAATACCCACTGCTCTGACCCCCAAATTATCTTAAATAGCAAGAGCATTTGATGTTAATATTTCCATTTTTCTTTACATACTCCTGTATTATGTGTCCATGCTTGTGTGCTTTCTCTCTGTCTTTAAATATGAATATATAAAACCTGAAAATGTTTCTAATAGTCATTTTACTACCATTGTCATGTAGGCAAAATAGAAGGAAGTGATAGCAAAGTATAATTTACTGAGATAACTTCTACATTTTAACATAAATAAAAATGACCAACTTACTGCCAAAGCATTTCTGAAAATATTCTCTGACATGAAGCAGAAATTTATGAATAATTTGTCATAATTTCAAAATTAGGCCCTATGCAGCATGACATTTACCCAGTTACTCTGAAGTAAGTCTGGAATGATGTCAAAAGTCAGTCCTTTGGTATAAATTGTTGCCATTCTGCCCTATGCATCTCACTCGAGCATTTTCCCATCAGCATAAAAAAAAAGGCTAGCAATGATTCAAAGGCTATCTTTTCGTCATTATTAGCAAGGGCTTGATATTTAAGTGATTCAATAAAACTGTAGATAGCTTTCAGGGTACATGGCTGCCAGCCTTTTCTTACTGTTGAAGATGTGGATGGTGAAAGTTCTTCCTGTCCTAAAGCAGCTCTGGGCTCCTATGCAGATGACACAAAGAAAACAGTTTGTGGAGAAAGGTGTTTTTTCCCCTGAGCAGACACTGCTCTTGTTTGTATTTTCCCTGCATTTGATAAAATTAACTGGCCATTTTTTAAGGTTTTTCTCCTTTCCAGCACTTAAAACTCCCCAATTAAAATAATATTTTATGTTTCTGTAAGGGCTGTGCAGAAGATATTTGTCCAATTCTATGTTTCTCAAACACAATTAGCACTTCTATTTAGTATTAAATATTCATAAAACTGACCTGAAACAACTGGTGGCTCTTAACTAACACAGAGATTGATAACAGTCCTTAGTTCAGAAAGCTGATTCCCCCCCTCCCCGTTTTGCAAGAGTGATCTAGGTAAATGCAACAATTGCAATGTCAGGAGAAGAGCTGTAAATCCCTTCCCCCCCCCCCCCCCCCCCCCCCTTTTTTTTTTTTTTAAATATCATCATTTTATTTTGCTCAAGTATTTCTTTCATGAAATAGAGAAAGGAAACAACATTCTATAAATGTTTCTAATACATAAGCTTACGTAAGAGAGCAAAATTGCTCTGATACATAACTGCATGGTTGGATAGCGTAAGTGTTTTTGGCCATTCTTTGCCAGAACACTCCTTGTCATCAAAGTTACTTGATTACCATATATCGAAATATCCGCTGTTCAAATGTTAATTTCCCAGACCTGAGGTTTTTTATATCATAAAATATAGTAAGTAGCAATAAATCTAGAGAACACTGTAATCTTGACCAATTCCTGAAAATGTGTGAGAGACTTCATTTTCCTTGGCACAGAGAAGTCAGACTGTAAGTCAGGAAATGTTAGAGTTGGGAACTATCTTCCTCTACTCATTCATATTAAAATGTGCTTACTGAGACTGCTTTCTATGTGCTGAGAGGGTTTTTTTTTATATATTTCCTCTCTCACTATGATCATATTGAGGTTGGAATGTGGACTGAGGAAGCAAAGTGGGTTTGGGGGCTGAGAAGAGCAGATTTAAATTTTCTGACCTAGGAGTTTCAGATAGCAAAGGTCTCTCATGGTCTTTTTTAATCTTATATGAGTTTTTTAAATTTTATATGGGTTTTTTTGGTTTTGTTTTTGTTTTTTAATTTTTGTTTGTGGGACTTGAAGCAGCTAATTGATTGAGTAGGGAATCAACAAAATGCTTCCAGGGTATATTCTGTGTTCTCATCTCAGCACCAAAAGAAACTGGTGTCTAGTTTTGGTCTCAACGAAAGTTTAGTCCTAATTTTCTGGAAATTTGTAGATGGATAGAAGATAGAATTAATTTAACCTTTTCCAAAATGGCATACAGAATTCAAGTCAAATATGAACATTCCAGTGTTAAACTTCTGATACCTAAGGTATTCTGTTAGGGTGCAAGCATTAGAGCGCAAGACAAATGTATCCTTTGTTTCTTTCTGAACTATCTTTGAGCCATTTTGAGATGGAACTATTTGTAAGATTTTACCTATATAGAAGGAGACTGGGAGCTCTGAACATTTTGCCAAAAAGCTCCCTAGACCAATGAGTAGTGAAACTAAATAACTTACTAGTTAGATAATAACAGAGTTACATGATGATCATGCCTTCAAGGTTATACAAAGATATAAAGGGAGTCACGGAACAAGGAGCTCTTGTTTGAGAAGGATGCAAAGGAATATTTCAAGAAGACATTGCTGATTTTGCTCTATTTATTTTATTCTATTTTTAGTTAGCTATTAATATTGGTTAGCAGTTACAAACACAGAGGGAAATAAACACAAGCAAACTAAATTTGTAAGCTAAAATGCCTTCCTGAAACTGGCAGACAGAACACAGCATGTGTTAAAGAAAAAATTCTCATTGCATGTAGTTATCTTTCTAATCAATATAAAATCAGAAAAGAGATGCATGAAAAGTACGGGTAACTTTTTTGAGATACAAATAGATTACCTAGTTGACTAAAAGTTGCTCAAATGTCTTAGGATTCAGGAACTTCATGATTAATTGACTCTAGGCGTGAGCATCCCATTAATAGCATATTAAAACAGGTGTCATGTTGCTGGACAAATCTCTTCATTGCAAATGGGTCTTCTAAGTAACCAGTTATACAGATGATTCTGGAGTTCTGACTGCTGTAACTCTACCAGAGAAAAAAGTCCAAAGGCAAAACCAAGTGTATGGGTTTTTTTTTTTATTTCAGTACAGCTAAAACAGGAATGCATGTGACAATGAAATAATGCTTGAGATGATAAACAAGGACTCTTTTCACAGTTAGTGCTCTCTTGAAATAACACTTTTTCTGTTACCTCTTAGTTTGCTTCACTGGTTGTAATTTATCAAAGCCGTTTTCTGGGAAGGTGAATCAAAATCCATATTAATACAAGCTATAGACAAGGGACAGTTAATTAATTGGGTTGAGGGCATTCATGGCTCATTTTCCTTTTCTTACTTCTAGAAAGTGAACATATATGCATTATCTGAGATTTGGGAAGGATTTAGATGATCTAGATCAGTTAAGACACTGTAGAAACAAATGCTCTATTTATATTAAAATGATGGTAAGCCAGTTCCCTTCAATAAATAAAGAAGCAGGGGAAAGAGATTATTGCCAGAGAAAACTTCTGTATCATCAATATCCTAATGGAGATCTTTGCTTTATTAATAAACTATATTTGTATCTGTACTATATTGCCAGCCTCACCATCACGCAGACCCACTTAAACTAGTTTTTTGTATCACATGAGAATTTCCATATGGAACATGTTCCCTTTTACTTAAGCTGAAAACCACAGCAAAACAGATATGCTTGCACCAATGTTTCTCGTACACTAACAGAGAATGCATTCTGAGCACATGCGATTTTTTCACTCTTTTCTAGCTTTACAATTCTCTACCAAAAATATGTAGGTTTAGTTTTCTTTTATTGTATTAAGGTATAGATTTGTAAATTAAGAAAAAAACCCCTATGTGCTTCCCTTTTTTGAAATTATTTTTTTAGCGGCTTCTCTTCTAGTCTTCCCATACCTTCAAATGTAAATATTTTTAAATTTTTAAAGGAACTATGTAGTATTACTTGTTGACAGAAAGAGGGAACAAGATAGTGGAGAAGAAATGACAGAAGATGTCTCTTTTTTTGGTGTTTCTTAGAATTATAAGAAAAAGCCTATGAAACTGATGAATCACTAGGGAACCACAGATGTGTTAAATACATATATATACGCACACATATATGCATATGCACATACATATACATACACACATATATATATAAAATCACTCTGTAAATCCTCTTTGCTATGAATGACATAAATAGATATTAAAGGGATGTACATTATAGATAGAATCCTGAACACAAAGGTGGTATGTGTTGAGATGATCTATTATTTACATAGTAGTCAATTTACTTGGCAAGTGTCCAAATAAAGAAATTATAGTAGAAGAAAGTGTCACTTTTACATTGCAATTTTTCAAATTGTAATCAATCAAGAGCATGCTGGATTAGTTATTCACAGCATATCAGCATATAAATGCTATCTGTAGAAGTTAAATCCCATCAACTCATTTCTCAATCTTGACATAGACATTAAATTGAAGCTCAGCAAGGCATAGCTTGACATTGGTGTCAGGACTAAGCGTGTAGGCTGCTGAAAACCTTCAGGCATCTAAAGAACTCATTTTCTTCTTCTCCTCAATAACTGGGAAAGACACTCATTGTACCTTTCCAAGGTTCATATCTGACACTTCAGAAAACAAGACTGTAGCATGCATTTTCTTCCAAGCTCACAGCATTGTTATTATTTGGTATTTGGATCCTGCTATTATGCATGGATGTTCTTCATATGCCTTGTTTTGGGGGAAGCTGCTTTTCAGTTACTTTTGCAGTTGTGTCACTAGCTCTGCTGTCTTAGTTTATGCTCCCTATGATCTCTTTAAAGTAGTAAATTATGTTTTCTGTTTCAGGATGCATATAGTTCTTTGATTTATTCCCTTCTACCATGTTTTATTCTTTGTCAAGGAGCAGCAGAAGCTTAAGCCTTGATTCGTGATGACATTAATGGTCCTCTGTAGAACTATTATAGTGTGGTTTAGGTCACTGATACATAGATGACATTACAAACCAAATGCACTGCTTTGGGAGGTTTTTATGTTAATAAATGGCTGTATGGTCTTACTTTGCTCTTGACATCTTAGATACAAGCATGAGCTAGTAGTGTAGGACTAGGATCTGTAAACCTGTGAAATTTTAATTTCACTTCTGACATTGACACCCCTTTCCCTCAAGTAAGCTATTAGCCCATCTCAGAATTCCCTATTATGAAATAGCAAAGATATTTAAGCTCATGTAAGTACCTTTTATACAGCATCATTAACAGTGTGTCCTGGTTTTGGCTGGAATAGAGTTAATTTTCTTTGTAGTAGCAGACATAGTGCTGTGTTTTGGATTTAGTGTGAGAAGAATGCTGATAACATGCTGACGTTTTTAGTTGTTGCTGAGTACTGCTTATGCTAGTCAAGGACTTGTCAGATTCCCATGCTCTGCCAGGTGCACAGGAAACTGGGAGGGGGCACAGCCAGAATAGTTGATCCAAACTGGCCAAAAGGCTATTCCATACCATATGACATCATGCTCAGTATAGAAACTGGGGGGGGTTGGCCGGGGAGCAGCGATCGCTGCTCGGGAACTGTCTGGGTATCGGTCGTCAGGTGGTGAGCAATTACATTGTGCATAACTTGCTTTGTATATTATTATTATTATTATTATTATCATCATTATGATATTGTTATTATTATCATTACTATTTTACTTTATTTCAATTATTAAACTGTTCTTATCTTAACCCAGGAGTGTTTCTCACTCTTACTCTTCTGATTCTCTATCCCCACCCCACCGGGGTAGGGGGAGTGAGCAAGTGGCTGCGTGGTGCTTAGTTGCTGGCTGGGGCTAAACCACGACAATGGTTTTCTGAAGTCACCTAAAGTTCACGTATTTCTCTACTTGAAAATTCAATGCCTGTAATGTGAATCAATTCTAGAAAGAAATTCAGTGTCATAGTGTATTTTCAAAATTCCCTTGCAGCCATACGTTTAGCAGTGTTGATTTTTCTTTCCTCATTGTCTGTGTGCATGTGTTTCATCATTTCTTGGCTGTTGTGGTAAGTAATAACTCAAACGGTAGGTGGCAACTTCATTGCTCGGGCAGTAAGTGATAAAAAGGTCTTCAATTCAAGACTTTACTTTCACAATAGTTATCTTTTAATCTTTTTTTATTAACTATTTTGATTTATTTTTTTAATAAACAACCTTTCGTCTTAGATATGTCTGTCTGACCAGTAGTTTTATTAAGAGGCTGCCATATAAAGTAATAGCTCCAGGGGCAACCAGTCAGTTCTTGAGCTCTGAGTAGATGTTTGCCTAGAAGGGCTCTTATTTTCACAATGTGTCCTTTGGGGCAAAGGAAATAAGTATACATGCAGAGGAAAGAATTAACTCTCAGGTGTATTCTAGGGAGTAATTTCCTATCCTGTGCTACATTACATGACATCTTTAAGACTATCTTTCAGATAGGGACAGAGCTGTACCTGTAAATGCCTCGTGTTTCAAACATCTTGGTCACAGGGACAGCTGAGGACCATGGCAAGGGCTCCCCTTCCCTTGCTCTCAGAAACAGCAGCAGAGGCTGCTCACGCTCACTGTGCATGTCTTGACTTGACACAGGCTCCAGTGCTGGTTGTGTAGGTGGGACATAGAAGACAGAGCAAACATAGGAGCTGTGCTGAGGGCACAGAAGTTAAGTGGTACAGGAGCAGGCTCTGAGCACCCCAAGACAGATACCAGCATAGTACATCCCCTAGGCAGTAAGAAACTTCCAGAAACCCTCTCTTCCTCTCCCTGCCCCCCTTTGTAATTAGGGAAGTGTGTCTTGAGCAGCAGAGGCTGGTTCTTCATATTGATGTGCTTGCTAGGTCCCATTTCTCATGCAGTCAAATAATTTACTGCAGGCAGTTCCTAAAGAACTGCTAGGGCCTAGGATTCACTCCAGGATGCTCCAGTCTCAATACTGTGGGGCACTGAATTCAGACATCATTTCAAAACACACGTTTTGGTGTATTGCCTGCAAAAGAATGCCCGCAAAAGAAACACCCTCCCATGACACCATGCAGTTAAATCTGTGGATTTAGATGCTGTAGGAGTCTGAGTTTATGCAACAAAACTCTATGTTGGGCATCTCCAAACACTACCATGAACGGACACGTTCACTGTTTTCAACTGTGTAAATATTTCTGAAGGGGGGACAAAATCCCTGGCTTGTCACTGATTGTGTCCAGTTTCCAGACTTAGAAACATTCAGCAGTGGGCTTCTTTGTGTATAGCCTGGGAGGGCACACTGCAGAAGCAGGCAGAATAATGAGGCAGGGCTTCCTTGGTGATGGAAGAGCCATTATAGATGTGTCAATAGCATTACAAAAGGGACTAGACTATCAAATCTGAATCACTCCTTCCTTGGTATGTTCCTGTATCTGTTTAGGTACTTGTATAGTTGCATGGGCCTATGGCCTTGATGTCTGCTTTATCCTAAACTGCACTGTTCTAGCTGTAGAGATATTTGGCTCTAGGTAACTACATTAACAACTTTATCTAGTAGTTTAGTCTTCTTTATTCCTTATCC
This sequence comes from Pelecanus crispus, assembly GCF_030463565.1. NCBI lineage: Eukaryota > Metazoa > Chordata > Aves > Pelecaniformes > Pelecanidae > Pelecanus > Pelecanus crispus. The sequence goes on along the minus strand of NC_134646.1, from coordinate 40,912,570 downwards.
TTCACCTAACATGGCTCCTTTTCCTTCACAGCAAAGTGTCAAAATTTTTGTCTTTACAGATTTTTGTCTTTACAGTTATCCACAGTTCCTCTGGATCTGTGTTGTGATCTTATTCCTTTGTTACTATTAACTATGTCTTCTCTGCTAACGCATACTAAACAAGGTCTCATACCCTGTCAGAATATGCTGTGTGCAGGAATATTGACTTAACGGGTTTTTTTCCAACAACCCCTCCTTGCTGTGCTTTAATTAAAATTTCAGAGCATAATGAAAACAATCTTAAACTAGAGTTTAAGACTAACAATTAAATAAGATATCTCATTAATAATACCTGCTACCAAATCACATTCCTCTATTGTTAATTTGGATATTTAGCCCTTTTTCCTTATGTTTCTATCATAAATTGTCTTGCATGATAACCACAGGGAAAATGTCTTCTAGACTGCTGCAGCCATGAATAATCAATGAAAATATTGCACTAATTTAAATATAAAGATATCTTTTAATGATCCCTCTGAATTGTTTTTACTTGGTCTGTTTCTGCAAGTAATACAATTGAATGTTTCAAGTCAATTGGCTGGCCCTTGATTAACATATCTGTTTTATATGCAGATTCATATTCACATATCAGCTGCTTCTCAGTGATTCAAAAGGTTCCAATACAATTTTTACAGAAGCTTTCTCTCACTTCTTTCTGAGTAATTTTTTTTTTTTTCTTTTTTCCCTTATAAGAAGTGTTTGGGGATTTTTGTGGGGGAGAGGGGGGTGGTGTTTGGTTTTGGGGTGGTTTTGGGGTTTTTATTAAACTCTGTCTGATTAGGAAAATGGTACCACAATACATAGTGAATTAATAAATAGTCCCAGAAATAGACCTTCAGAGATTTAGATGCAAAATTTATTTAACATAAAAATATTTCCTGGATCAGAAACTGTTGAACTGGGGTGGGAGAAGGGAAGAGAAGGGAAGTTACATAAACCAAAAATAGGCTAATTACACTGATTAAAGAGTAATACAGATGAAGGATTTTCAACAACTACAACAACAACAAAACCCCATAATTAATGCCTGAACCAATATACTGTGTTGGGATTTTCTGTACTGAAAAAGACCAATAAACTTCTTTTCCCCAGATAGTTTGCTGATGACAAGATTACTATCTAAACAATATAGAAAAATTTATACAATGTATTAATGTACAAAGTATTGCATATGATTCTGTCACAGGTCAGAGCTATACACCTTTGCTGTTTCTTTAAGTGTATTCGGTTTTAGAAAATAAAAATGTTAGGTTTTGGGGCAGGTTTTTTGTGTTTTGTTTTCTTAAAAATGAAGGTTCAGAAGAAGAATCATTTTTTGATTTTCATTATTAGATTAGCAGCCCTTTGCTTTCAGTGGTTGCAGAATAGATGTTAGGAGGCATGCCTGGAATGTTAAGCTGGCCTTTTGGAAAAGAAATAACATTTTACATATCTTCAAGCATACAGTGCCCTGGGGCAAAGCTAATTTCTTATTGGAGGATTTATTCTTGTTAATTTTTAGTTATATTACATAGTATGCATGCATGGAAAACCAATTTGTTACTGTCAATTATTAGTCTTGATGGTTTTTTCAGTACAGGTAGTAAAATCTTTTTAAGAAATTATTCAAACTTAGAATTGCAAAGGAGAGTTATTGTCTCAGAAAATTATCCTATCCTGCTGTGTTATACTCTCATTGACTTTTGCAAGATATTACACTGTAAGCATGTCCTTTACCACTGCAGGATTTATCTGCAGACAGCTCAAAGATTGTCTGTATAACTGAATAAAGCACAATACTGTATGTGAACAAGTTAATTTCTTGTTGTTTGCATGTAAATAGAGCAAAATATTTGAGAAGTATATATATGTACTCATTCTAATACTCACTATAATATTATATTTATTAAAGAAATTGCCACTATTTTAAATATACACAATGTTTGGCAGCCAGTGAGTTGCAAGATATGCTGAGAAAACAGGGAATATTTTTGAGAACTAGATTAACTGAAGTCTGACCTAGGTAAAAATGAGGACTAGGCTTAGTGGCTTAGTCCATGCTTTAATAAATGGGAAACCATAAAACATTATGGTTTTAAAGTGTTAGTGCTGGAGTACTGGATAATTAGAAGAAAAGGTTCTACAGAGTAATTTGGTTTCAGACAGCTTGGCTCACTGTACAGTATGAATCAATATTAAAAAAAAGTCAGAATCATAAATGTATCTGAAGTTTGTAATTCATATTTTTAGGATGGATGTCCAATTTTTGGAATTAATTCTAAAGCATCCAAATGGATGAAAAATTAATAGAGAACACCAAAGGAATGCAATGGTTAAAAAGTAGGTTACGTGATTCTTGAATTCTTAGAGAAAATAGTTGAAGCAGTATGGTCAATAATTTACAATGCTACTGAGATCCATACTAGAATGGCATAACTAGTTCTGATGTCCACACTCAAAAACAACATTGGAAAAAAGATAAAAGGACTAGAAAAAAACATCTAGAAATCTTTCCTACAATGAGTGTTTTGGCTGATTTAGCTTATTAAGGTGAAGTGTAAGAAACAATGTTACTGTCACCTGTCATTTACATCAGAATACAATCTTTGTTAGACAGAAGTGTCTTTATTTAGGCAAAGACATACATGAATCTGTTCTTCAGAAACTGATGCTGGATACAGTCAGGAAAAAAGAAAGGTGCAAATTTTAATAGTAATATTACCGTTTAATTTTAATAAATTGATAGAATAATTTAAAAGGACAAATAACATTCTTAGTAACTGGATAAGAGATCATAAAGTCAAATATCTTTCTCAATGTATGTTCTATTTTAGATGTGTAGACTTATTGCAAGACATGCTCATTGGATCACATTAGCTAAGACTTTTAAATAGTTCTTTATAACTCTTCCTTGAAATCCTATGGAATTATTAAACTTGCTCTAATAGCCAAGCTTTGATATATTTAGTGTAATATTTGGCTTTTACATACAGCAATGTAAGTATATCAACACAGAAGGAAAGTATGGAAGACACTACCAAAATTATTTTGTATCACAGTTGATATGACTGAATGTTGAAGGTGGATCTGCTTTACCCTGGGAAGGTCTAGCTATGAGTTTCAGCGTTGTTAATTAACAGAGTGGAGATTTTCCAAGTTGTCTAAAATTTATCATTGTCCTTAAACATATGTAATTAACAGACTTATGCTTAGTGAAAGGTAAGTTGGCCAAATACCTCAATTTATTTTCACTGTAAGATGCTGACTTCTAATGACTACATAAAAGCAAAAACCAACATAAATATGCAATATTTTTCTTATAGATTACAGTAGTTATTAATCCGATTTAAGCATTCAAATTTTTTGTTGTTATACTGATATTTAACACATTAAATATCTCTGTTGGAGATGCCTGCTTCAAAGAAATCTTTGTTTCCACATTGTGAAAAGGACATTCCATTCCTAGCCATTAGTTCTCAGATATTCCACAAAATTAAAAGTCATTTACAAGGATACTATTACCTTTGTGGGAGAAGCCTGGATAGTAGTGGCATTGTTTTCTGAACTAATCGGTTGCAGTAATACCATAGAAGTATTTTTATGTTACTTCAAAATATATTAATATTTACATTTAATATTTATATTTATTAGAAGACCAAACAAGCAGGTGCGTAGATGAATGTATATTAATGTCACAAAAATTCATCCTTTTATTTCTTTTATTTTCTTTATTTAGTAACATCACCTAGAAGCAACTGTAATGGAGATTCAGTTCAATCTACCATGTATTTGCAGATACTGAGATAAAACTTTAGTCTCTGCTAACATTTTTAAGGTTAATCAAGCAATATGTTTCATAAGGTATTTTTATGTACATGGCAGATTTATTTTCTTTTTTTTTTTAGTTTATTGTAACATTTCATAGCAAATCACTTTGTTCAGAAGCAAATGTTCTTGTACAGTTGTAGATGAAACATGTTTGTTAAATATTTTTACATTTAAAATACTAAAACAGTGTGTTTCTAGCAGAGAGGTCCAAAACTCTGCAGAGCAAACAGGTTTAACATATGACTATAGGTTTCCTTCTTCAGACAAGTCATCTTGTATATGAAAATAGATGCAGAAAGAACTGAAGGGTCTGTACCACTAGAGCTTTTCTCCCCACCCCACCCCCATCCTTTTTTTGGTTTTAGGCTAGTTAATAATATAGACTTATAAAAACTTTTTTCCATTTTAAGTAATAGTAGCTAATGATATATAGTATATTTCCAAAGAGCAAAATCATGTTAATGTATAATAAGAATACAAGGAATTTCCCAACAAAAGTTTTTCCTGGAAGATGTTCGTTTGACAAACCTAAAATTCGTCATCAGAGGCATTGAGTTGAGGTACTTTCCAGTCCTTATCTTTGGAACAAAGTACTGACTCAAAGCCTAGGCCTTAGAAACATCACATGTCTGTTTTAAAAAATATTTTTTTCTGAATTTCCTCTTCAAAGGAGGTTTGGATGTTCTCACTTGGAATAGGTTAATACTGTGTAAATATATATATATATAAAACTTATCACTGCCATAAATATAGTATTTTAGGTCACACTTATTTATAGCAGCAATTTTGTGGTTAGTTTGGTAGCAAGGTGGTAGATTCACTGAGTTGGGCTCCTGTATATTTCAGGTAAGTATTTGCAGTTATGCCATTATTTTTATTTTATTTTATTTTCCCAGATCTGGAACAGTAACTTCAGGCTGTATGTGCAGTAGCAATTAGGAATATTAAGCAGCTAAAATTGTTTGCTTTTTTTTTTTTTTGTTATCTGTTGTACCAACTAAACTTATTTCCTGGCAATAAGAAAGAATTTGTGATCAGAAGAATGGTAGTTTTCAAATTCACAGTAACATTTTGAACAAAGTCAAATATCGGCTTGTCAAGGCAGGACAGAAAAGCAGGAGATGAAAAAAGAGAAGTATAGACATCCTTGTCATCAGTGCTTTAGTAGTCAAATAGATCGAGCCTCCCTGAATAACTGAGTTCTTGAATTATTAAAGCATCTTCTTACTTTCTTTCAGGAGAAGATGAGAGACTTACTTTAAAAAGAGGTATTAAATTTGAAGTAATAGTTCTTAACATCTTTTGTTCAATACATTAATATGATTTAGTGATATTAATTCTTTCTACTATAGGATGTTACCTTGCTTAAACTATATAGAAAGAAAATTGCTTAATTTAAAAAACGTTCAAATTTTCAAACCCCTCTGATTTCAGTGGCCTCCGTGTCTGCCCAGGAGATTTGTCTCCCTAGGTTTCCCCTATACTTAGAGAAGTGGAAAGTCCTTACCAGAGGGTGATTTGTGTGCTCCAATTTGTCCTCTAAAAGAATGTCTCTCATTTTGCTACGAGTACAAAGAGCCTCAGGAAACCAGCTTAAAATTAGCCTTTGTGAATAACCCATCACAATCCAAAGACCCGATTATCAAAGGAACTCAGGCAATTAACAGACTGGTTTTAGTCAAATTTAGTTATTGAACTGGTTTTAACGATCTCTTAAGTATTTCACATCTTAACAGGAAAAATTCTTGAATGGAGCAGCTACTGAAACCAGGAATTTCATTTAACCAGTATTTCCCTCAGCTTGCATGTTGGCCTGTGAAACGAATGATACAGAAGAGAATAGACAAAGTAAAGAGCAAACTCACATATTTTCTTAACAGCTAACATGAGCTAAGCTTTTCTTTTACAGTTCTTTGTTTTGCTTTCATACGTATGGAACAAACATAAGTGACTTCTGTTGAAAATAGAGTTAAAAAAATAAAGAAATCCCAAGGAAGAGTCTGTGCTGCTTCTTTGTCAGCAAGCTCTGAACCGAATATAAAATAACTTCCCATCTCTAAAGCAAGCAGGAGATTTAAAAAAATATATATAATATAATGTATAGAACGTAGTGAATATGTATATATCGGTAAACATTGCCCCATAGCAGTGATCTGAGGCTAATATAAAATATTATAACATTATATATCATGTTAAAGAAAATAAAATTCCCACCCAGTAAGACATAGAAAATTAAACCAAGCATATCTGTGTCATGTGAGTCAAAAATTCTATGAAACCATTGAACAAATATGTAAATATAGACAGCAGAGTCATAGATTAATGTTTTCTCAAATGTCAGGATCATATGGTAATAAAAATATTTGTTATAAGTTTTAAGTTTTGTTGTGGTTTAGCCCCAGCCAGCAACTAAGCTCCACGCAGCCGCTTGCTCACTCTCCCCCAAGTGGGATGGGGGAGAGAATTGGAGGAGTAAGAGTGAAAAAAACCACTCCTGGGTTGAGATAAGAACAGTTTAATAATTGAAATAAAGTAAAATAGTAATGATAATAATAACAATATCATAATGATAATAATGATAATATACAAAGCAAGTGATGCACAATGCAACTGCTCACCACCCGCCGACCGATACCCAGACAGTTCCTGAGCAGCGATCGCTGCTCCCCGGCCAACCCCCCGCAGCTTATATACTGAGCATGACGTCATATGGCATGGAATAGCCCTTTGGGCAGTTTGGATCAACTATTCTGAAAAGTCCTTGACTAGCATAAGCAGTACTTAGCAACAACTAAACCATCAGTGTGTTATCAATGTTCTTCTCCTACTAAATCCAAAACACAGCACTATGCCTGCTACTAGGAAGAAAAATTAACTAATTAACTCTACCCCAGCCAAAACAAGTTTCAACAAAGGTAGATTGATATCTGCAGTATACTTTTGGTTAAAAAAAAAAAAAAAAAAAAAAAGAAAACGAAGCAAACAAACAAACAAAAGTCCCACAGATGAAATATAGCAACTGCAGAATTGATTGAAAATATTTTGTATTTATGTAGGACATGTCTGTAGTCAGTGATATTGCCACACTGTGGACTCATAGCAATTTTCTTACTGGAAAAAAAATATTATTTTGTTCCTTTAAGTAATCTTATGCTGCTATAGATGGTGATTAGTAATAGACTCAACCAATAGATGCTGGGGAGACAAAACAGTGGACCACTGAATGGATCACAGCTCTGCACTGTTTCATTTGTGTTTGCTGCAGACAGCACCTAGAATTCAATCATTTACAGCAGTGTAGGCAGGGGATGACCCCCCTGATGTCACCGGGTTGTGCTGGTTTAATGATTGTGCAAGTGGTGAAAGTCTTTGTATGCCATTAAACAGACCCAGCATTATAATACGGGATTTCTAAATACTTAGATCATATTGAATTATAATGCTGTATAGCAGCACCCTACAGCCAGTTATAGATATCTAGAGGAGGGAGCATGAACAAGCTAAATGTGAAGTGATACTTCCCAGGTATACTAACCTACCTTTCAAGTTTCAGGATCTTTTTCAGTCAGAGGTGGTATTTCTATATTTAACAGTCACTAATGTATCTTTTCTCCAGGTATTTGTCAAGTCACTTTTTCAGGCCATCTAAACTTCAGCATCTGAAACATCCTGTAGCAGACATCACTTCATAGAGGGAATAGGTAACTTAGGCACCTGTCTACTCTTTGCTTGCTTTGAACTTCCTGAGTGATGGTTTCATCTGCTGTTTTCTCTTTTTCTAAGAGAAGAGAGAGTGAGAATTTATTCCTCATAAGTCCCTATGAAGGAAAACAAAACAAAAGGAATTCAAACAATAGAGAAGAATGGTCTAGAAGGTTAAATACCTGGGTCCAAAAGCTCAATTGTAAAGAAAACTGTTAAGGAAATCGGATGTAACTTTCATTTGGGGCCACATACAGACATTTAAATATCACAGTTCTTATTACTGGCAATTTAAAGAGTCTTCTGAAATTGTGAATGCAATTTTCTAAGAACGAGACTGAGAATTAATTTAATTGAACTCAGGTTAAATTACTTCAACTGAGATAAGATGAATGTTGATTAACAGAGTCAAATGCCAAGTCAATTAAAGTAATTCAACCTTAACAAAAAAAATTGTGACATATTTATTGACATAAAGTCTCTTGAAACAAGATTACATGTGTTAGCTTTGACAGTACTGAAGTTCAGGTATGTTCAGGACATTATGCGAGCAGGTATTGCTGACAAAAGTATAGAGCTTAAAACTAAGCTTCCCTCAGTGTTCATGAAGTTGGAATTTCAAATGGAAATTGTACCCACAAAGACAATCAGGTTAAATTGTCTAGGCTGCTATCTTCTAGTTTTTAATGTAAAAATGGTATTGCAAACATTGAAACAGTGTGTGGTCTGTCAAAAGAAATTTGCTTGTTTTACTGAATCTTCAATAACAACAACAACAAAAACATTTTTTTAATATTCTTGAATCACAGAATTTGTATTCGTTCCTCAGATTGCCAAAGCACAGCTCAATCTGTAATAAAAATATAAGCTACCATTATAGTGAAATAATGCAAAATAAATAACTTTTGAAATTACAAAGCTGGTGAAAGAATGTGTTTTCAGTATATCAACCCACAGAGAAAACTACGGCGGGGGGAAGCAGCAGAGCATAGTTGCACTTTACCATGCAACTAACAAATAAACTGCCCAGAGAAAAACTTTCTGAGCTCTAAAAGGTGAAATATGCTCATTTACATTCTGGCCTTATATTAAAGAAGTAGAATTGTTTTACTATATAATGAAATCAAAATGCATCAAATCCTTATTTGTAGGGATGACACTTTTTTTAGAAAAATAAACCTGCTATATTAAAAATTTACAAAGGTGCTTAAAGAACACAGATTTTTAAAAAGAGAGAGAGATGAATTCTATTGGCTGAAAAAAAAATATATTCTCAGGTTTTGGTTTGAGTTTTTTTCTTTTTTACCAGCACACTGGAGGTATATATTAGGTTAATAAATTTGCCTTCTTATTCATCCATCTGTCAGCAACAGAGTCACTGTGAGTGCACTAAAACATTGAGGAAAAGATTTTTCCAGCCAACAGATTAAGGAACAGTGTTTAAAGGTTATGTCTCCAGCTGATGAAGTAGATTCTCTGGTCAGTAAAGGAAGAAATAAATGAGAATGGAAGACAGGAGGGCTCTCACTGATTACTGATTGAGTAGACAATGAGGAAGGGGTGGATAAAAATGCTAAGTTTGATTAAAAAATGTTTTGCAGAAAAGTGGTAAAAAAGGGTCTGTTTGAGCAGTGTATGGACTGGATGTTCTTCATCCCAGAAGTTCAAAACCTCTGGATTGTGAAATCGACAGTTAGTAACACAGATTTGTAATGAATGCCAAGTTGGAGTGGCATCATATGACAGTAAGACACAGAATCTAGCTTATAAGAAAGAAAAACATGCAACTACAAGCTGATTAGTCTATCCTCAATAGTATGCAAGACTTATGAATAAATACTGAAAGTAAGTATTCAAGTCATGACTGTAAATGAATAAATGTTGGAAAATACTGCATCAGTTTATGAAAAGTAGATTGTGACAGACTAACCTTGTATCTGCCTTTGATAAGACAACTGATTGATTGTCTAGACAGGGTAATTCAATAGTTTTAATCTAATTTCAGTAAAACATTTGATACAATACCATACAGAGAAAGACAATAATGCAGGATGGTTAAGGAGATTGTGTTGGTGAGACAATTGTTGGATTTACAGAAGGTTGGCAGTGAAACTCAAAGGTAAGTCATGGGACAAATCTTGTTTAATACTTTTCACTGATATGCTCTAATGTGAGGGCAATAGAAATTTGCTGATGTGATGAAACTGACAGTAAGTACAGAGAAGGATTGAGATACAGTAAGAATTAGACTCCTTAAGAATTGAAGTACTAGAAGTAGAATAAAATTCACTGGTTCAAATTTCAAAATGTACTTCTGGCAACAGTTTAGGCTATACAATGGAAATGCTGCAGGTAGAAATAAAGAAAACTTTTGGGATCTCCAAGTTCATTACAGATTGGTCAGGTTGGATGGGTCTTTGAGCAACCTCATCTAGTGAAAGGTGTTGGACATAGGTGGTCCTTTAAAGGTCCTTTCCAATCCAAAACATTCTATGATTACTTGAAATCACAAAAGCAAAGCAGTTTAAAAAATGGTTATGCAGCCTTAGGAAGCATTGGTCAGGCATTTTTAAGAAGGAATTATTATTGTTACATAAAACACTGGTGGGCTATCCTCTGGAATATTATGTACAAGGAAGAGATATTTTTATTTTCAGGATGAACACAAAAATGGGAATTCTGTTTACTAAGAGGAAACTAGACAAGTTTGGCTGAATTAGCATAGTAAAACAAAAGCTGAGTGATCTATAGATATAGTAAAAAAAAAATGATGATAGTTAACAGTGGTGAGGGGAAAAACACCTAAAAGAATATAGACACGAGAACAGAGGTATATAAATATCCCGCTAATTAAGTTAGCCTAGAAAAGAGAAGACAGTTTCTTACCAGAATAGAAGGAATGGGACAAAGATATTGTCTGCTTTTGAAACAGATTTTAATTGTTTTAGAAAGGATTATGTAGCATTAGTGACTGATTCAAGTGGTTCCTTCAGGTCTGTGTTCCCTGAAGAATCTTTATGTTCCTTAAATAGATAAATCTTTGCTGTTAATTTTGTTTTGGTCTAAACTCAGAAATTTTTATGCAGGCCTGCACATGGAAACAAGGAAAAGCAAAGTTAAGGATCTGTATTGAAATATACTGAGCAGATAAAAGTAGTACGTTCTTTCAGGACCAGCCAATGTGATTTTCATTACAAAATTTTATGTCTTCCTGCTTCATCTTCACTTTTTTTGAAATGATGGGAATTATTACCATTACATATTCTCTATTCAGTGTCAAATGAGTTCTATGTGTTTTACTGTTAAATAAAAGAATAAGGAGATTATCGTGAACATTCTGGCAAACAGGGCTAAGATTTGTGAAGGCTTACTGATGAACAATTTTGAAGTCATTTGGGGATCTGCATGTAAAGATGGTTATACTTGTGAAAAAGCCTTTACAGGATCCCACACTGATTTGAGATATTGCTTAGTGTCAATTATTATAATCAGTATATAGGTCTCAATAAGAATACTTAATTAGCTTCAAACCTTTTTGTGAGTCATCTGTAATTTACAGTTTTTTGAGATTATGAGATAGAAATTAGTCTGGAGTCAAGAAGGCAACACTTTATAAAATGAGAAACTAAAGTAGAATAACAAGTCTTGTTGGATTGTAGGCTTAGTCATAACTCATATTCTTCAGCCAATCAGCTCTTTTCAGACACTATTGTATTGTGCCAGACAAAATCTCTGTTTTAGAATTTCATTAAAGGTGAGGGAAAAGTCTTGCATTTAGAGGGACTATGAATTTTTGTTTTAAGTTTGCAGTAAAGTCTGTTGCTGGTTGCCATTTCCCTGGAAGGTCCTTTGTTATTCAAAATCTGCTCAGATGCTGTAGTTTTAAGCTACTTTCAATTTTTTTTTTTTTATTTTATTCAGCTACAATGCTAACCAATCTAAATCTTTTGCTTTTAGAGCATAAGAGTTCCTCACAGAAACTGGTAAATCTAGTGCACAGATAATAGAATAATAGAAAATTTCTGGAGATAGCTAACTAGGCATATATGTCATGTAGCTTATCAAATATGTAGGGAAAAGTGATGAGAAATGGAGGAGGGAAATGATAGTGGGTAAGAGTCAAAATATGTTCACATCAGAAAAATGTGAAATGAGTCTAGAGATCACCATCTTAGTGTAGTCAAAGGGTGCTATTTGAATGTCTGAGACAATACTGTACTCAAGAGCACAAATTTGGTTGACATCTCCTATGAACTTTGACATCTACTTTAAATTTTTTTTAAAAGGCTATATGGGCCTGCAATTATGTCTTTGAGTTTGCTTATATTCAAAGTAAAAATTGCTGTCTGTTAATGTATGATCAGTGGTAGAAATTGTCAGAATATTCATAATTACTGAAAAGCCAAGAAAAATACACAGATTTTCTCTCAGTTTTGTGGCGTACATCTTTGATCTCCAATGCATCACATAGGCATACACTAACCATTTCATATGGTTATGTGTGACTATGAAGATGTATCATATTGTAGAATAAAGCTAAAACCGAGCACCTTTACTATGAATAAAAAGAAAATAATAATTAAGGAGTAGTTTATGATTTCAAGAAGGTTAAATATGGTACAGATTCCCTTTTTGTGCATAGTGTAAATTGTCATCAAGCTGTCAACTAAGCACAGGAGCAAAGAATAGTCACTTCTTCCAACTGTGGAAATAAAAAACTTATGCCAAAACTCAACACAGTCAGAGATTTTTATTTAAGCTATTTATTTATTTAAACTATAGGACTCCTTTTTCTGACTATTAGACATATCAAATTGAGATCTGCAGACTTTCCTATAACCTGTCTAATTTTTTACAATTTTTTTTCCAGATATCTACTGGGCTGTGGGCTTTGTGAATTTCTATTTCAACATTTCAGAAATGCAAGATTGGCTTAACATTAGTATTTCTTGTTTATAATTGCTTTCTTGTGCAATGTGTTCAAGAAGTTACCAATAGTCAAGTGAAAAAAAAGCCCTTAAAATTTCCATTGAGTCCTGTCTCACTCTATTGTGGATGCCAAAGGAGAAACAAATCCATTCTATAGTTACCTTTATTCCATGTAAGTTTTAAAAACATTGTTTTATAATGATAACTGACAAAATTATCAAAATCAGTATTACAAAAACAGAGATTAGTCCATGTGAGCAACTGAGTTTAACTTTCATCAGCTGTTGCCTGATTGGAATGTATTACATTAATGTGAGTTGATCAGTATGTGTTAATTACAAATGGAAAATTGAGTTCTTCATATAGAATGGAGATACTAATTGAGCTGAACTTACACTTTCTTATTGAGAATACTCATCAAATGTGTGTCACTGGGCAATTTTCTCTGTGGTCTACTATTATTCAAAAGTTACTCATTCATGGGAAATATGTAGACCAGTCCCCACCTAGAAAGAAATTCTGCCTGGTCTCTAAACTTTGAAGTTTTCCTGGTAAGAACTCTTTCAGGCATAAGCTTAATTCTAGTTCTAGTCTACTTCACTATCTATTTCTTATAAGCAAAAAATATCTTAGCTTTTCAACATCCCTAGAATGAAAGGAAAGGTGTTTCAGTGTCTCTGTATGAAGTATTCTGTCATTGCTTTACAATTATCTACTATTCAACAGCATGCACAAATTTGTCCTCCCTCAAAAGGCATCAGAATCAAATCTTATTCGACCTCCTTTATTGCCACTTTATCTAGGAGATGTAGTGAGCTGAGTGGCCTAGAATATGTGTGACCATAAAGTCATATCATATCACAGAATAAAACTAAAAAATAATGTCTTTCTTATGAGTAAAACCAAAAATGTAGTCTAAGGTAAGAGGAATATCTGTTGGGAATTCTGTATATATGAATCTCAGAGCATTATCTGATTATGCTTTCTTGCAGTGCTATGACAACAAAGCTATACACAATGAGGGCACAAAATTGTTATGGCCTGAGCTTTTCAGTCTGTCTTGAATTTGCCAAGGGCTTGGATATATAAGGGAAGTGTTTTGTGGATGAACTCCTATTCAGCAATCAAAAAGGGCTGAGTGCATGTCAGGGTTAAACCCTATCAATTTGTGGGGCAGAAGAATCAGGACAGTATTCTTAAATACTTACTGCAGAACAAGGGAATGGTCTTCCATTGAAATACAGCAAGAAAAAGAAATACCAGAATGTTTTCAGCTGTCCAAGTTTATCAGGAGCTCAGCAACATCTCTTGGAGGCTGTTTTTGTGACAAAGTAATAGAGGCTCAAAGAAGAAAATGGTTGCTTTTTATGAGGCACGCAAAAACATCACATGACAAATGATAAATTTTCTGATAAAGCATTCAGATAGTATTACACTTGCACTACACAACAGTATGGTTTACCCTACTGCCAAAAAACAAGTTGAAAGTCTTCCCAAAAAGAGGAACAGAAACAATCTGAAAGTTGCAAAGACAGGTAAAAGTTAAGTGACTAAACCTATAACTGGGCTAACTTCCCACTAAGACTGCTTGCCTAGCATATAATAAAAGGCAATGCAATGGTGTTCTCCAAGTTAAACATTAAAGTTAAATTGAATAATAGGATACAACATTCCCAACTCCTGACAGGTGTGGTGACAAAGGCTTGCATTTCACAAAACTTCTCTTTTGAGACTGAAAAAAACATTATTGTAGCTTCTTGTATTTCAGAGAGTTTTAAACTCAGTGTGACAGAAAACACTTGTAGGTCTTCTCTCAGGCACAGCTATACTAGTAGGATGTGAGCCATGTCTCTTGCAGAGAATAATTACTTCTTTTAAATAAATGATAGAGAAGATTGAATAGACTGTCAACAACATGTTAATCTCCTTCAATTCTGCTGCCAGTAACTGTTCCCCATAGACCATAAAAGAGACTCAGATTTGACTTTTAGATGCCTGGCCATCTGTTTCCTGAACATCTTGTATTAATTGTCTGAAGGAATAGAAATTTGGCAAGTACATGTAGCTTAACCTGTCCATTCGTTCATGTGAGCTGCATCATTAGTGGTACGCTATCTATAGTCCACAGCTGCCTCTCCCATTTACAAATCCGACGTAATTACGTATGTGTAATGCGCAGCCCATCACACCAGGAAAGTCAATTGTTAATGCTGTCTCACATTTATGAAATCTGTCTGTCAAATGATTACTCGTAACAAAAAGGGACAGAATTAATATATGTAGGGTCTCTCTTGACAATTAATGAAACTAGGTGAAGCCCTCCTCCCCATCCCACAAAACCTCATGTGATGTTGATGTTTTTCCATACACAGGTAGCCCTGTTGTCTTCAACAAAGCTGACTTTTAAAATGGAAAAAATATAGCTGTTACCATTGGTGCAGTTAGCTTATCATTATGGAGTTTTGGTCATTGATTTCATATCTTAGGTGTTACTGTGACAGCAATAATCAGTAACAAGCTCTTGTTATCCTCTCTATTTCAGGTGAGTTTGATGCTGAAGTTAGGTATAAGACATAAAGTCACACTGAAATGAACACACTCAATTGTTTTTGTTGGGATTTTTATCTTTTAAATAACCATTCAGAGAAGTGAATAATTTTATGTGGACCATAAAAGCTTCATTTATGAGTTCAACAAAACATTTAGTAGAATTGTCTGTCTACTTTTAGAAAGGGAAACAAATGGGAAAAGGTTGAAGCCCTGAAATGTCACCACCACGATTGCATTTGGTAAATTTCATGGCATGCAGGTCAATGCTAAATTAAGGTATGCCAAATCATGCTATAACCATGATTTGAACTAAATTAATTTTTCTTTCTGGAATGGATCAATGCTAGAAGACCTGCAAAGCGTGAATGCAAGTGAAGTCTGGAAACAGACCTCTTGTTAGCATTATTAGCTAACCAGATTTCTTGCAGCTAAAATAAAACTTAAGGAAGAATATCAATCAGCTATGTTTCACAAATGTGCCCTGAGGATTGAGGTCTAACAATAGATGCAGATAGTGAAAAGATTCTTTAAGAACATAGGACTGGTTTAATACTTCAGAACTAGAGGATCGCTTCTATACTTTTCTTATTGTCAATGCATATCAGATTTAAATGAGGATCACAGGAAAGGAAAAAGAAACAAACAAACAAAGAAACTAGCAAAAAATCAGCCAAGACCTGCATTTGTACACTTAAAACATAGCCAGTAAAATGCACTGCAGAAGACAACCAGTGCAAATATATGTATCTCTTTTCCTGTTTGCTTATTAGTAACTGTCTTAAAAATATTTTCTACAGTTTACTTTGGTTTTTTACAGTTTGAGAACAAATTTTTCTTAAAATGCATGAAAAAGATACATGTCATCATCTAATCTCATAGATTATGACATACATATATTACTCGATGTTGCATAAAAAATTTGTGAAAGTTCTGGATTCCCTACTGGCAGTTTTGTGCATTAGCAGTAACACTATTTCTATGTCCTTCTTGTCATTGTATGTGAGCAAACTCTTACCTGATTGACTTAACCTTGAGATCTAATTTTTAAAAACATGGTATGTAATATTCCACATGAAAATCCATAATCACTACTAATAATTGATATAAAAGCTATTGTGAGTGTTCAACACCATTTTGACCTGGGAATATGTGTGGCAATATATATGTATTTTAAGAGACTTTTTAAAATCTTTTTTCGAATGTTTATCTGAATTAAGGTCTTCTCCCAAAGGTCACATTTAGTATTTAAATTTGGTGTATACTTTGTACATCTACATTAACACAATTTGTACACACCATATTGTCTGTTAATGTTATGTTGTATCATTTTTTAAAATTCTTAATGTTTTGAGATAAGGACTCAACATTGATCAAGTATCTCTAAAATATTTTTTGGCTGCTCTTTTACTAAGCTTTTTGTCATACTGGATAATATCCCTATTTCCTCTGGTTTCACCTCCTCATCCCTCTTCCTTGTGTGAGCTGGGATCACCTTCAAAGCAAGAGATTTCTGAGGTGCTGAACAATGATACTATGGTACTACAGGCATACCTGACCTCTTTTAATTCAGTCAAAATAGGTCCATGGCAGTGCAGGGGGGAAGGCAGGCTTGCTTTGAGCAGACCTTTCTCTTATATCTTCTTTGAAGTAACTTCTGTAGGCAGGAGCAATGAAGCCAAGGTAGCAAACTGTGCTTCAAGGGTGAAAATAGTCCTGAACACTTGGGCCAACAAATGCTGGCAGAATTTCACTGCATCTGAAGGCACTGTCCTAGAAATCCATGCTGTGTTCACAAAACCACAGTGTGGCATCTACATGAGAGATCTCTTCCGTGTGGCAGAACGTGTGCTTCTTTGAGGCAGTTAGTAATCACAAAACCTTTAGACCAATTTAAGAAAAAGATACAAACACAAATCCAGATTTAAAGATGGAAGTTGTGGATAGGCATTCTAAATTTTCATACATTTCGAAAGTAATTACTGGAGGAAAGCACATACCTTAATTAAAGAGAATGTTTCCTTTCCACATCTTTTGATGGAAGTCTTAAAAAAAAAAAAAAAACTTAAAATATTTTTATTTAGAGATATTAGCAGGCAATACCATACTAAAAGAGTTCACTGTGCTCACCAGGAATATTTACATCTCCTTCAAGAATGCAGCTGTTGTGAGTTTTCTGCCCTTTTCTTTCTCTTATTTTCATATTTTTGTCTCTTCTTCCAGA
Organism: Pelecanus crispus; assembly: GCF_030463565.1. Classification (NCBI taxonomy): domain Eukaryota; kingdom Metazoa; phylum Chordata; class Aves; order Pelecaniformes; family Pelecanidae; genus Pelecanus; species Pelecanus crispus. Next base: position 40,895,322 of record NC_134646.1, on the reverse strand, counting down.
TATATTTAGGATTTTTTTTAATTATATTGTCCTTTCCTTCTTATGTGGGTGAGCTGGCACACACTGAATGATGGCACCTTTGTGCTAGTCTCAGTAACTGAGGTTTAGAAAGAAAGAAAGCAAGAGAAGGAAAAACTGTTTTGGTATGACTGCAGTCAGTGTTACACTTTTTGTTGCCGATTTACAAATTCCACTCCTGTATAGCTTTCAGTTTCTTGAATTAATTTAGAGATAGTTTAGACAGATAAATAGAGAAGGATGCAAAGGAGACAGGGAACGTGGAGCAGGAGCAGCAGATTAGTAAAAAATATTTCTCCTTTATACTCTAGAAGGTGTGTATGCTTGCAGAAATCGTGCTCTGTTAGCGGTTGACTTCCTGGAGTGCAGCTTGGAGCGTGCTCGTATCAGGTATAGCCTAAAAGAAGTAAAGAATGACCACGCAGGAACATAGAAGTCCAAAACTACACGGGGTTCTGGCAGAAGAATCTTGGCAGAAACAGAGTTTGCTACAGGAATGCGTCCATGTTGAGTTCAATGTGGGAAAACTCATCCCGCATCTCTGTGAAACTACTTTCACATTAGGGCCAGAAAATCATTTGCAAAGGCTAAGCAACTCACAGAAACATTTTGCCCGCAGATTACAGGTGATTTGGCATCAAAGCACTCAAAATGACCCTCTGCAAACTAGAAGTGTAAACAAAGCCAAAACATGTCAGAAATACTTATTTTGAAAAGGACAGAGTTATAAATTAAGAAACCACAGTCCTGCAGAGAATAGAAATAGCACCACATAACTCTAAATCCATTTTGTTTCCATAACCACATGGTTAGAGTTCCATAAAAGCCCAGCAGGAACAAAAAGGGATTAATGTAAAGCATGCACATATATGTATGCTTTGAACTGGTCTGCATTTTCTGACCTGGTCCCATCTTACAATTGTTACTCCATAAGGATGATATAGATAGTTGCAATTTTTAAGACATGACCTAAACCCCCCAAATTTCCCATCATTTTAGAGGTGGAAAGTCTCAAAGGTTGTTAAAGCCTTCTATTCAAGTACAGTATAGACATTCACTCAGCATTTCCAAGATGAACCTTGAAAAATCCCAAAACATTTCCAAGATTTGAGCCTGATATACAAAAATAATTATTAAAGTCAGATAAAAGAACTTTAATAGTACAAAAAAATTAAAATGTCCCACTGTTACAAAAAGAAGATGTTTTTTCTCTTCCAGAAAAATATAGCAAATGTTTAAAATTTGACATTTTAGGAAAATAGAATTTATATGGATTTTGTAAGAAGTTTCCTCTTTCCTTTTTTTTTTTTTTTCCCCTTCTTTTGGGGAGTGTATTGATTGCTTACTTTGTTCTTGAAAAGTGTGAAGTACAGTTGTCAACTTCCTTATGGTTAGGTGAAGGAATGTATGAAAAATTCCATCTCAAGGAAAAAAGAAAGAAAGAAGCTAGAGGAAACAGGCTTAAAACTCCATCTTTGATTTAACTTTAGTACCATTTTCTTTGGTTTTCTTGCTCTAAACTTTGGTGTTTAGATCAATTAATCCCTTTAACATCTTTCCTGTGAATTAGCACTTATCTAGTTTTCCCTTTTTTTATATATATTTTTTTTCAGTGTACTTTCTTGGGTTAGATACAAATAATATTGATGGACAAGTTTCTGTGATAATAAATCTGAAGTAAGTTCACATTTTCTTGTTCAGAACTATGACATCTAGTGAAAAAGACATTTAAAACTGTATAGAGGAGGCAAAATCCCTTGATGTTAATTGCATGCACACTGTGCTATCTGCGATATAGTATTTGTATCAAACTTTCTATTAGTTACTGTAGCAAATTTAAAATTGTAATCATCTCAAGAAAGTTTTGCTGTCTTTGAGTTAAATAACCATTATTTTGTTAAGTATTCCTATTAGACATGTCATCTTGTTTCTACTTAGATGGATAGCTTTTAAAGACTTTGAAGTCCCTAATACTTCTATTTACATACTATATTGAGGTATATAATTCCTTGTGTAACTAATTTACTACTGTTTTTAACTGCTGTCAGTTTTTGTAATGTCTCTGTGTCTTACAGATAGCATGAATGCATGCAGTCTGAGGGAGTTTGGCTTTAAAGCTCACCATATAAAACTTAAATGAATTTATTAAAGAAAAAAAAAGAAAAAAAAAGAAAATAGACTGCCTGCATGTTGCCGTTCACTGTTCTGCAAAAATACTGACAAAAGAAAGGATACCTGACTAATGTCTATTCAAAATAAGCACAAAGAACAAGCAGTGATGAGAGAAGCAATAATGAGGTGGGAATCCCAGTCCCTCTGGATCAGCTACTAAAACCAGCAAGTCTGACATAGCTCAGCCTTTATGCCGAGCAGCTAAGCCTCTATCCCTGCTGCAAAACCTCCTGCGGTGGTTCCACGGAGGGATGCCCCACACACTAAGGGGGGTGACTGCATAAAGTGGACAGGACATATTAGGGGATACCTGGAGAGGGGTGGAGAGGGATGTTCTGACTTTGTACGAGAGTTTGGGGATCGCACAGAAATTATTATGGAATGTTTAAGCAGAGAAGAAAAAGATTGGAGGTGGAGAGTTAGGGGTGAACTGGGATGGAACAAATGCAGATGAGTGGAGAGAAAGGGGCATAAAAGAGGCTGGGGATGTGTAAGCAGGCTCTTGGTCAGTGCACTTGTCTCACTAACCCTGCAGCTGATCATCACCTCTCGTCCTCTGGTTAAACTCTATTTTTAACCGCTTTCTGTGCGAGTGCGCTCACTCTTCTGTGTGTGTGACCCAGTAGCAAATTTCAAAGCAGATTAGCTGAAGTCTGGGTGATGGTCAGTGGGGAGACCAAGCGTCTGGGAGCTGATTAGCCAGAGACTTGGGATCTGAAAGACAGACCCCAGAGAGATGGAGCACCTGGGAGACACATTGGTGAGACCTGGGAAGAGGTTTTACCCTGAGAGTCCTGAGAAACAAGCCTATGTTATTCATGCTGTCCCTGTTTTAAGTGGGTGCCTGTGAAGGTACTCTTCTCCTGTCTGTGTTAGTCTGTTTGCAGGTGGCTGTGCCTGTACAGAACTTGTGCGTGCCCATGAGGGATTAGTGCTCAGCCTCACACCTGGTGGCACCTGGAAATGGGGACAGGAGCAGTTCCTCTCAGCCAGCGCCGGAGAGGATGGGCCACCTGCATCGTTCACTCTACTGGGTTTATATATTATATGTGAATTAAATACTCTGTTTACCTACTAATCTTAATGTTTCAAAACTGTAGGGTCTGGGAGTGCTCCCAGTAGTCTTTTTTTTTTTTTTTTTTTTGGGGGGGTGGGGGAGTGGAGTGTTTATTGTGGAGTTTGGGGGGACATTGTTGTTTTGGGTTTTTTTGACTTATTCTCTTGTTAGCTTGGGTCATAGTTAGAGTGGGGGTAAGAGAGGAAGAGTTATTAGAAGGCTTTAAACATAGATGTGCAACTGTCTGGTTTGTTGTCTCAGTGCAAAAAAATTACATTGCAGCTGGACTCTGTACAAATCTTGATTGTCAGGAAGTGACCTGAGATAGCGTGACTCATCTCCCTGGACGTCATGTTTTGGCTGGCTTTGATGTTTAGGGTATCCAGCCTGCAAATACAGACTGAAGTTTTGCCTTTGGAAAAGAGATTCTGTTTCAGGTTTCCTTTACTTTTTCAATAATTCATGTTTCATGCATTACAGTGTCATGTCTTATAGCACAAGTCTGAGGTGCAATTTTGTTGCCATGAAAAGTTGCAGATCAAAGCACTTTCTTTCATGAGTGTGATAAAGATAAAATACTGCAGGGCAGGTTATCAAGGTATTGAAAGGATTAAATGAGGTTAGAGATAGCTTTGGGGTTTTACTTTGTGAAGAAAAAGGACTAGTAAGTTGTATCACCTGAAGGAGAGCACGTTCCTTTTTAGGTCTATTGAGGTTATCATAGAATCTTACTGGGGCAAAACAATAAAGATAGACAAAAAATATTATTGATTTTGATGTAAAGGGAAGCATAAGACTTGAAAATGTTTTATATCAATTTTTTGAAAAAAATGTTACTACCAAAAATTTTAAGACATGGAAAATATTTTTTATTACACTGATATTTTTATTTGCTTTTTTACCTGTTATCAATATATTTGTTTAACTAGTTATTAACACAGAGTTTAGAAAGACCGCTCTCCAAGTTTATGTTTTACCCAGATGTGTATAATGAGAGGTGGTACCCAATAATCTGAGGTGTTTTCGGAAGAAACCTTGGGTAAGATTACTGTTGCATGCCATTTTATGAAACAAATAGAAAGCACTCCAATTTCATTTAGCTGCTAATCCTCAAATGTAGGAACGCATCAGGCAGCACTTGGGCATAAAATGTTGACCTAAGAAGTTGTACTGCCATCTGATCTTGCAAGGTTTATTAAGTATTTTCCCTACCTTTCATGTCCTGTTGCATTAATACGCTTTACATTTAACCAACTACATTTCTAGAATATCTCAATGTGTTTACATGTAATACCCCTCAGAAGCCCAGAAGATCATAATTCTCCAAATTCAGGACATTCAAATGCCATTATTGCCTATGAAAATCTATAGTCTTAAACAACACTTTCTCAAGGTCATATATTACCCTTGTTCTCGGTTCTATGCAGATGTGACCATATGGTTTGAGACATGGAAAATTCTTATGTTTCAGAGATTGTCTTTCCTCCTATTTAAGAAAAGATAAAGTTTCACAGCTGATAACATATTTTTTAATTGAATACCTCCTGCTATGTCTTGTCTTAATTTAGCCTACGGTGCAGTAGCGGTGACCACATAATCTTGCTGATATTGCTTTAATTGCAAAAGAACTGTCTTACTTAAAAGACTAAGATCTCAATTGTGTGTGATATTTAAATAAGTTTAGTTTAGCTCCTGTCAGTGATGATCTTTCCCAGGGAAAATTCCTTAGTCTTGCATATGAAGCTTTGTAAGTACTTCTTCAACTGTTTGTTTTTTGGTTTTGTTTTTTTTTTTTAATATTGAAGAAGATATTAAATCAAAATGGAAATTGTTCACAAAATAGAAATTGAATTTTGGTGGAGCCAATTGAGCAGAATATAGAAAAGGTCATCTGTATAGGAAGAATTAGACAATTACAATGAAATTTCATAGATGAACAATCCAAGTGACAAAACAAATAATGTAAAAATGTCTAAGTTTCAGTGTACATTTGCCCTAGCTTCCTCTATTCTCTCCTTACTGCCTTCATTACCATTGCCTGGGACATAATGTCATGAAACAGAGGGTCACAAATTTTTTATGTAGTCCACCCTCACAAATCAGGAAGGACTCTTGTAGCCTCTAAGTTTAGCAAAGAGAGGCCATCTCTGCAAGAACAGGCAACACTGCCAGAATATCAGGGGTGAGAGGGGAGGGGAGGAAGAAAAGGTAAGAACTTTTAGGAGAAATAAAAATAGCTGAAGTATCACTTCTCATAAGTGATGGAAATTTTGAACAGGGATGAACTAAAGAACTGTAAGAGGTCTGAAATTAACAGTCATGTCATACTGAAAGGATGCTGTGACCGATTGTGGTTCAACCACAACAAAGATGTTACTGCAATACTAGCTGTAAATGTATTTGAAAATCAGTAATAAAAGACAAAAGATAAGAAAGTAATTTTGACTAGAGTAAACCAAATGTTTTTCTATGGCAGTGGTTCTCGAACAACAGTGTGGCGATAATTTACACTAGGCAAGCTGGTACACAAGAAATTCTTGATACGACAGTGTGACCTCTGTGCTTTCTGATTGCTGTATCCTCTAAGGCAGCTAAAAATACTTTCCTACTATCACTTTTCTATATAAACAACTGCTATAATTGCTAATGATAACAACTGAGTTGGGAACATCCATGAGAAGTTTTCTATTTAACAGATAATCTATGTCACTGCTAAATACACTCATTCCTGCTGCTCTAAGTTAGTTTTCTTGGTGGTATGCTGATTGCAGATAAGGCTTGAGAGGCTAAGTTCTGCTTCATGTGTATTTCTTTGTCCTTTGGAGTTTGTGAGAAAAATCAACTTTGACTCATTCCTGTAGATTTTCAGTGAGCAAGCTGCATTACGATATGGCAGTAGAGATTTTACTTACATAAGGAGGAAAAATTTACTTAAGTAATCAGCATGTATTCATTGTGCTTAGCCCTCTATGCTTTAGGCACTCAAGAATAACAGTACATGGTAGGACTTCTCTCTTTTCAGTGCCTCTGTTGCCTTCTGGTAATTACCAATAACTTTTATACAGGAAATTTATATGTCTGAAACACTGGGTTTAGTCTTGCCTGAAAACTTGCTGATGGATATAACAGCTATGTAAGGTGCAATAGCAACAGCTATAAGAAAGCAATGCTTTCTTATCATGTGCTACTCTCTCTTTCTTTTTTTTAGCTAACTACTGTGGTCTAGTAGCTTCTGATATTGTTACTAGGGCTTGGGATATTTTACCAGTGCAATATAATAGTTGCTGAAGACAGAAAAGCAGGTCAGCTTGTCAGCTTGTTTCCAGTTGCATTCTGGGAGGGGCAGGAGCAATACAGTTTCTAGTGTTTTGACTTAATCATATTACTTAAATTATGCAAATTGTAGAATTTCTGCTGATTTCCTTAAGAGATTGTTTCAAATTTAAATAATTTACACTATCATAATGTGTTTCATTTTTTTTTTCCCCTGTTCTTTTTTGCTTTTTTTTCCTCCTCTCTTAAGACCTTTATTTTTATTTGTTAATACTTTTTTATATTGTTTCTACTTCCCTGGACCCACTAAGCTCTTCCTTTCACTTAATTAGTGAAGGAACTACACCCTTCAGTAACAGTTTTTTCTTGTCCTAAGCCATTGCTTTCTAATTTCTATTTTAGCCAAGGTATATATGTCTTCCTTTTTTCAGTTTGAAAAGTAGCTTTCATGTGTTGGCTTAATGTCATTTTTTGAATTCTCTTTGAACTGCTAACAGCTTATTGGAAAGTCAATAATAGGGCTATACATGGGATCTCTGCCATGCCACATATGCAATTACTGTCATGGTATGCACCTTATATTAAAATCTAAGAGATTTATTTGGCTTTTATTCAACATAAGAAGTTCATTGCCAGCTCTATTACAAGGCTTTCTAAGTACCTTCTTTCTGTTAAATAGCTATTTATATTAGTTTTGTATTGTGGATCAATTCTTACAACATTGTAGAATTTGTGGTTAATGGAGTGGGCCTTGTGAAAAGATCATTTTTTCAGGGTTTACAGGGAATGTAGTGTGTTTCTTGGTGTATAAGGTATTTTAAAATAAAAGTAGCAATAAGTATTAGGATGTTACCACAGAAAGTTTTCAGAGCTCATGATATTTCCCTGATGATATAATCGCATGTCCTTTCTCCCATTTAAGCCACGAGAACTCTGATTTCCTGGGTGTAATAGTTAGAGGCTAGAATCAAGTGCTTTTTAGATAAAAATTCAGTGTACCTAATGAGCTTATTTTCCTAATTATCACTCTTTACAGAATATTCAAAACACTGATAAATACTGCTATCGTTCATTAGCTGGTATTCTATAGGTATTCAAAATTTTATCAGATCCTTTCATGGAAGTTTTAACATTACATAACAATTACCAGTATTACAGATATTTTTCCTTTTTTTCAATACAAGCCAAGCAATGTGGACTTCAGCACCTGCCTTACAAGTACTATTCAGTCCCACTGATTTTCTTCCATGTTCTTGATATTAGGCAAGTATTTATACTCTTTATAAGATGGTCTCACTTGCTTTTTAAAATTAAATAAATAAATGCAGTTGGACTAGATGATTGTTTTAAGTCCCTTCCAAGTGAACTATTCTATTCTAAACAAATAAATATTCCCTGGTTCTCTAGCATTTTACAGAAGCAATTGTGTCTGTTTCCATACTTGTTCCTGGAAAAATATATTTTCTTAAGGCCATTTTAAAGGATAAGGTCCTTAGGCCAAGCTTCAGGCTGAAAGTTTCTTTGAAAAAAATTATTTTTGAAAAATCATTTGTGGATTTTCTGTGAGGTTAAGTTCTACTCTTTGGATAGAACTGTGTAGAAGGGTGGAATTGATGCATTTGTGGAATTTAGGGAAGAGCTGAAGAGGGGTTTTTTGGGTTTGGTTTTTTTTTTTTTTTTTTAATTGTGAAGGAGACATTTCATGATAACCATGGTAGTCTGTGAACCAAGACTACAAATTACTTCCTAATGATCCTGTTCCTCTTCATAAAATCACAGGTCTTTAAATCAAGGAAAAGATGAGCTTCTCTCAGGTTTGTAATGGCAAAGGAGGCGGCACCTAATGCCATGAAGTAATGGATATAAAAAGTTAATCTTGCTCCAGAAATCCAAGTAACACAATAAAAGCAATGACTGCTTACTTCAAGCATTTCTGGAAAATATGAACTTCACAAAACTTTCATAATCTTCATCTTCTTGCAGTGTTCAGTAGACAAGGCAGAAATTTTCTGTCTTTGTTAAAGCAGCTAAAAATATTTCATGGCAAACTACAAAACGATTAATCATCTCTCAGGATTTGGAGCTTTCAAAAGCATATTTCTGAACCACTAATCCATACCTGAAAGTGTTTTCTGCTTTTTTAGCTCTCTCATAAACTTGGTTCTTTGTACACCAAATCTGCACATAAAAATGATAGAACTTTTTTCTTAATCTTGTGGGTTTTCTGTCTCAAATTCTTTCAAACAACTATTTCTCAATTAACTTGCATTTCAAATTATTGACTAGCACAGGATGATTTTGAACCCTGATTTATTTCAGGTCAATTTACGTCACCTAAATAGTACCAAATGTCTTTTTTTTTCCTTAAGACTTAAAGTCAAACATAGAGTCTGGTCCAGTGCCGTTAATGTAAATGTATATCTTTCTATTGATATCACTGTGTGTTCAATGAGGCTTCTAGATGTTCTTTGTTTCCAGATTTTTGTATTACAGTTTTAAGCCTTCTCAGAGTTCCTGGAAATCAGTAGTGACTATGATAATCATTTTTCTTTGTGTCAGTTTTCACTGTGGTGGGCATAGTTACAAGTAAAATAACATATAACCTAGAAGAAATTAATCTGAACCAAGCAAGAAAGTCTTCCATAATTAGTGGCACAAGATTACAGCAAGACTAATACAAGACACTGTAATTCCTGTATGGCATCCCATGTCTGTTCTATTTGCAGAGCAGCACTGGAGTGAATGAACATTGGCTTATGACTTTGGATCAACTTGCTATTTTCTTAAAACTCTGACTGTTGTAATATGAGAGGGAAGAACTTTATTTCTGCATTTTACCATCCCTCAGCATATCCAACTTTTATCCATTCAATCTTCACCAGAAGCGTTCACCTGTTGACACACCTGCTGTAGAAGGTGAGCAAAAAGTGTTCTCTTCACTCTGTAATGGGCTGTTGAGCTCAAATACCATAAAAAGTTATAACTTTTTTTTTTTCCTCTCTCTAGAAGCAATCACATTCCTTATCACTGAGAAAAAGCAACCTATGTGACAAAAAAGCATAACATCAGAAATTCACTGCAGTCTCTGAGCCCAAAATCACAACAGGACTCAAAGTGGGCCTGGAGACTGCAGAGGTTCAGTGAACTAAGGTAGGAAGCATTAGTGTGTCAAGCAATCATTTCAACTTTCTCTTTCCATTTTCATACTCTGGGACTTACATTAAAAAAAAAAAAACAAAACACCCCCAAAAAACCCCAAACCAACCACAACACCTTTTGCACTCAACAGATCTGTATACTCAACACTACTGTACTAGATGAGATTAAAAAAAAATTCAGTGCAAGAATAACAAGGGTGTTTATGCTCTCTGGCAAAATTTTAAAAATAAATAGAGTGTAAAGGAAAACTGTATTGTCAGAATGCTCATGTAAAAAATATCTGCATGTTTTTACTGTTTCTATATAAAGCTTATCAGTATTTATCTATTGCTTCTGTAGTTTAAAGAAAAAAAAACTGAAGAGAAAGTAGAAACATTTTCCCAGAAAAAAAAAAAAAAAGTATTGAACATTTTCATGGAGTTAAATTCAAGATCTGATCATTATGGAAGATATCATAAGGTGATCACAACAACACTGGCAAATTGGGAATGTGGACATCAGAGGTGCAACCAAATATCTCTAAGCCTTCAGGGATATGAAAGTGTTATGGTATTCACACACCCTTAAAAAGACATATTCTTGTTTTTAAAAGCCTTTTATTACTTTGGAGGAAAATTATTCTCTGTGTTACAAGACAATGATGTGCTTATTTTAGATGGCTAGATAGAAGGTCTTTAGATCATGAACTCTTTACATCTGTAAAGCTTACCTGACAATCAATTATTTAAAGATAATTAGTCTCATTGTAGAATCATAGAATCATAGAATCATTTAGGTTGGAAAAGACCTTTAAGATCATTCAGTCCAACCATTAACCTACACTACCAAGTCTGCACTAAACCAATCAAGGGTAGACTAGACTAAACCATGTCCCGAAGTGCCACATCTACCCGTTTTTTGAACACTTCCAGGGATGGTGACTCCACCACCTCTCTGGGCAGCCTGTTCCAATGCTTGACCACCCTTTCCGTGAAGAAAGTTTTCCTCCAGCACCTCAATGTCTTTCTTGTATTGAGGGGCCCAAAACTGGACACAGTATTCCAGGTGCGGCCTCACCAGTGCCGAGTACAGGGGAACAATCACCTCCCTGCTCCTGCCGGCCACACTATTCCTGATACAAGCCAGGATGCTGTTGGCCTTCTTGGCCACCTGGGCACGCTGCTGGCTCATGTTCAGCCGGCTGTCTACCAGCACCCCCAGGTCCTTTTCCGCCAGGCAGCTTTCCAGCCACTCTTCCCCAAGCCTGTAGCACTGCATGGGGTTGTTGTGACCGAAGTGCAGGACCCGGCACTTGGCCTTGTTAAACCTCATACAGTTGGCCTTGGCCCATCGATCCAGCCTGTCCAGGTCCCTCTGCAGGGCCATCCTATCCTCCAGCAGATAGACATTCCCACTCAACTTGGTGTCATCTGCAACCTTACTGAGGGTGCACTCAATCCCCTCATCCAGATCGTTGATAAAGATATTAAACAAGGCTGGCCCCAAAACAGAGCCCTGGGGAACACCACTCGTGACCGGCTGCCAACTGGACTTAACTCCATTCACCACTACTCTCTGGGCTCGGCCACCCAACCAGTTTTTTACCCAGCGAAGACTACGCCTGTTCAAGCCATGAGCTGCCAGCTTCCCAAGGAGAATATTGTGGGAGACTGTGTCAAAAGCTTTGCTAAAGTCCAGGTAAATGACATCCACAGCCTTTCCATCATCTACCAGGTGGGTCACCAGGTCATAAAAGGAGATCAGGTTTGTCAAGCAGGACCTGCCTTTCATGAACCCATATATATCTTAAAGCCAGTTTACCTAAAGGGTTGTGCTTATACTGTGACATTCCTTAACTTAAGTTCTACATTCATTATTTATTTTGTTTATTGCCTAAATGCCTGTGTTTGTTTTAACTTGTGAGAATCTCATAAAACATTGTTTTCCACTCTGTGAGTTCTAGGCATTATTTTTGACTGGGATGGTTGTGTTTTGAGTAAACAATAATTAACAGTGTTATATGTGTCACCATTTTTAAAAAAAATTCCATCTATATAAATGATTTTAAAGTGGAATGAAAATGATTTTAAAGTGGAATTCCAGGACTTTCACATGGATATTTTGAGACGGAGCAATATGTAAAGCCTGGATATTAAGAAATTTTCACTTAAGCTGTTTCAGAGACAGATAATATAATCACAGACCTGCACCTCTGTCTTAGTTAAACTGATCACCAGACCTTCTGTTGGTGTCAATGTATTCCTTTTAACTTGTGTTACCATGACCTTGGAAATTTAGTCTTGGTCACTTTCAGCTATATCATTAGCATTTTGAAGTTCTCTAGCATCATTTCTTCCCTACTGGTAATTGATGAGAATTAAAAACTCATGTTAGATCATGGCATTTCAGACTGGTAAAACAATGCACCTCATTATGTTTATGTTATGCACTGTTTACCACAACATTGCATATAAAAGGCTTGGGAAGACAGAATATCTATGGGTGTTCACAATATATGTGTCTGTTTACTTCATAGGTACACATATGATGGGTTGTATATGACACTGAAAACATCTTAGGACGTTATTCACCACTGAATTATTTTAGTTTTATGCTGGTATATAGCTACACTGTGTTTAAAAGACTACAAAAGCCTAAAACTGGAGGAAAACACTGGTAATTGATATTCAAGGAATTGGATTTAACGTGAGAAACAGGCAGACTTCACACCAGTGTATTCATCCTTCTTGGCTTTCACACTTGTTCAATTACTGATCCATCCTTTAAGGGTAAGTTTCAAAGCATCTTTATGTGGCTTTTTTTTTTTTTTCTTTTTTTTTTTTCCCCAATGACTTGTTCAATGACACCCCTGCCTTTCTTCTCCAAGTTAATTTCTGGAAAATTATGAGAGTTCTTGCTCTTGATGAATTCTCAATAGTAGTAGAAGGCACTTTCTTAAACTTCTCTGAATCTGTTAAACTGCTTGTAATGTACAAGATTTTCAGGCAAACCACTCAAGCCATTGACAAAGAGATCCTCTACTTCGGTGTTCCTCCCAAATTCCTGGTGTCAGTAATGCAGCTGCTTCAGAAGGAAAGGTAATGAAATGAACATATATTAAGCCATACATGGAGCTTTTGAGGCTTCTTTTCTGATAAATCCATGACTCATGGGCCACAAAAGAAACTGTGGCAGACAAAGCTTTCCTCTTTCCTCTTCTTTGCTTTCTTTCTTCTCTCCCTCCCTGCTCCATCTTCCCTCTTTCTGTTACGCTGCTTTGTGCCAGTCAAACCCTGTCCTTTTCTTTTGATGGCAGCACTTTACCAGGCACACCAAGCAGGCAGTCTCCCAAAGGGTGGAACTAATGCAACACAACTGGAAACTTGCCTTGAGTTTGTTTTTATAATATTTTTTTGTTCTCCCTTCAGCCATTCACCATGTTTTAACTGGACATGGGAAAGTTACGGGCAGCCTGTTCATACCACATATCCAGTCTAACACAGCGGATCTTACTAAAGCAACAGTTTGACAATATCCTGAGCCTCTAGTGGCAGGATCTTGTCCAGGAATTTAGGAAAAATAGGGTCTGAAGTCAGAGCATGTGGAATTAACTAAGATGCTTTATATGGGGTCTTGGTGATAAGGAGTGTACAGACAGGAGAATCCACATGTTTTACAAACTGATCAGGGGTGCTGGCAGGAGCAGGCCATCCTGTAAGCAAACTAGACAATTGCTGCTGGTGCCAGCACTGAAGAAGCAGCATTTCAAGAGCTAACTATAGATCAGCACTTTTGAACAGTAAGCACATTAGATACAAATGTTGGAAAATTGATAGAAATATTTATTTTGCTGATGGCAGCAGCCCATTTTCCATACTGTAACTTCTCTTCATTGCAGTAATTACAACTTGCATAATTATAAGTTATTAGTTGCAGAATATAAGTTTTCTTCTTCTGAGATTGTATAGATCAAACTCTAGATAGTCAAAACCTACAAAAATGTGATCACTGAGTACTAGGCAGAAAATACATGCCTCGACACTGTTAATTCTCATCTCCCTCTACTGCTCTCTTCCATGGCAGAGTGCAATGAATCATAGAATCACTTAGGTTGGAAAAGACCTTTAAGATCATCCACCAAGTATCTGTTCCCTTTTGATACATTAGCATGAAACATTTTTATGTTTTGGTATACTTTAAGCTGCAGAGGAAACTACATATACTTAGAATTTAATTGGGTTTTAACATCACAGCATCACAATCAGTTTTTAATGTAATGGATCATACACAAAAAGAGGAAACTTAGAATTGAAACAACAGTCATAAATGCTGCCATACTGCACTGAAACAAAAGTAGAAGGTTTCCTCTCTAGGACAGATTTAAGACAAGTTTAAAATCCTTTTTTAAGCTCAGATGATTTTTTTTTTTTCCAGTTTGTTCAAGCTGCTGTTAACAGACTCACCTCTATGCTATTCATTTCCTCTATCAAAACCCTGCTTTCATTATTTTTTAATAAAAAGTAGATTTTCATTAGAAAGTCTATTACTCAGAGTAGCACAAGAAAAGCTCACAAAACATTTTAAAATTAACCATTTAATATTCCATCTGTACATTTCTGATTAATCTGCAAGTATTTTTACTGTGTGCATCCAAGGTATAACCTTGTACCTAATAACTTTGTACACAGCATTTAGTTCTTGGTCTCTTAGTAAAACCATGATGGAAACTTAGCTCAACTTTTGCCACCTTTGTTTTATTTTTATGTTTAGAACCTTCCTCTTTTGCAGCACATACTGCCACTCACCTGCTCTGTAATTATTGCCTCTCTTAATGAGCTTTACCAGTGAGGTGGTTAAATATGCCTTCTCTCTGTCTCATTTTTGGTTGTATAGCTTACAGTTGTGTCTCTCCTTGAATGTCTATTAGAAGAAATTGGAAGTTTGTGGAATCTCAAATTACAGTTGATCCTAGTTTCAGTTCAAGTCTTACTACCGTAGTTGTCCTGGGATGTTATGGTGAAGGAATATAAAATATTAATCTCAAACAAAAGGAAAAAAAAGGTAGATCTCAGTATGCATTATTTATCCTGTTATTTATTTTTTTTCTGTTTTTGATGTGTACTATTGTTGCAGAAAGTTTTATCACCGTCTCCTACAGGTTCTCAACCTCTGCTTTAGCAGAAAACTATTTTAATAGTTTAACTAAGATTGTTTACTTCTCTGTTCATTAAGTTTTGTTAGCAATAATAGAATTATTTGCTTCCTGAATTAGACTTTTATCCCAATTACCGTCAATGTCAAATCAGGGTCTTTACCAAAATTCAGGGGAATTTATCTTTTATACAACTGCACTTGATATTGTAATCTAAGGCATAAACCTAAAGACCAGTCAAGAAATAAAAACTTTTAACTGAATTGGATAAAGCTGGTCATATACATTTATATCTAACTCTAAATATGGACATAGAGAAAACAATGAAGAAAGTCACTGAGGGAGAAATATTTGAGTAAACATATAGCCTTTTGTTTAGGAATAAATTATTCTAGGAACAAAGAAACGAGAAGAATACAACCATTTGTGAAACAGCAGTTACTGAACTCCCTATTGCCAGATGTCATTTTAATACACAAAGTAAAATAAAAGAAGAAGAAGCCTCAGTGAGAGAAGGGCATGCCATTATTAGAAGTATGAAGAGGATACATATGATCATTTGTTGGCTCAGTTGAAGACAAGTTTGCTGTTGTACTGCACCTAACAAAACAATGGTGCTGTGGTGGCAATTGATAATACTTCCCACAACTCATCAACAAGGAATAATAACCTAATCTAAATATAAAACATTTACAAAAAGAGCAAATAGTCAAAGTAGTCTTGTTACAGGAAAACAGTACACCAGACAATTGGAGAATTATGTCAATGCAGTGTTTTATGTTGCTAAAGTGGTAAATTTCACTTAGCAAGATTATGAATGTTTTTTTTTCCATTGAGAAGGTGCAGTGTTGAATACCAAAAAGATTAACCAGCTATTTGCTTAATCGGGGGTGACTTGGTTTTCAGTTTGCAATAGACTTTTTCTGAAAACTTGAAACAAAATAGAGAAGCAGAAAGGGAGATATTTTTCTGCAGAGGTCAAGAGTTCAAAGTAAAAATGCTTCTTCAAAAAGTAAGAAAAAGTAGATAACGTTTTCCTGAATTCTCTAACAAGAAGTGGCAGGGAGCTCAGTTGACATATGCATATTTTAATTTTTTAAAAGAGAGAAAGAGAAGGAATTTGGAGTGATAAGATATTAAAGCAGACTGAAATTAAGAACAAGTATGTATACAGCAGCAAGTGGCTTTCTTGCAATGTGTTTTATTTATGCCTTTGATGTTAAACCAAAAATCTGGATTTCTGTTTGTGCAGAGAAAGGAAACACCGGTAAAAATGGTACTATGTTTGTTGGGGAAGATTAGAGGATGAAGAAATACAATAGAAAATTGATGGATAAAAATGAATTTTACTGTGGACAAAAACAACAGACATAAACCAGGTGTGATCAGGGCTTAGCATTCATTGAACATGAAATGAAGTTATTAGAAGAGGATGAGAAGGAAAATAATGGAAATCAGATATCACTAAAGAAAGTGTGGTTAACAAGTGGGAAAAGAACATCAAAGGCATAAAAAACTTAAGGAAATATATCTATTCAAGAAGCTAAATCCATTAGTAAGATATTGAAGGAACCAATATTGTAGGATTTGTCAGTGATATGTGCAAAAAATATTTACAGGGCAATGAAAGTGCTAACACTGCTATTTCCAGTATGAAGAGTAGGAAAACAATACTGATATTTTAGCCACTCTGGAAATAATGTGAATGAAATTGAAACAATTGTAGTGAATGAGGAGTAAGTTGATTTTTACGCTATCTCCTTTTTTCGTGACAGTGAAGGTGAGATTGTCATTTTACCTACAGAAACATTCTACTAGTCTTTATCTTTGTTGTCATTTCATAAGAGATATGATCCTTTTCTTTCTTTTTTTTTTTTTTTTTAATCCTTTGTGAGCACATTGTCACATCTGTAGCCTTCCTCTATATCTGTGCAGATATAAACTGTGATAGTGATTTGGACACTGGTGCAGAACAGATCTAATTGAACTTCCTCCTAGAGAAACTCCCCAAAGGGTCTAAAATGGTTTAGATTCAAAAATAAAAACGTAAAAAAGAGAGTATCAACTTTCAAAATCAAAAGAATGCAAAGCAATGAACAAAGAGAACAGAAATAGAGAGACTAGTATATTAATTTTCTGCTGCCCACTCTGTCCTTGTAGACTGGAACTTACTTCTGTGTTTCAGTTCAATTAACTTGTTACTTTCTCAACAACAGCAAAATTTGTTCATTTTCCCTTCTGTGCCAGAGAAGCTCTTTCCACTGTGTGTGTGGCCTTGCTGCTGGACTCACCATCTCTGCTGCCTCTTAGTCTCTGCATGAGCTCCAGCTTCTGTGTTGGATCTTGCTCGCCAGGTCTGCAACCTTTCCTGCCCTGCTGATACTCAACGGCTCCCTGGGGCATGAGTAGCCTCCTCCCTTTCCAGAAGGCTAGGCTGGAGCCAGCCTCTCATTGAGGAGAGGATAAACATATACCTGGGACCATAGATATAGATTTCAACAAGATGGTCAAGTAAGCAAGTACAGTTGTCTGCTATGCATTAAAACACTGTATATTTCCTCTTGGAGATTGATTTATTCTTATTGATTTATTTCCATTGATTTATTTCCATTTAATTCTTTGATTGCCTTAAAATTACTTTAGCATACCTTTTACTTATTGGACGAAGTATGATTTGAATCAGTGGGAGGTTATGTGGTATTAATAAAATGAAGTTAGTTAAACAATACAAATTCGTTTTAGCTTCTGGCTAAAGTAAGCCTGATTTTATGGTGGTGCAATTTCTGCATACACTAGAATTGAAATTCTCCTCCTTACTGGAAATAATTTCTAGGATATCTATTAGACAATTAAAATTGAGATGTCTGGGCAGTTTTTCTAATGAAGCATTAATACTGTACACTTTTATTTCTTTGGTTTGTTCTTACATTTTCATCCTTTTCTTATGCTACTTTGTAAGTCTTTTATCAAACATTGTAGTGGTATCTCCTTCCAACATGCCCTTTATAATTTTGAGTGCTTTGCTTGTTTTGTACTCTTGCAGCTTCTCTTCCTATAGATTAAGCCAGTTACGTAGAAGCAGTGAGTAGCAGTACCTGGTGGTGATGGGAACACTCAGAAAAAAGCACATTTTGTAAAGCTCAAAATCTCAGTTAAGAGCTTAATTTCACTGTTGGGGAAAAAAACAAAAACAAAACCAAAACCAACCCAAACCCACAAAGCAAAACAAATGAAAGAAACAGTAAAAAACTCAACAAACCAATACTAGTCTAGATGGATAAAGAACTAACACTGTCTAGACTGAGAAGAGTAATCTAGCTATAAATTCATAAACTACATCCTTCTAGGTTTATCTTTTTCATTTTTTTGTTTGATGTATCCCTAAAAATGGTTCCCTACTAAATTGTAAATATTTGGCATAAAATACCCCTTTTCATGGTTCTACAGAATAGTTTAGTTGAATGGTGAAACGTAGAAAATTTCAGTTGTTGTATGGAACAATCTCCGTGTAAAATGATTGACAGAGTATAGTTATAGAAGATGAGTAATAGAGGAACTAAAAACTGAATTGAGTTGTCATTGCTGTTAAAGCTGTTGCAGAGAATATTTATTAGAAAAATAAAAACTTTTCAAAGGATTATATTTCATTGTATATTAAGATAAAGTCCAATGATAACAAGAGGGTCTTGAGAGCATGTTTTAATTTTTGTAGAATGAATCACTCCCTAGAACAACTAGAAATTATAAATCTGTCTAAGAAATATGCTTTGTATCTTATGCTATTTAGTTGGATGACCGCACTAAATAAGCTATAAATAACCAAGCAGAAGAAAAGTATTCGGAGAGGAAAAGAAAATAATGAGAATAATAAGGAGAAACTCATCATTTTTTCCTTCTAACCTTGAGTAAGGGTTGGTGTCTCTGTAGGAGTCATGGTGCTCTAGTTCCCTTGAGGCAAAGGAGAGTAAGTTGCCAGTAGCAGACAATGTGAGTGCAATTGTACATGAGGTGGGTGAAGAGGAGAACCTCTTTGTGATTGCTTTCCAAACCATCAAGCAGGTTTGGAATAAGGCAGGCAAGGGGTACATCTTGCACTTTACATCTTCTGCCTGTGGTTGTATCACTTTCATATAATATTCATAATATTATATATTCAATGCCTTTGTTAACTTTGAGAAACTTTTTATTAAATTTGGCTGGGTTTTTATTATTTTATTTTCTTTATTTTCTCTCTCTGGGGGAGGATTTTCTGGGGTATGGTGGTTCTCTGCTCTTATTCTTAGCAGCAATAGAAAAATTCCAATGATGTTACACAAACAGTTTATTTCTCTTACTCACCTGCATGGACAAACAGCCAAAGGCTCCAGGCTGGTGTATAGCCTTACAGAATTTCTGCAAAAGTTTGTAAACTTAGAAAATGTATGTTGTTATTTCCAAATTCAGATATGAAATGCAGATCACATCTTAATGTTAATTAATAGTGTTTAAAGAGTTGGACTGTTTATTTGGAGAAAATCAAGTAAATGAAATTGAAATAACTTTGACTAGCTCACTTTCACTTGTTTATTTTCTGTTTCTTTCTGGAACAACTTTTCCTGGATGTTTAGAAGAGTTAAAAAATTTAAATTGGAGGTGCTAGACTTGATTCAGCAAAAAAGAATGTGTGGGCTTTCTGTGAATTGGATTCAAAGACAGTTGCATTAAATATATTTTCACCTAAACCGATGCAATATTGTACATTGGCTTTTAGCCTGCTCATGGTTTTGTTCTCCGCAATTAGACAAAGTTTAAAATTGAAGGAACAATAAAATTGTTACCATAAAAATAGGACTATAGCGTACACTTCTGTACAACTTTCAGCTATTGCATGATACCTAGAAGGAAGATTTTTATCATAACAATAATAACTCTAATAATTAGAGCTTGAAATAAGGGGAGAAAAATTAAGATGAAACTTGTTTTACAAATTACAATGTGAGTCTCTCATCAGATTTTATAAAGTACTGCTACTATGTTTTACTTAGCTCAATTCTGAAGGAAAATCATAGACAGTGATTTGGAAAAGCCCCCCCCTCAGTAATATAAACATAATAAATTGTCTCCTAAACAGAAGCAATAAAAGCTGTTACATATTTTGTCAATGCATATTTTGCATTTTAATAGTGAAAGTGTGGTGAGACAATACAGTTTTCTGCCTTTTTAAAGTATGTATATGACATTTGAATGTTGTATAGTATTATTGCTGGAACATAGAGACTTTCAATTTTCTCTAACATAATTCTTTATGAGCATTAAGATTGTGCTTCCAGCCTTGCTGATTAACAGGCAGTCATGGTTTTTGCCCATTCTACAGCTAATATCACTACAAAAATAAAATTAGTTAAAATAAGCATCATATTGAACAGCAAAAAAGTAATTAATTTTAACATATTATTTTCTTCTTGCTAATTTTACTTGTCGGGTTCTTCATGGAACATGCTGTTCTCTTTCTCTCTCTCTCTCTCTCGACAGTCTACCAGTTCTCTACTGTAATATTGCCCTCTGTAACATAAAATTAAAACATGTCTAGAAAATAGTAAGCATTCTTCATGACTAAACATTGTCTTTCATATCCCCATTTTATTCAAATTCATGAATTTGAGATGGCTTCTACACAGCCTATTATAGCAGCATAAGATAGTGCAAATGGTACGAGCACATAGCAAAAGTATTCCACATAGCTACACATGAAATCCTTTTGCCTATTTTACTAACACTTAACTTAATGATCCTCCGCTTTGTTATAATTTTTATTGTAGACTTAATATAAATGAAAAGCACTTCTTCATGTAGGAAAGATGAAAGCAGATAAAAAGGTGGATGCCTGGAGAGAGTGAAAGAACAGTTACCTCTCGCAAGCTCTGACACATCTTTTGTGCTCTCCCAGGAGAAACGTGTGCTCAAGCTGCTTTAGGTGAGAGGGTAATTTTCTATTAAAGTATCTTCTGACTCAGTTCACTTGTAAAAAAGTAGTTCTGTCTCTACTCTAGCAAAGTTTGAGATGGGCATGGGGACAGAGAGGAAAGAGGCGGAGATTGTAATGGTGGGTAAAATGTAGTGGTTGGATCTATGCTCTAAGTCTGAGGTAGTTACCAGTTGCTCAGTGGCAACCTATAAATACAATACTGTCTCCATCAACTTGTTTCAGATAGCTCAGGAAGACTGTGGCATAATCATACCTAAGCTTTCATGTATGAGACCTTTAACACTAGAGTAGCTTCCTTTGTGGCACCATGACTTCCCTCATCCTTATTGCTTTCTGAAAAGGTAATAATACCATTTGAAAGAATGCAAAACTGGATATCTGGCAGTTATGCAAGAGTAGGATGAATGCTTTCAAGAAGGATGGGAAGCTGTGAAAGATAAGAAGTACCACTGTGTGTGATTTCAGATCCTGTGTGAATTAAAAAAACAACCAAGCAAGCAAGCAACCAAAGCCCCACATAGAAACTTCACAAATTATGATTCTTAATTAGAAAAGCAAAGCCTATGTTTGGAATACTTAACAGCACTTGTGAGTAAGAGAACTTCTTAATCCAAAGAAAAGATCAGCTAGAGACTGTGATGTGAGACCTTGGATAGCACATAAGAACTGATGTAATCTCACCTCCTTCTAAAAACTTTGCAGTTATGATTGTATAGCAACATTATTAGTTTGTTTTTATTCAAGGAGAGACACATCTGTACTTCACTATACTTCGCCCAGGCTTAAACATATTATGCTTTAACTACCATTACACAGACACTTTTATCCCATGGCAGATATTTTGCTTTCATTTTATTTGGTTTTACTGAGTGCTTATTTTATGAGAGGATTCTGGTTTTTTGTTTGTTTATTTTCGAGGGGGATGTGAGGGTGGGGATATATATCTGCATTCAGACTGTTTAAGAGTTTGCAAATGTAAAGTTACATTCCTTTTAAGGAAACATCATTTTCAACTACAGATATACACTATCCCCTGTGACAAAAAAATATTTCATCTAGGGTAATAAAAGAATATTTATGGTGGTGAACTGCCTTAGGATGAAATGTTTCTATTTCTTGTTGTAAATCTGTGTGAATACTTCAAAAATATATGATTTCATTATAATACTATAAACACAGGCATCCACATTTTTACACAGAAATGGCCAAGTACGTGTGTATGTATGTCTGTGAACAAATATGCGTATTCATCCATCCACAAAAAAACACTTAAGATGAATACTTGTATTATCCTTCAGTTTGCTACACACACACATATATATTTTGGCATATATATAAACCAGAAGACTATTTATTTTTTTATTTTAACTGATAATCATACATTAGCTGAAAATCATATGTAATATTCTGCATTGGAGCTATGGTCAACAAAACTTTGTTGTAAATATCTTTAAAGGCTGGGGAAGGTTTAAGCCCAAGGATACATGTCAGTGCAGACTGAAGATGAATATTTTCATTCTAATGACAATTTTTTAACATCTTGTAAATGTTTTCAGACATCACTTTAACAAATACTGTCTCTGGGGTAAAAAAAAAAAAAAAAAGACTTTGAAGAAGTGTAGTAGCACAGAAATGCTTATTTCGTCATACTTTCAATTTATCAACATGTTGACCTGGATATAGTCTACAAGGAATCTAGCCAGTGCTTACAAATTGTTTGTATTTGGTACTTTTACAATGACATAAATACAGTTGGAGCAGGTTTTTCAGGAAGTTTATTCTTGTTGAAAAACAAAATTCTAGAAAGAGATTCCAAATAATAATATGTTGATAATCTTTGCCACAGCATCTAGGAATTCATACATTATGCTCCTAAAGTCACTGACACAAATAATATTTATCAGAAATCAATGTTCCTATAGCCAAGCATAATCATCTGAAAGTTCTAGGTTCCACTCTATGAGCTTGGTAACAAACCTGAGCAATACCTCTGATCTTTAAAGATTATTTTTGCTATACCTAAGACTTGAGAGAAATAGAAAAAAAGCAACCATGCTCCTCTTTTAGAGCCTCTAATCTATTCCTCTGCCACTTAAGGTTTATTCCCAAAAATATGCCAATACTGCAATGAGTAAGGAAGACAGGAATGTAATTTTGCATGGTAAAATGTATGAAATAAGCAGTAAAGTTAAACCAAACAGAAATATTGTTTCATATAACACAAAGTCAAGTTGCAGGATTCATTGTGTTAGGGTGCTGTAAAGGTCAGAATGTATAAAGGCTAAAAAGGAGGGTAAGCAAATCCACAAAGAAGAATGAAATCCTGTCAGTTACTATCAAAAATGATGGCCTGGATGAAACTTCCAGCTTTAGAGAGCCTTACAGACCACTCATAACCAGTGTTTGAGGGAAGGCAAGAATCTATCGTTTTTTCTAGAATTTTACATAATAGCAGGTGCTTTGGAAAATATTAGGCAGATTAATAGGCAACAGACCTTTGGTATTACTCAATATTGCAATTTTTTATTTTCTGTAAACAAACCAAATTCCTCATCAATTTGAAAATTTCTTAGTAATTTCCATTTGTTTACAATTTGCTGATATGCAATATGCAGGATATTTTGATAAAAAGCCAAGCATTATTTTTGGCCCTATTTTTTGTATAAATAACAAAGTAAGAGATCTTTATCTATGCATTTTGCTATCTCTTTTCTTCAGTGTTACAAATTACCCTCATTCTCTACTCTCTTATTTTCTTCCTTCCCCCAGAACTTGAAGATCACACGTTTGCTAGCATTTGCTGTCCCTCATGCCCCAGCCTCCTCCTCTCTTTTGTTTCTTCAGAAATCCTTATCCTCCATCTCTCTTTCACTTCCATACCTCCCCTTCTAATTGTCTGCTTGTTCCTCCTTTAATCCAGCAGTCTCTTGTTTTTTTCTCTAAAAAATCACAAAGCTCTAGTTCTGAGGTTATATGTAAAGACTATATCAGATCAGGAGCAAAGGGGGTTTTTATGCTATACGTACATAATTTGAATAGCTTCTGTTTTGAAGTGAACTGGGAAGGGATGGTATTGGTCATTCAAATATACTGAAAAGGAGTAGTATAACTTCGTGTAGTTGTCTACTGTCTGTGTGTACAGAATATCATTTGAAATAATTGTTCTTGATTTATTCACCACATGCACATAAGTTTTAAAATGAAGTTGTAACTAAGTCTAAGTGGGCCAAAAGTCTTACAATTCCTCCTATTATTTTGGGTGAGTAAAACATAGCCATATGTTGGGTGGATATTTAGTGGTGTACAAAGTTCCTATTATGCTGCTATTTTTCCAAAGCTAGTAATCAAAAGGAAATGGAGATGGGCTGTAATCAAATGGTTTCCTCCCACTGAGCAGGGATCAAAGGACACATGGCCAGGCAAACAAAAGGATATTTTAATTTAGTAAGTGTATGTTATAGTTGAAAAGAAACTATACCAATAAATTTTAATCCAGGACATAATGCTAACTCCCACAGAAATTTTCCTGTTTTGTTGTATAAATGCTTCTAAACTCAAAGGTGAAAATGCACAAAAAGCTGTAAAATTTCTTTATCGGCTTTTTGCTTGAAAGCGATATGTATGTGTGTCCTGATATTGGCTGGGATAGAGTTAATGTCCTTCCTAGTAGCTGGCATAGTGCTGTGTTTTGGATCTAGTATGAGAATAATATTGATAACACACTGATGTTTTAGTTGTTGCTAGGTAGTGCTTACACTAGTCAAGGACTTTTCAGCTTCCCATGCTCTGCCAGGTGCACAAGAAACTGGGAGGGGGCACAGCCAGGACAGCTGACCCCAACTGACCAAAGGGTTATTCCATACCATATGATGTCGTGCTCAGTGTATAAACTGGGGGGAGTTGGCCGGGGGGCAGTGATTGCTGCTTGGGCACTGGCTGGGTGTTGGTCAGTGGGTGGTGAACAACTGCATTGTGCATCACTTGCTTTATATATTCTTTTATCATTATTATTATTATTACTTTCTCTTCCTCTGCTGTCCTATTAAACTGCCTTTATCTCAACCCACGGGTTTTACTTTTTTTTTTTTTTCCTGATTCTCTCCCTCATCCCACCGGGGGCAGGGAGGGTGAGTGAGTAGCTGTGTGGTACTTAGTTGCCGCCTGCAGTTAAACCACGACAATGTGGAATAATGAAGAAAGAAATTCTGCCCTAAAGAGTAGGGTAGCAGACTGCAGCAGATTTCACAGAAGTATTATTACTATGGATAAACGTGTACTCTACTTCAGTTGAAACCAAACTATATATCTATAGTAATATATATTACTTTATATGTATATAAAATATGTATATATCTAACTTTATACTATATTATTTATTATTTATATAGATTTTATATATATATAATAAATTAATATTTACAAAAATGTTCAACTAAATATCTTTTTGATTGCGCCCACTTAATTTCTTGAGCTTGGAAGTTACAAACTCCAACAGGTTGTACTCATGGTCATTTCAACATGACTGGAAGAAACATGTAGTGAACACGTCCTTCCTCTATGGATTGAGTCCTCTTTTGCAGAAGTAACAGAAACATTTAAGGTGAGGACAAGTATCTGTGTATTGGAATGCTTAATTTGTTCTTTAGTTTTCTTATGCCACTGCTCAATCTTTTTCAGTCTATGTTACCTACTGTTACAAGGATAACTCCACTTTCTCTGCAGATTAGAATGAACTGATGTATTGCAAACATACCATAGGAGAAAAAGAAAAAAAAAAAAAAAAAAGGACTAATATATAATGTTTCAAAGGTGATGTTTTTTAAAGAATATTTCGTAGCTGTAAATCATCATACTATGTGCAACCTGTAGCACCTATGTTGTAGCATTAGAGCCTTCTATCAGTGATTGAAGTTTTCTGGTTGAAATGACAAATTAAGGTATGAAACAGCATTTTCCTCCAGACTCCTGCTTGGAAAAAAGTGTATTGCATTATTATAAGTAGTTTGCTGAGTTTAATAGTTTCTCCCTACGCTAATTCCAATGCTATATTTCTCTCCATGCTGCTACAGTACCTGGAACAACATATATTTTAAATTATTGAAATTAATTTCATTGTCAAACTTTCATGACTAAGCCAAGGGGAAAATATGACACACACAAAACCCCACATATTTTAAAGTAGAATAGAGGAAATTATAAACATTTACAAAGGATACAGATTACTTAAAAAAAAAGTAAAAGCACCCCAAACCTTAACTGGGAACAAACAGTGTTTTCTAATTAAAAATCTTAAACAATGAAAATTATTCCATACTGATTTGTCTATGAAGCATACTTTATATTGTGCTTTTCTTCCTTTTGCTGTCTTTCATTTCAAAAGGAGTTCTGTGAATAAAGTAAGGATACACTTCTTAGTTGCTTTGAAAGGGGGACACCGTCTCAATCCAGAAAAATACTCTGGAAAAGCTGTTTTTCAAAGTTACTTGATGAAAGTTTTGAACAATCTTCTTTTCATCTTTATTTATCAGGAAATTTTTTGTAATCTTGAAAAGTTTTGATTCACCACAAAACATCCTGTGTCAATTAAATGTGTTAACTAGCCACAGTTTCTTTGGGTTCACCCCCCATTTGGAGGTTATTGGCAACACACTCAGCTGAAATAAGGTTTATGAACATTCATTATCTACTATCACGCAAAGTTGGCCAAGTCGCTTCAAAACACTTTTGCTGTCTGTTCAGACTAACTCCACTCACCTTAAACTTAGGTAATAAGAGAACAACAGGCTACGGATAGGATGGTGGAAAACAATCTCTTAAAATGTCACACCTGTTTTTACCACCTGCCTCATCAAATTTGTTTTTATTCTACAATACATAGTAATACTCAAGACAGAAATTCCTAAGCAGAGCATAAATTAATATTTCTATTTATATCATTTTCTGCAGCATTCTATAAACTATGGCCTTCTCAGCTTATACTCAGCCTAATTTCACACTGGTCTTCCTTACACAAATGCATCCTTATTTCTATATTATGTATTTCTTAAACATTTAATTCTTTCCTCAAAATACCCAATAAAACACAATTATCACACTCTATTTCATTTTTACTATGTACAATTGCTTTTTCCTTAATTTTGGCTTCACTTCTCAACCTATTTTCATTCCTAGGGAGAAGCTACAATTATCATAACAGGTCACTGAAAATAATAATGTCACTGGAAATAGTGACATTTTAAATAAAATGATGCCATTCATACTCCTATGTGTATGATGCTTAAACCTCAGCTTTGAAATCATATTATATTCGTATTGCATGTCATTCAGGTCAGATGGACTTAAGGTAACAGTTCACCTATTTACAGAAGTTTGTGAGATTTGAGTGGATTTTATGATTATTTAAAGCTTTTTCAAGCATACAGAGATAAATAAGTCAGTCAGTTTTGACATTCTGAATGATGATAAGAATTTAATCATACCTATGCTCATCAGTCTGAAGACCTGACTACAGTCAAGCATAGTGTAAAGTCTGTAAATTTTCTCAACCAAGTTTGTGAAGTAGACAGATCAAAGTAGGAATAATCTGGAAAAGAAAGAATATAGTTACAATTTTTTTCCAATTTAATTAGTATTAAGTATTAGCTTTTTGGAACATGTCTCAATTTCATTCTAAATAACTTAAATGTGGTTATAGCTCCAAATAAGACTCAGAGAAAACTAGTAATTCACAGTTCAGGAGGCCACTCACTGATGAGAATGGCTTACAGAGAACTTCAGTTATCTAAAGCATCTTGAGTCACTGTTGGAGATAGAAGCAGATTAAGTTAAATGAAACAAATAAAATTGATTATTTTGCTATCAGTCTGAATATTGTCCACATTACTGTTAACTTCTGTGCTAAGGTTCCCTGTCAGGTATCCTGTGTGACAGTTTAATGTCACTATAGAAGTCTTCACTTATTTGTGGAAAGCAGATAAACCTGTCAAAAAAAAAATGACCTGTAAATAACAACATATGTGACGGGTGATATTGTTTTGTGTCTCGCAAATAGACAAGGAGCAGCTCCAGAAGCTACAGTATGTGGCATCTTGCATGTGACGTCTTGCCCAAAAACTTATAACAGAACTGAGAGTTTTATCATTGATGATCTTTTTTTCCATTTTCAAAGGTAAAGCAAAAGCCAGAGATTGGTGACGTTTTTATGGGGAGGGGAAAGGAAGGAGAAACAGAAAGGGAAGGGGGTAACATCAGGGATTCAGATAACAGTTTCACCATGGCAACTACCGTACTACAGAAAAGGTTGATTAACATAAATCTGGAGATTAGGATGGAATGACAGTGGTGTCACTCACTCTCTTCCCTCCCTCCAAGGAAGTGTAAACACAGTCAGTTGCCATGGGTAGGTATGTTTTTCCTCAGGAAAGATGAAGATGGCCAAAAGAGATATAGAACATTTTATTATTTGTCCCCTATCAAAATACAGAGAACCAGAAAGCATTTGTCAGTCTTTGCCCTTGTGATGGTATTTGGGTCACTCAATTTGGTCTCTGCTGGATATGTTAATGGAAGTCCTGCTATGTCCTATTTCTACAAGCTATAAACTCTGACAATTTTCTGAAAGCCTGTAGAGTAAAGGGTAGGTTTTAGATGAACTCACCTTAAAAATCTTATCTTGTCCTGGAAGGTTCCAAAATTTCATCCAAGCAGGTAAGCTTTTTTTCAAGACAGGAATAACCTTCAGATAAGAATGTATTTTGGTTCTTTTGAAGAGTTTTCTTGAAAGAATTATGTCATCCTTCACCCTTACTGCAGGCTTTCTGTTAGGTGTTAGATTTATTTATGGTGATGACAGTTTAAACACCTTTTTCTGCTTTTAAGAATTTTAAGTGTCAATGCAAAGCTAAATCTATACAATAGCAGATAAAAAAATGTATTTTAGCATGTGAACTATGAACACAACTTAATGAAAAGATTTTGATGCTGATAAATGCAAATACAGCAGACATGTCCTGATAGTCCATTCATTTGAATAGATGATTTATTACAGCAGCTGCAGAGACACACCTCACTCTTAGAAGATTTGTAGCCATAGAGAAAGGTATAGCAGTGCCTTAATCAGCATTTCTAAGTGCTTTCTGCAACGGCATAACTGCTGCCAGTAGGGCAGCCAGTAGTCAACAGAGCAGAACATTTCTGCATATAGCTTAAAACACAAGAATCAGGATTTTAAATATATTTAAAAGTGACTCTGTTGCATTTCTGATCATTGTGAAAAATTACACTAGCATTTTAGGTATGTGTGCATGATTCCATTGTATTGGGTCTGTCTGAGATGGAGTTAATTTTTCCCATAGCAGCCCTCCTAGTGCAGTGCTTTGTATTGGTAGCAGAAAGGTGTTGATAACACACCAGTGTTTTGGCTACTGCTGAGCAGTGCTTGCACAGCATCAAGGCTGTCTCTCCAACATTCCCCCCTCACCAGTAGGCTGGGAGTGGGCAAGATTTTGGGAGGGGACATAGCCAGGACAGCTGACCCCAACTGACCAAAGCGATATTCCATACTGTCGTGGTTTAGCCCCAGCCAGCAACTCAGCACCACGCAGCCGCTCGCTCACTCCCCCTACCCCGATGGGATGGGGGAGAGAATTGGAGGAGTAAGAGTGAGAAACACTCCTGGGCTGAGATAAGAACAGTTTAATAATTGAAATAAAGTAAAATAGTAATGCTAATAGTAACAGTATAATAATGATAATAATAATAATGATACACGAAACAAGTGATGCACAATGCAATTGCTCACCACCCGCCGACCGATACCCAGACAGTTCCCGAGCAGCGATCGCTGCTCCCCGGCCAACCCCCCCCAGTTTCTATACTGAGCATGACGTCATATGGTATGGAATAGCCCTTTGGTCAGTTTGGATCAACTATTCTGGCTGTGCCCCCTCCCAGTTTCTTGTGCGCCTGGCAGAGCATGGGAAGCTGAAAAAGTCCTTGACTAGCATAAGCAGTACTCAGCAACAACTAAAAACATCAGCCTGTTATCAACATTCTTCTCCTACTAAATCCAAAACACAGCACTATGCCTACTGCTAGGAAGAAAATTAACTCTATCCCAGCCGAAACCAGGACAGTATCCACCCCTTATTCTATACCATCTACGTCATGCACAGGCCCTCCCCTTTCCAATGTGTTCCAATTAATCACCACCCCTTTCCCTATCTTGATATACACACAGATATCATTCCCTTCGTCTATGGCCCATCCCTCTAAAATGTCCATTGAGTTCATTTAGCCCATGACTTTGGGTTCCATCTGTCATCACAGTCTTTCAGAGCAGGAGAGGTGGTGTGCAGTGTTGGACTGTTGCATGCTGAAGTCAGTTCTCATTCCAACATGGTTTCATCAAAGTTCATTTTCCTTAGGCTGGGCAATTCTTACTGCAATACCATTGATGCGGCATATAGCAATCATAATATATAGTATTATATACTTAATATTAACCTACTATATTATTATATTAACATGCAGTTAAGAGATAACATATAGTTAAGAGATAACATACAGTATTATAAAGCAATTAATATCATACAATTCAGTTCATTGGCTATTTTCACCCAAAATCAAATTCCCTTGAGGTACACATTGGGCTTCCCCATCCTTTCGCATCACCCACCAAGTGCACCCAGGTCCTTGAGCAAAAGCAATCCCACGAATGGGTTTGCCTTTGCCAGAGGGGGAAGTAACCCAGACTGTCTTCCCCAGCATATTTTTCATGTGCACTACAGGAACTTTATCTCCTTCTACAGTACGTAAAAGTTTTGATTGGGCAGGGCCAGCTCGATTGGCAGATCCCCTGGTGTTGACTAACCAGGTGGCTTTTGCTAAATGCGTATCCCAATGTTTAAACGTCCCACCACCCATTGCTCTCAGGGTAGTCTTTAACAATCCATTGTATCGCTCAATTTTCCCGGAGGCTGGTGCATGGTAGGGGATGTGATACACCCACTCAATGCCGTGCTCTTTGGCCCAGGTGTCTATGAGGTTGTTTCGGAAATGAGTCCCGTTGTCTGACTCAATTCTTTCTGGGGTGCCATGTCGCCACAGGACTTGCTTTTCAAGGCCCAGGATGGTGTTCCGGGCGGTGGCATGGGGCACGGGATATGTTTCCAGCCATCCAGTGGTTGCTTCCACCATGGTGAGCACATAGCGCTTGCCCTGGCGGGTCTGTGGGAGCGTGATGTAATCAATCTGCCAGGCCTCCCCATATTTATATTTTAGCCATCGTTCACTATACCCAAGGGGCTTGAACTGCTTGGCTTGCTTGATTGCAGCGCATGTTTCACACTCATGAATAACCTGTGCAATACTGTCCATAGTTAAGTCCACCCCTCGATCACGAGCCCATTTATACGTTGCATCCCTTCCTTGATGGCCTGAGGCATCATGGGCCCACCGAGCTATAAATAATTCACCCTTATGTTGCCAGTCCAAATCCACCTGAGCCACTTCAATCTTAGCAGCCTGATCTACTTGCTGGTTGTTTTGATGTTCTTCAGTGGCCCGACTCTTAGGTACATGAGCATCTACATGACGAACTTTTACAACCAGGTTCTCTACCCGGGCAGCAATATCTTGCCACAATGCGGCAGCCCAGATTGGTTTGCCTCTGCGCTGCCAGTTGCTCTGCTTCCATTGCTGCAGCCACCCCCACAGGGCATTTGCCACCATCCATGAGTCAGTATAGAGATAAAGGACTGGCCACTTTTCTCTTTCAGCAATATCTAAAGCCAGCTGGATGGCTTTCACCTCTGCAAACTGACTCGACTCCCCTTCTCCTTCAGCAGTTTCTGCGACTTGTCGTATAGGACTCCATACAGCAGCTTTCCACCTCCGATGCTTTCCCACGAGACGACAGGACCCATCAGTGAACAGGGCATATTGCTTTTCATTTTCTGGCAATTTATTATACAGTGGGGCCTCTTCAGCACGTGTCACCTCCTCCTCTGGTGATATTCTAATGTTTTTTCCTTCTGGCCAGTCCATGATCACTTCCAAGATTCCTGGGCGACTGGGGTTTCCTATTCGAGCCCGTTGTGTGATCAATGCAACCCACTTACTCCATGTAGCATCAGTTGCATGATGTGTAGAGGGGACCCTCCCTTTGAACATCCAGCCCAACACCGGCAGTCGGGGTGCCAGCAGGAGCTGTGCTTCAGTACCAACCACTTCTGAAGCAGCTCGAACCCCTTCATATGCTGCCAGTATCTCCTTCTCAGTTGGAGTATAGCGGGCTTCGGATCCTCTGTATCCCCGACTCCAAAACCCTAGGGGTCGACCTCGAGTCTCCCCTGGTGCTTTCTGCCAGAGGCTCCAGGTAGGGCCATTCTCCCCGGCTGCGGTGTAGAGCACATTTTTAATATCCTGCCCTGCCCGGACTGGCCCAAGGGCTACTGCATGAACTATCTCACGTTTAATTTGTTCAAAGGCTTGTTGTTGCTCAGGGCCCCATTTGAATTCGTTCTTCTTCCGGGTCACTTGATAGAGAGGGCTTACGATCTGACTGTAATTTGGAATATGCATTCTCCAAAACCCCACAACGCCTAAGAAAGCTTGTGTTTCCTTTTTGCTAGTTGGTGGGGACATAGCTGTTATTTTGTTGATCACATCCATTGGGATCTGACGACGTCCATCTTGCCATTTTATTCCTAAAAACTGGATCTCCTGTGCAGGCCCCTTGACCTTACTCTGTTTTATGGCAAAACCAGCCTTCAGAAGGATTTGGACTATTTTCTTTCCCTTCTCAAAAACTTCTTCTGCTGTATTGCCCCACACAATGATGTCATCAATGTACTGCAGATGTTCTGGAGCTTCACCCTGTTCCAGTGCTGTCTGGATCAGTCCATGGCAAATGGTGGGGCTGTGCTTCCACCCCTGGGGCAGTCGGTTCCAGGTGTACTGAACACCCCTCCAGGTAAAAGCAAACTGGGGTCTGCACTCTGCTGCCAAAGGGATGGAGAAAAATGCATTAGCAATATCAATTGTGGCATACCACTTAGCTGCCTTTGACTCCAGTTCGTATTGAAGTTCTAGCATGTCTGGCACGGCAGCACTCAGCGGCGGTGTAACTTCGTTCAGGCCACGATAGTCCACTGTTAGTCTCCACTCCCCATTAGACTTTCGCACTGGCCATATGGGACTGTTAAAGGGTGAGCGAGTCTTGCTGATCACTCCCTGGCTCTCCAGTCGACGAATCAGGTTATGGATGGGAATCAGGGAGTCTCGGTTGGTGCGATATTGCCGCCTGTGCACAGTTGTGGTAGCAATCGGCACCTGTTGTTCCTCAACCTTCAACAACCCTACAATTGAAGGGTCCTCTGAGAGACCGGGCAAGGTGGACAACTGTTTAATTTCCTCTGTCTCCAAAGCAGCTATACCAAAAGCCCACCGGTACCCTTTTGGGTCCTTGAAATACCCTCTCCTGAGGTAGTCTATGCCAAGGATGCACGGAGCATCTGGGCCAGTCACAATGGGGTGCTTTTGCCACTCATTCCCAGTTAGGCTCACTTCAGCTTCCAGTACAGTTAGCTGTTGGGATCCCCCTGTCACTCCAGAAATACAAATGGGTTCTGCCCCTCTATAGTTTGATGGCATTAGCGTGCACTGTGCACCAGTGTCCACTAGAGCCTTATACTCCTGTGGGTCTGACGTTCCAGGCCATCGAATCCACACAGTCCAGTAAACCCGGTTGTCCCTTTCCTCCACCTGGCTGGAGGCAGGGCCCCTCTAACACTGGTCACAGTATTCGTTGTTCACTTCCTGTAAATGTGAATCAAAAGTTCCCTGATCAAGGTCGGAAGTAAAATTAGCCCTCTTACTCTGTCTCGGGAACTGCTCACTGGAAACTGGAGCTGCAATTTTCCTGGGAGAACCGCCTTTTCTAATAGTTTTTCCTTGCAATTCACGCACCCGTGCCTCTAAGGTTGAGGTGGGTTTTCCATCCCACTTTCTCATGTCCTCTCCATAATCACGCAGGTAAAACCACAGGGTGCCCCGTGGTGTGTATCCTCTATATCCTCTCTCTTGAGCATAGGGACGTTGACTCCTAATGGCTGAGACACTGGTCCGTGCAGGTGGGGAGTAGGACAGATCCTCTCTGAGTTGTTGGAACTCTTGGCATATTTTTTCAGACAGTTTTTCCACAGCCGAGACACAGGCCCGTAGGGAGGAAGAGAGCTTTTCTTCGTAGTCCCGGAGTTGTCTAGCCACTTCATCCACCGTTGGTGCCTCGTCGTCTTTCCAGGCTAGTATTGCCAACGAGTTGGAATACGATGCTGGTGCGCTCCGTACCACCTTCCGCCACATGGATTGTGTGCACCTGACTTCATCTGGGTCTTTGGTTAACCGCTCATCATTCAGGTCACTGTAAATCACCTCCAGCACGCCTAATTCCCTCAGGTACTGGATACCTTTCTCTACGGTGGTCCATTTGCTTGGGCGGTATAAAACATCCTCCTTGAAGGGATACCTTTCCTTCACGCTTGACAGAAGTCGCCTCCAGAGGCTGAGCGGTTTTGCCCCTTTTCCAATTGCTTTGTCAATGCCCCCTTCCCTGGAAAGGGATCCCAGCTGCTTGGCTTCCCTACCCTCTAAATCCAGGCTACTGGCCCCGTTATCCCAGCATCGGAGCAGCCAGGTGATGATGTGCTCGCCTGGATGACGACCAAAATCTTTTCGCATATCTCGCAGCTCACTCAGGGATAGGGATCGGGTGGTCACCATCTCATTTACGGGTTCTTCCTCCTCTGGTTCTCGTGATGGCCCTGGTTCATCTTCATCCCTTACTAAACGAACTGATTTCCTCGTGTATTTTTTCTTCTGTATAGGGGCAACTGATACCGGCGCAGGTTGGTTCTCTGGTTTAGCCACAGTGTCTGTCACTGGGGTTTGAGTAGCTGCAGTGCTCATGGCTGTGGCTGGAGTAGCCACAGTGCCTGGGGCAGGGGTTTGAGTAGCTGCAGTGCTCATGGCTGTGGCTGGAGTAGCCACAGTGCCTGGGGCAGGGGTTTGAGTAGCTGCAAGGCCTGTAGTGGGGGTTGGAGTAGCCGCAGGGCCTGTAGTGGGGGTTTGAGTAGCCACAGTGCTTGTTGTTTTGTCATCAGATCCAGAGACCTTCTCTTTCTTTTGAGGGTACTGATTAGCGTTGACCACGGCTCGATAGGCATGGGCCAGTCCCCAGCATGTTGCAATGATTTGTGTCTCTCTGGAGCTACCAGGGTGACAACATACTTCTTCCAAATACTTTACTAATTCTTCAGGATTCTGCACTTGTTCAGGGGTGAAGTTCCAAAACACTGGAGGTCCCCACTGCCCTAGGTACTTGCGCATACGATCCCACACACCCTGCCACTCATAACTATCCAGCCTTGGGGTAGATCTCTGGATGGTATTTTTAAACTGCTTACTGACCTTTATCAAAATGGAAACAACATTCCCAAGAATTATCAATAGAAGTATCTTAACTGCCCAGGGGTGTTCAAGATACAGGAAAGTTGTTGTAATGAAGGAGGAAACATCATAGAAGAAAGCAGCAAAGGTGCCATTCTGTATTTCCTCCACAACAAGCCTCTCAGAGTAAGAAGTATAATTGCTAACTCTCTCTATGAGGTAGTACCCGAAGTACAGTAGTGACTTCTGTATGAAACCCAAATACCAAAGAATGCTCAAGGTCAGGGTTTTGATAAGGAGCCTCCCAAGCAAAAGATCATGAATCACTGCAGAGCATAGCACACTACACAAACTGACAGCAAGCTTTAACGCGTGCTGCAAAAAAAAGAACATGGTGCAGATCAGAAGAACTAATATCGTGACCGGCAACTGTTAACAGACTCCTTAATACACTCTGATTAATCTGTTGTTATCTCAAGCCCCACGTTGGGCGCCAAAAAGGACTGTCGTGGTTTAGCCCCAGCCAGCAACTCAGCACCACGCAGCCGCTCGCTCACTCCCCCTACCCCGATGGGATGGGGGAGAGAATTGGAGGAGTAAGAGTGAGAAACACTCCTGGGCTGAGATAAGAACAGTTTAATAATTGAAATAAAGTAAAATAGTAATGCTAATAGTAACAGTATAATAATGATAATAATAATAATGATACACGAAACAAGTGATGCACAATGCAATTGCTCACCACCCGCCGACCGATACCCAGACAGTTCCCGAGCAGCGATCGCTGCTCCCCGGCCAACCCCCCCCAGTTTCTATACTGAGCATGACGTCATATGGTATGGAATAGCCCTTTGGTCAGTTTGGATCAACTATTCTGGCTGTGCCCCCTCCCAGTTTCTTGTGCGCCTGGCAGAGCATGGGAAGCTGAAAAAGTCCTTGACTAGCATAAGCAGTACTCAGCAACAACTAAAAACATCAGCCTGTTATCAACATTCTTCTCCTACTAAATCCAAAACACAGCACTATGCCTACTGCTAGGAAGAAAATTAACTCTATCCCAGCCGAAACCAGGACACATACCAAGTGGCTGGACATCACCTGCTGATAGGAAGCAGAGAATAAAATCTTTGTTTTCCTTTTGCTTCCATGCGCAGCCTTTGCTTTTTGCTTTTTTATTAAACTGCCTTTGTCTTGACCCATGAGGGAGTTTTTCTATCTCACTTTCTCCCTGCCTGTCCTGCTGAGGAGGGGAGTGATAGAGCAGCTTGGTGTCACCTGGTGTCCAGCCAAGGTCAACCCACCACATCCATTCCTGGTCTCCTTGTTTCTGATTCTGGCTTTTTCATGATCACAGTTCTGACAACTCTGAGGCAAGGTTGCTGATATGGGCCTAGCTCATAAATTAAGGGGATTTTTGTCTAGCTAGTTTTACATTTTCAAATAAATTAAATATTGAAGCATTAAATATCACTTTTCTCACACTTTCAGTAAAAAAGTCCACCTAAACTAGAATAGTTAGACTGGAAAAAAAAAAAGTGGTGCAGAGAACAAATATATTAGGATACAGAAGTTTCAGTTGGATGCTGGCAAGAAGTTTGGAACAGGTCAGAGGTACAACAGCAGCAGTCCACTGATTACAATGTTTCCATGTCTGACCCTACACAAGCTCTTTTTCTAAGCTCTTGTTTCACTGAAGCACACCTGACTTATCTCTTCTCCTAAGTGCAGAAAGTAATTCTCTACAGAAAGTCACCAGCTATACTAGTACATGGCACAGAATGTAAATGATAAAATGCAGTGCTCCCAGTGGGCCTGTGGGGGAAAAAAAAAACCAAACAAGCTGATAGTTTTCCAGTCCTAGAAATCAATAACAACAACAATGTTAGTTACTAAAACTAAAGTATTGAGTATGAAGATTGTGTAAAAAAAAAATTGTAGGTTTACTGAAATTATATGGTTTTATACGTAATGGCTCACTCTGCACTGTCACTGAAGACGTGAAAAAAACAAGCGAAGGCACAGTTAGAAAAATAAGCTCCCATTCTGAAACCATATCCAAGCTGTTCAATTTGTCATAAGCTACCAAAACAGTTCACTCTTGCCAGCTTATGTTTAGGCTTATGTATAACATCAGAGAGTTGGGGATTGATGCTCAGGGAAAGAGACTCTGGAATTGGACTTGAATTCTAATTCAGCCTCTTGCCCTGTTGTTGATTGCTTCATGGGATGGATAGGGTAGCTGAAGGCAAAAGTGCATTTGTTTTCCATTCAGCTCTGAGAACAAACTCTGGCCACACTTGTCCAATTTTTCTCAGCCAGGGATGACTTACAAGGGCTCAAAACCAAAATGAGCTATCTTTAAACTGTGTTAAGTCTTCCCTGGCCAGATTAGAAATCCAAGTGAAAGGATACTCTTGTCAAAAGTATTCTGTTGTCATTTCCATAGAAACAACTTCCCCTTCCCTAGATTTGAAAAGTTTGAAGAATGAAAACACAATTTAAAGGAATAAATTCTTCCTGTCTTTTTATTTTATGCCAGTGCTGACTGAAAATGTTTTCTTTGGGTTTTTTTTTTCATAGCTATTTCACTCAGGAGGACTAACAATGCTGTGGACACCTGCTGTGACCAAAAAACCTTCACTGAAATGAGGAATATTCTTGAAGTCTCAAAAGATGGATTCTGTGATGTGGGTGAGAAAATCTTCAGCAATATGTTAGCAAAACATTCCTATGATTCTCATGGCATGCATATCCTTGAGATATTCATAATCAGTCATGTGATGAAGCCATTGTCAGTCATCTCTAGGTGGTTAATTGGTATGGATATACTTCAGAGTGGAATGATATGGATTTAAGTATGAGTACCTGAGATGTTCATCCATTTTAAGGGAGAGCAGTAGCTTACTGAGAAATTATTTATTGGTACCATATGGCAATCCCCTAAATGATAGCCTAATTAAGCTTAACTTATCTCATAAAACTCCCACTTTTTTGTCATCAAAAAGGACTTAAGGACTGAAAATATTGCTTAACATATCTTATAGTTTTTTTAGAATTGTTCCCCTTTTTTTTGCTTTTATGAATTAAGATGTTTAGAGCATCATTTAAGCTGCATGGTGCTACGATAAGGATATAAAGTTGAGGAATGCCTTTTCCCGGTTATTCCCAAGTGTTCATTTTAATGCTGTTGTATTAATAACCTCTTGCAGCTTGCTTTGAAGACTTTCCTCCTCAGAAATCTTTCAATCTGCAGAGGTTTATTAAAGATATATAGTAGATATCTAGAATCTGTTAGACATCCAGAAGTCAGATGGAACGTATGTGCAATAAACTTTGGGACTCAGTAAAACAGTCTAAGACAACTTTCAGTTTATCCATATAAAGCAAATTAAGAACAAAGTTCCTTTAAAAGTATGCTATCTCTACAATATCTCTACAATATAAGAGTAAAAGAAAATATATTTGATGTTATGAATGAAAACAAGTGCAGAAATTTTGAGGAAGAATTGCTTTTGAAATATTTAGGTATGTCCTCTAAAAATATGCTAGAAAACCAGAAAGGGATGAAAAAAGTGCATAAAAAGCTATATTAAGTTATTACTGGATTGTGTGTTGTATCTGTGTGCTGGAATTGAGTGTGTGTTGCAAACTGTTTTTCCATTGTGCCTGGTGGTTAATCAAGGTAAGAGGACCTGGGAAATTTGATGCAGAATAATTGCTTATTTTTCATGTGTAATGCAATTACTTTTTCTTCTGCAAACTACTATTTAATATGACCTACTCTACTGAATTTGTGTTGATCATTATGATATATAGTGTTTTAATTGCCAACTGTGGGATGTATGAGCTCACAAAATTACATGAAATACTGACTTTCTTTTTCTGACCGCCTCAATGGAGAAAAAATTACAATCTGAAAACAGGACCTGAACAACTACCTAAAACTACTAAAAGTAATATATTTTTACTAATTATCTATAATCTATTTTCACTGTCATATTTTATATCAATGTAATTATTAGGAAGATTAAAACTGTGATTGCTGTCATTGATTCCACTAACTAATAAATAATAATTTAAGCAATGAAGGAAGAGGAAACCAAGAAGTCAGTTCCTAAAGCAAGTATATGTGAAAAGAGTTTTTGTGAAGATCAGGTACACTTAAGATCATCAAAAATACAGTAGAATAGTGCAATAACTTTAAAAGTTTCTTATATATATTCTTCGGTACACTTTCCCAATTAATATCAAGACCTTATAAAATCAGTATTTCTGGCAAGTATATAACATTAAAAATCTGAAATGAAGAAATTTAATTTTCAATCTGTTTTCTTCCTTATCTGGAGTTATATACCCCTCTACCTGACATGACACATATGTACCTTGCTTAGAGAGTTTGTTCATCATATAACTCAAAGACAGTGCATAGCAACATCTGTTGTGGTTTAAACTGGCAGGCAGCTAAACACCATACAGCCATTTGCTCAATCCCTCCCAGTGGGATGGGGGAGAGAATTGGAAAAAAATGTAAAACTCATGGGTTCAGATAAAGACAATTTAATAGGACAGAAAAGAAAGGGATAATAATAATAACGATAAAAGAATATACAAAACAAGCGATGCACAATGCAATTGCTCACCACTCACTGATTGATGCCCAGCCAGTTCCCAAGCAGCGGACCCCTGGCCAGCTTTTCCCCTAGTTTATATGCTGAGCATGATGTCATATGGTATGGAACATCCCTTTGGTCAGTTGGGGTCAGCTGTCCCAGCTGTGTCCCCTCCCAGCTTCTTGTGCACCCCCAGCCTCCTCGCTGGTGGGGTGGGGTGAGAAGCAGAAAAGGCCTTGACTCTCTGTAAGCACTGCTCAGCAATAACTAAAACATCAGCATGTTATCAACATTATTCTCATCCCAAATCCAAAACAGAGCACTATACCAACTACTAGAAAGAAAATTAACTCTATCCCAGCCAAAACCAGAACATATGCCTAGGTCTATTAAGCAATCCTCTCATGTTGCAAAATGGCAAATCTGTATTACAATACATGACATACATGTAGTATACTTCAGGAGCAGCTTTTCCTAAATTTTGCATAATTGTTTAATTCAGCTAAGCATATAATTTCATTCAGATAACATAATCATATTACATTTTTCCCTCTTTTTTTCCTTTTTTTTTTTTTTTGTGATCATGCAATCACTGTAAGCAGAAGACTGTTTCTGACTAATTGATTCCAATAATATTTTGGGAAGAGTGCTTGGGCACTTTGTTCTATTTTGTTTTCTATTCTATAGATTTCTGTCAGTTATTAATGTATTTATTTTTCCAAATGTAGATCTAGATCTTGCCATTCCTGAAGCAAAGCTCACCAGGAGAGTAATTTAGACATATAGATTCAGGGAATGAAAACAACCCAGGTCCTACCTCCTCTTAAACCCATTCAGATGCAAGAGATACTATAGAAGGTCTACATTTATGAAGGGGGAAAAATAAAAAAGAAACTTTCTCATGGACTGTAACAGAGCTTTATGTACTCACTAGAAGTGTTGTTCCCTTGACTTAGTTGATTAGAAAGGCAAGATATAGTTGTCTGATGCTCTTTAAAGTCCAGAAACCAGCCATTTCCATGCTTAATTATATTCACGATCTCTAAGTGTTCTTGGAGTGTGATTAATATATACTATAGGAAGTGAGTCAAACCTCTATAAAAGAAGTTTGATCCTGTACTTGAATATCTTGCTAAACCTTATATTTTTGCATTTTCAGTGAAAATTCTTGTGGCAGTGCCATGCTTGAGAGGTTTCTTAGATGTGAGCCCCCCCGTGCCCCCCCCTCCCAGTTTGAAGATGGAGGAGTGTGTAGCCCAGGTTGCCTAAGTTGTGGGGACTGAGAGGAAATAAGAGAGCGCCTCACTGACCATGAAATTCATACGCAAAGGTAACAGGTCTTGACATTCAGGAGTCACCCTTTGCAGCCAAATATCCTGATCACCTAAGCTAAGGGTGAGACCACCACTTTAATAAAAAGCATGATGCAGCTGTCCATGTCTTTTGTTTTAGCTACGCTGCTTTCTAAGCAAAAGATATGGCTTCAGGCTCTTCACAGAATCACTCAGCCTTACTCCTGGGATCAGCACATTCTTCTAATGAAGAACGGGGTTTCACACACAACCTCTTGCTGCTCTTTCCTATGGACTGACTGTGGCCAGTGCTGATTGCTATGAAAGCC
This sequence comes from Pelecanus crispus, assembly GCF_030463565.1. NCBI lineage: Eukaryota > Metazoa > Chordata > Aves > Pelecaniformes > Pelecanidae > Pelecanus > Pelecanus crispus. Next base: position 40,853,868 of record NC_134646.1, on the reverse strand, counting down.
AGTTTAGTATGCCTACCTCGCCTCCCTTTAGTATTTCTGGAACACAGATGAACATACCAGGACTGCCAGTAATGTTCTCAGAGCTAGCTGCCTGTTTCTAAGATTCACAATGTTAAGGATTACAATGTCAAAGTCCCATTTCTATATCTGACTTGGAGTTTGGCTGGTTTAAGCCATTTAGACCTGGCATTGTCAAACAGAGCAGCCTCTACACAGCCTTAAAAAACAGGCCTAGGGAAAAGTATGAGAGAAAGGCATGCAGGCCATTCATGTTTCACTTCTAACATGAAACTATAAAGAATTCAAGATCTGTCATGTTCAGAAGAGATGCTTCCTAGCAGTGGATTCTGGGAAGAGAAGGGTCTTACTCCTTTGTTTTTCTTCCTGGTAAAGAAAGAAACATAAAGGAGGAAGACCAGCTGCTAGATTATTGTGATTAATATGTTTGGATGAGGATCTTGGGAGGATTAGCCAGGATATAGACTGTTCCAGCTAAGTGATTTACAAAGAGCCAGGTTAGCAGAGAGCTTAGGATGGTTTGGGAGAATCAGGGGAAGCTGTGGACAGGTTGAGGATGGGTTGGAAGAATAAACACAAGGGCTGTGCCAGAGTTAAACAGCTCTGGGATGGAAAGGAACACTGTTTTTTCCATTGTAATATCTGATGTCAGAGTTTACAAGAGAAAGCCTCTTGCATTTTTTCAGGGAAAGAATGGAAGAAGCTTCTGAGAAACTCCATTGTGATGAGGGTAATTTTAGACAAAATCTCCAGAGGAAGAACAAACAAGGGGAGGCAAATGCAATTCTGTTTTGCTTCTATACCTTATTATTGACTAAGGAAAAACTTTTTAGTTTGAATAGTCTCTATACTGTCTCTTTAAGTAGTGTATCTGAAGGAGAGACTGAAACAATGTCCAGAGGGATGTAGTTAGTCTTCCCTATCACAGAACAATTAAATGATCAGATCATGTCTTTCCTTCTGGACCAAATGGATCCTGCATTGAAAAACAAACACAGTGAAAAAAAATTCTTATGATTTATGAGTTATGGTCCATTTGTGTGAGATCCAAAGGAAAGTAATAGAATCTTTTCTACAGTCGTAATTCTAACACATTGATTATATTCAAATTTGCTTAAAAAACCTTTAATTCTACAGGATCATTTTCCACCTAAATCTAGTAGTTATAAAATAGATCTTCTGCAAGGAAGCTGAAGTTCTGTGTGAAAAGAATAAACTTAAAAAAAGAAAGGATTGAAGTGGAAAAAACATTAAATAGTCATTAATATGAACTCAAATAAGCAACCTGAGGTACTTCAGGAACTTCAAAGGGACTGGTAATTTGAAGAACCACAAGAGAGAGTCATGCAAGAAACAAAGAAGTAAAATTTAACACGATATAAAAAAAGGTTAAGGATGTTAAGAAATGAGAACACCTACATATAAGTGAAATCTGAAAGAAAAGAAAAATAGGCCCAGAGAGAAATGAAAAGAAAAGTTTAAATAGTGGCATTTACAAGATATAGATGAGAAATTATGAACTTCATACTACGTTTTTTACAAAGATTTAGTCTTCATCTGCACCCAAGGATGGTAGAATGTGATTTACTGTGTGACATTACAATAAAGCCTTAGGACCCTAAAAACCTGCTGTTGAGATATGTACATAAAAACATAATCCAAGTATATTACTGATTTTTAAATCATTTTCCAATACTTTTTAAAATGGCAAGAATCTTAATTAACTAAGAAGAGAAAGCAGAAATAGAAAGAGAATGGGCTCTTCTGTTAAACATACTGGTTTGATTGACAAGCTGTAGCTGGAAATTTCAGTGTCTGTTCCTCTACACTGTTTAAAAATACAAATACGTCTTTATTGTTTTGACCAACTAAGCAGTTTTTAATGAAATGCCTGAGGTCATAAAAAGTTATGAAAGTTTTTTTTTTTTAGGTTTCAGAGGCTGCTTTGCTGAGAAATCATATTCCACTATGATGAAATTTTTATTCTAGTTCCCACAGAAGGCAGAGCGAGGAGCTACCTGATTCCCTATGTGTTAAAAAAACTAAGTCAATGTCTGACAAAATTCTCAAAAGAAGGCCTTCCTGTATCACCTGAAGGCTCTATTCTATAATGTTTGTAAAGTTGCCAGTGAATTAAATAAAGTCAAGATTATTAAAGAAAACATTTTTCTAAGGTGGCAAGAAAATGTGTTTGAAAGTAGATAAAATAGCTGGACTCAGTTATTCTCTCAATATGCTAATTGTTGGTGTCTACGAAGAAAAAATCAATTACATTATTACTGCCAGGTTTATTTCAAGTTTCATATTTTACTGTCCCCAAATATGACCGTTTTCTGCATACTTTCATAATATTGCCAAAGTTATGGTAGCACATTTTATCCCAGATTTCCAAACAAGTCCTATAGTTAATGAATGTTTATTGTTTGCCCCTTAGATTTCAAAATGGACAAACTTTTGCCTCTCCTCCATTAATGCTTCTTTCAGTTAGAAAAATGGTGCAGAGGCCCAGCTTTGATTTTCTTCTTCTAGCAGTTGCAGGCTTCAGCATGGGGATCACTCACTACCAATATTCCTGCTAAGGCCACCTTATCTGTCATAGTTGGTTATTCCCTGATTGGGTCTGTCTGATCACCATGTAAAAGATTTTCTCCACAGCGGCAACCTTCACTCTCACATTTTACTTCTGCTGTCTGACAACTGCAGTTTGGCTGCTTATTTATTTAGTCAAGAAATTGATTCTAATCTGAGGTGGAAAATGCTCAGAACACTTTACTGCCTGCTGACATTAGATCAACTCATAATGCATCTTTCCAAAGCTGGCCACTCTGATGGCATGATTAGAGATTCATGTACACATTTATCAATCAAACTATATTGATATTGTGCACAATGTGGAGAGTGGGCATTAAAGAGCGTTTTGAAAGGACACTAAAGATTAGGCAGGTGAAGCTGGATAAGGGTGAGAAAGAAACAGGAGAAGTAAGTATACTGTAAGCTTAAATAACCTACCTATATGTTTCTCATATTGATGAAGTCTTGAAAGTATAGTGGGAGAAGGAGAAATATTCTACAAGGAAAATCTAGTCATTTTAAGGATAGTGTGTCCTCCTCTTTAACTTAGCAAACAGGAGACTTGTCTGCTCAGTCATTACCTTTAGGAGATCCACATGGAAGGATTTATAGAATAACACCAAATAGAAAACCACAGGAGATAATGCTGATTAAAGCAAAGTTTTCTCCACCTGCAGAAGTAAAACATGAACAGGACAAATTTGCTGTAAATGGCAGATCCTGTGGTTCACAGTCTTGTAGCCACTGTTGTTGTGAAGTCCCCCAAAAGACGTATCAGGGTGTTGAAATGAGTCTAGCTAAAATGAATGGGAGCCGCCTCACTTTTCACCTCACTTATCTCTTCTTTTAGGTGACTTCCTGTCATAAAAATGAAGAGATGATCTAAACCTCAGCCAGCAATCTTGATCTAGGCCATTATACGTACGTATTTAAAAATGTATTTTAATAGTAAAAATTAGCAATCACATCACAGTGCTTTTCCTTTGTTCCAAGTCCTTACAATGTATTACTGAAGCATAGTCTGTTAGATGTGTCCTTAGTGATGTTCCTTGAGACAGAATCTGTTTGAATGTAGTAATGTCAACTCTGACAAAGAAATGCCCTTCTGACACTTTTAAATGTGTATTATGGATAACCAAAGTAATCGTAGTTTTTCTTAAGGTACTGTGTTAGCTTTTGTAATTCAGGCTGAAGTTTAAAAAGCTCGTGTCCTTGTAAAGTCTTGCTGTATTTCCATTCTTATGACTAGGCTGACATTTTCAAACTATTTCCTTGCTTTTTTTCTCCACATTTGATGTGTCTGAAGTTGTAGTAACTACCATGAGCCGGTGTGCAGAGAGCTGAGATTCTGACACTTCACAAAGACACATGCGAGAACATAAAATGGGGCTGCTGAGAGATAAGAAATAGGTATGTTATTCTGTAGTATTGTAAGTGCTATTATGATCAAGATTTTAATCAGGTATATGTATAAAAATACTTAATAGCAATATTAGATAAATACTTCTTTCTCTTTTCCAACCTTTAAAAAGCATAAGAAAGCTTGAAATCAAATTCTAAATTCTTCCCTAAAGAAAGTATTTATTTTTCTTTCCTTTTTGTACAGGAGATTGCATTTAGTACATTATGTAATGCAGTACGAACAACTCATCTGACAGGTTCTGCTATAGTGCAGTTGAGTGGTCTCAGTGATAGCTCGTAGATTAAATGCTGCAGAAGGGGAAGGACAAAGGATGCTGGCTGTCCTAAAGAGTTAATAATCTAAGGATAGATGGAAAGAGAATCATTGACTAAAACAGACATATGGAGGCAAACAAGAAACCAATGGGATTACATGTATAAGCACGAAAAGCAGCGGGCACAGAACGTACAACCTCCATGCTGTCATAACTAAGAATTTCAGACCCTTTTTCCACAGTCTTCTCTCCACCTGTCATAAGAAACTATTCAGATGGTTAAATGAAAACCAACACAAAGGGAACATGAGCTGAAACAACATCAATGTCTTAAGAATTTGATAGGTTGTGTACTGAAATTATTTTACAACATGCTTCTAGATCAGGTCCTTCTACTTGTAGATGTGCATTTTAAATCACCATTATAGACAAGTCTGTGTTCCTAAAGAGGAAAAGTACTAATTCATGCAATGGTTGAGCAAGAAATGATTAAAACAATGAATATGCAAGTTCTTCTCTCCTGTAGCATCAAGCAGCCAAGCACAGAGGAGCTTTGGCGTGGCATATCTGAAACTACCTTCAGCGTCTCTCTGGCAGTGTTAACTGAAAAAGCATATTAAATGTTCCAGCTGTAGAAATGCAATGACAGTGTAATCAACAATGGCATTCAATGTGCTTGTAATGGCTCACTTTAAAAAAAGCAGTCTTAATTTATTAAGTCTCAGGTACTGAGAGCATCTGTTGTCAGCATCAAACCTTCCAAAAGATGAAGTTTGCTTTTGCTTTCCTTTAGCTTAAAGTTCTGTATTGGTCTATGGGGTCACTCCAGCAGGTTATAACTATGCAAAATGAAAATTATTTACCCAGTATAAAAGTAGAACAGAGGCAATACTTTAGTAAGGTGATGCAATGTCCAGGAATATTCATTTTCTGATCAGACTAAATGAGGTCTGACAAATCTATCAAACACTTTTCAATTTGATACTTGCTACTTGGCTTTTTTTACAGATTTCAGGAAATGGACACGTACTTACTTTACAGTTGGGTGGTGGTTGTTGTTATTGTTGTTGTTGTTGTGGTTGTTTAGGGTTTTTTTGTGCAAAACTGCATAACCTCCTGTATTCTACTGAAACACCCCTCCCAAATCGGCTTATAATTTTTTTAAGCTGTTTTACTTTGAAGCAATCTATTTCAAATATTTGTAACATCTAGAATGAAGAAGCTGAATGCCTCCCTCTCTCACTAAAATCCCAGGAAGGAGATAAAAGAAGAACAGCTACAAATCAACCTAGGAGAGGAGGAGTTATGGCATGAATTTCTCCTGTCTGCTAGTTTTGGTGTGTTTCTATATTTATTTCCCTTTCTGTCTGTGCAGATTATGAAACTTTGATTTTGATTTTGCTCAGCACTTGAGAACTTTAGCAAATATAAGCCAAAATGCCTCAAGTCAGGGACATAATTAAGAAGTGGTCTCTCAGCCAAAGGAAATCTTAAAAGGCTGCTTTCTTAAGTATCTATTTGGTAAATACTATAATCCTAACAACCTATTCATTAGTGTGAGTACATTAAAATCCTCAACCTACTCATAATTTCTGTTCAAAACCACTAAAACAGTGTTTTAATTAGTTCAGTAGCACAGACTTCCCAAATCTACTGTTCTTGAGGTTGCACAAATACTACATCAGCCCTCCCTACAAATTTGTCAAACAGCTAAATCAGCTGGTGGGAGTTCAAGCTGTATTGGCTGCAAATGGCAAGCAGAGACTTTGGTGATGGTAGCAGCACAAGGCTCCTAGCAACTCTGTTAGAGCTGATCCTAAACAAAAAGTTATAGATAATTTTCTTTTTGGTACTTCTGATACCTAAATTAATAGTAATAATAAGAAGAATGAAAATAATACATTTTTTGTAAATAGCTGCAGCTTCCTGATTTGCTGAAAATTATGAAATTTCTTTGAAGGCTTCTAGGATTGGTGTTCTCCCACATAACTTGAAAAACTAATCTCAGTCCCATGTGTATCACCCCTGTTTCTGTTCTAAACCTCTCCTAAGGAAAAAGAATCAGGTCATTGCCTGCCATTTTGAACACTAGTGGTATCATGTAAGATCAGTGGCTTTGTGGCAGAAACCAGTCACGTTCCTGATGACATTTGTAGCTAATGCAGAATTTTGACTATTGCAAAATTTACTTCTATAGTGTGTTTAGCTCTTGGTTAGTAAGAAATTAGCCCTGGTGCTTTCAAAAGGAGTCTTCAATATAAGAAAGAATTAACAAGCATGAGAGGGAAGAACGTGACATATAGAAAAATAAACATGTCTGCTTTTGGGTTTTTTTGCTAATCACATATTTACCTCATTAGGAAAACTGGATCCAGAACAATGATCCAGTAGTGTGTCATTTTAATAAAGTATTAGATACTCTTAAGCTGCAGATTAGTAAGAGTATTAAAGGACTTTACAGGTTCAGAATAACTGAGAGCATTTTTAAATAAGCAAACCCAAAAGGCAATTTGATTGGTCAGGAAGAGGTTAAGAACAGAGAATTTCTGGAAACCAAATTGTAGTACTCACTTTAAGGACAGGTGGGGGGATCTCCTATACTTTAATGGACTTTAATTATGAACCTGGCTATGCAGAACATATACATGCAGCACCATAAGAAGTCCCTACCCTAACTGCCCTTATTTCTCACTTACATTTCCACTACTGTTTCTAGGTTTCTTTTCAAAAGATATGTAATTATTGAAAATTATAATACAAGTATGAGAACAGGTTTTCTGCATTATAGTAGAAACCCGTAAAGGCTTGTGCTATTTCATTTGTTTCACATTTGTGTAGAAGAAATACTGAAATACTTTTTACCATATTCTTATGTCATTTTTTTCTTGTGTCTTGTGCCTCCCCACAAAGAAATTGTTAGTCTTATTTGATCATTTTCTTTGACTCAACTTTCTTTCACCTGCTACCTGTCACAGCTGCAGCCTTCCATTTCTTTTACTATGAGAAGTAATAATTTAAACCATATATTAAAGCCTTTTAAACTGAATTTTCAATCTTATCAAGGGAATGTGACTGTCACAGGGGAAAACTGCTTAATTAATATAGCTTAAGCCAAATCAGGATTGAAGCAGTTTATTGATTTATTAACAATATATAATTAAATAGTGGACTACACATTCAAAATATGTATCAGTAATGCAACAGATAAACCAGAACACAAGACTGTTACAAAATGTTGAGAAACACCAACAAATTTCTAAATGCTGTTCTGCAAGTAATCCCAAGGTGTTCTAATCACACACACACACACGTACGTACAGGCACGTGTACATACATATTGTACAGGTTCCCATCATTGCACACGCATACTCTCCCCTCTCACAAGCCCTGTGTGTTGCAGTCACCCTCCCTCTTTTCCAAGATTTTGTGCTCCCCTATTTGCTCACCTCTCTGGAGGGAGATAAAGGGCGCTCCCACTTTTCATGTGCTCTTGCAGCTCTCTGCAGCCCATGGATCTGCACGTGGGTGAGGAAGCCCCCCGCCAAGGTCCCACATGCACACCACAGGTGTGGGTCCCCACTTGTTTCACCCTGGACTGAGGGCCAACTGTCCAGCTGTGGGCTGCTCACAGTGCCCCATGGGCAGGTGGCACTTATCTGGCCTAAGCTGAGCTTACAGTAGCATGGACTGACTGCTGGCAGGGCCAAACCAGGAACATATGACCATGTTGCAGCAAACCTGAAGATATCTCTGATATTCTACACTCTAAAAAGTGAAATAGAGATAGATTTTGTTCATTTTCTCACCTATTGCTGAAAAGATTATTTTAGAATTAACTTACTTTTCTGTTTAAACCACCTACAGTAAAAGGCAAAGCAAAAACTTATTTCTGTGGATTTAGAAGCAAAAAAAAGTTTGTGTATGTGCGCTTAGAATCACGGGATCAGCATGACTCAGAATCTGCAGATGGAGTCTTGTCTGGGAGTTAGATCATTTTTAACTACTGAGTAGGATCCCAGCCTGATTTTTGTCTGACCAAAGACCACATGCTGGGCTTGAGGAAGCACTTGGAACTTTGGGTGATGTTATTATGTTGCTCTTGGATGAGGGTAGGGTTTGTTGTTTTCCTTTTTTCTTCTTTTTAACAAATACTACTGAGAAGAGGAATTGTTGCCACAGACAAGAAAATGGCGTTGGTGAAATTTACTTCTCCTCCTTTAAAATGGATTACAGCTTCCTCAGAAAAAAATTGACTATAAATTAAAGAACTTAACATTTAATGAAAGGGGTTTTTTTTTTGCGGTATGAAAATTTATTTCTGGTTTTAAGAAATTGGTGTTTCTCAGGCACAAACTAACCTTGTTAACACAACTGACAGTCAACCAGTCCTGTTGGTTTCAGTGGCATTTGATAGCACTGATATTGGACTCTCTTACTGTGGTTCAGCGCAGCTGGGTTGTTTCAGACTAGCTCTGATGAAGCACTGCTAGCAAGTATCAGTGGCAATTTTTCTTTTGGGCATCCAGAAATCTGTATGGTTCCCCAAGGAACCATGCTGACCCAACTGTTTCTGAAGTTACTATATGTTGCTTCTTGAATAGCTCTATTAGAGGCTTAGACTGGTGTATGACTGTTAGGAAGGTGATCTCTAACTATACATCTTATGCTCTTTAACAATCGTAAGAGGCAGTAGACTCCTCAGCCTTTATACTAGAAAAATCCCAGAAGAGCTGTTTACAGGACTGAGGCTTTGAATTACAAGCTCGGCATCAGATAGATTACATCTTCCTAGATTTCAGCACAAAACCCAGTCAATTCTGTGTAATAGTAGTATTACAGAAATATATCTGCTTTAAATGCTGCTTGTATAAAAACATTGTAACACTTTATTAGAAGAGCTTTCAGAACATTGTCTCAAAGTTAGGAAAATCTGATGGCTCTTGTGAAAATGCGTTGCTTGACAGAAGATCCGCCACTTAATAAGCATATACACAGAGCCATAGTTTTCTGGTTGTTCTTTTTTTTCCCTCCATGTTGATAATCTCCTAATTTACTATGTATTACTGAAGACTTTCTTAAAGAAGAAAAAAAATTTATTTGGTCTACTCATTTTCTTTGATGGCTATTATTATCCTGTTGAAGTGTTTCAAAACCACTAAGCTCTGATGAATGCTTTGACCAAACATGGCACTCTCCTCCTATCCTGCAGTCCATCCTACTCTGCATTTCACCCCACCTTCATCCTCATCCTAGTCCTACTCTAGAGTTACCTGATCTTGAAACTTCCATCACAGAGTCTGTTCTTTTTCCCAAATGCGTAGCATTTGTCAGACACAGCCAAAAATTACACTAAGACCCTTTGTTATTCTACTTATTATTTAATATGATCTCACCTAATATGAATACGTACTATAGTGTTCTATAGTTCTGTATAGTTTCTTCAGGCTGCTCATTCCACATCCAGTTTGCCCAGTCCCCATTAATTCTCTTATCTCCTTATCCTTCTTGCTTGATCACCTCTCCTTACTAGTGTTTCCCTGCCAGACTCTTCCTTTCTTGCTCAGACAGAATAATTTCTTCTTGCTTCCTGTTTCTCATTAAATCAGTTTCTCTTTTCTCTGTTTATGCAACGTACAAGCAACCCAAGTCATGCCAGTGCTTCCCCTTGCTGTTTAGTCCATGCTCTTGTTCATTTGATCACAGTTCTGTATTCACTGTCAGTGTCTGTGGGACCTGTGAGTCTTTATGTTTCCACTCCTCATGGATCCATCTGTCTCACAGCCAAATTAATACCAGCCACCTCAGTTGCTATTCTGATTTCTATCTAACCCTTTCCTCTCCTCTATAATGAGTAACATATTCCTGACCAAACCCTATCAAATACCACATATCTTTCTTATAAGACAACGATTTGGTTGATCAGAGAAATTCCTAGAATTTCTTAGCACCATTAAAGTCTACCTTTCTCCACCTAACAATGAATGAATTAATTTTGCAGAAATCTTCCAAAAATTTAGTCCAGTTAAAAACATACTAGGTGAAATTCCACAGAAAAGAATTACTTTTTAGTTGCATTAAGATTCTATTTTCACTCTTAGATATCACAGTTGAACAACCCTGCAAATGGGTGATGCTGCAGACTACTCATAAATAATATTTGTTGTTATATTTATAGGCATTGTAATTTCCATAACCCCTCTACTGTAGTCTAAAAAGAAACATGGAACTGACAATTATCAAGCAGTAAAAGGAAATTGCTTTAGAGAGCCTTAGAAATGAGTTATCAAGTTCAGTGACTTTTGTTCTTGTTTTGACAGATTTTTAATTTTATCATGCATATTTTGTCTTTTTTTAACATGATTTCTGAAATGTATATATGTAGTAATTGAAGAATAGTCATAATCAGAAGCAGATTCTTGAAACAATAATTAAAAAAATAATAAAAATAATAGTCTTTAAAATTACTTTATTTGCCTAAAAACTCCTAGTGCTATAAGTAAACAAGCATATGAATATTTCATTAAATCAACATATAGATATGTATTTGTTAATATTGGTATGGTTCAGAAGTGTCTCTACCTTATTGCTCAACAAATATTATCATTTTAGTCTTTGAGCAGACTTCCATTATTGAAACAGCTAGGTTATTTTAAGAGTTCTCCATATATAAAATTCAGGTGAAAGTTCTAGAAAAATGAGATAATAAAAACTCCTCTCAAAATAATTTATCATTAAAAGTAATATCCATCCAACTCCACCGTAATACTATTATAAGAAAAAGCATTCTCACGAATCTTAGTGCTCTTTGTCTTCTAGCACTTGATTATATTTCTTTAGACAGATGTTAAATGCAGTACCGCAAAAGCAAAAGGTAACATTTGTGAAATACATGGCAGGAAAGCAGCAGGAAATAAAGCCAGCCCCTCAACTCTTTTTGAGATAATCAATTATCAAGAACAGTGCAACAAAAAGAGCTTGCAGAGAAATGAATCTTTAAAAGAAGTGGAAAAAGTGCATAGATGATTGGAAAAAGAAAGAGAAAGGAAAAAAGAAAGCTTGAGCTTTCCAGAAACAGAGGTTAAGAAAGGTTAACCATCTAAAAGTTAGGCATGTTTTCTTAAGCTAGTTACCTAGATAGTCAATAGAGATAAGTGACTCCTGAGAAGTGTCTAAAATACGAGAAGGTAAGTAGACTTGCAAGCACCTAAATGATCTTGTAAAGGGAACTATAAGGGCAAGCTTTAAAGAAGGATAAATTTTGGAGAAAATAATTGCATACTAATGCAACAGAAAGAGGCAATAGATGCTTGCAACCTGGTAGACACTTGAACCTTAAGCTATAACATTAAAAAAAAAGTCACGGTCAACTTAAATTTTCCCCATTACAAGACTGCTATGCTGTCACTAGTTAAACAGGGTAAGTTAAAAATCTTCAAAAGGCCTATTACCAGAAGTGTTCATAACAGGAAAAAACAGCTATTCTTGATGAAAAGAACTTAAATAGTGAGCACTGAGCCAAATTAAAAAATAGTCTTATTCTGTGATGCATACATAAAGATGATACAAGTTGCAGTGTGATACCATGTAGGCACAGGGATGACTGAGTGAAATGCTCCTCTGTGGAGAGGCAAGAAGTCACCTATGTGAGCCAACCAAAAGGCAGTTCTGAGGCTTTATCTAGGTACAGCTCTGCTACCTTCACTTTGTGTGTCACAGCTGATTATGGCTGACATGTACACTCTCTATAAACAATGTATGGCAAAAATAAGACTTTAAAGTGCAAGGGGTGAAAACAGTGGTTAGATTGACTTGAAATAACACATGTGAATATTTGATTAAGTCATCAAATTTGAAACCTTATTATATTGATATTGATTGTAAGTCAAATTCTGTTAAATGTTATTTTAAAAAGCCATTTCTAATCATGTCAACTGATCAGCCAGATCATTTCATCCCAGTGGAAACTGATACAGGTAACCAAAGGCAATTTGAACATTGATAATTTCATGTTCAATTTTGTAACATGACAGAATTTAACAACTTGTAGCACCTTCAGAAGTTAGGAGTGAGGAAGGACTAAGATGGGATGTTTCCTATCTTAAGGTAGATTTTAGCTCATACTGGTGTTATGTTTCTCACCAGCTCATTTTTCTCCTGTATTCTAGGGCAACAGGGTCTTAGATGAGACACTTAATTTTTTGATAGCTAACATAAGATAGCACCTTAGACCAAATCCTCTAAAAGAAGCAAAATGTATAAAACTTTACTGTGAGATTAAATACTTTTTGCAGAATTGAATTTTTCTGTCCCATATTTCCACCACTAACTTTTCTACCCAATGATTTTTACCACTTCCTTTTAAGCTCTGGAAGGTCTGTCTAATATCAGGCTTAGTCCATTAGTGTGAAGACACAAGATAATCCAGCTTTTCTTTATGAAAATGATGTTCTTTTAAATAGGCTAGCTTTAGACACCAAAAGATATTTTCATCAAATGGCCTTGCAACTCTAAAGGAGCATCTTTAACCCAATCTCATTCGGTGGAAACCACTCTTCAAATATGGTATCAGTAAAACCATCTCTAAGTTCACCTATTCTTTAAAATACCATTTCTGGCCTTCAGTAATAGCTGGCTTTAATCATGCCATATTTTTACTCTTTCAAATTGTTTCTCATGTTATGCATTCACATAGAACATCAACAGAGACTATTAACCTATTATTGTAACCTAAATAATGTTTTAAATTCTCTTTTTTAAGCTAAAATTAATGACTTAAAAACAAAGACCCAAATAGCTCTCATTACTCCTTCTTTATTTTTCCAGTAAATAATGAAATAAATATTCAGTTTTCTGGAGGAGGAATTTATGTCCCAAAGAGTATTAATAGTTTTAAAGATCTCAATGTTGTTTGTTTTCTTTTTTTTAAATGAAAACAAATAGCAATTTCCTTAATGAATGCACGTGCTTTAAAGTGAAAAATGTGAAACAGATTTTCAAGCTTGCAACTTCTCAAATGTTTTCTAAGATTTCAACTTTCTTTTTGTATAAAATCAATATCCAGATTTATCTCTCTCTTTCTTTTAAAAAAATGTTTTTGTCACTGTGTCCTAAGAATAGCTCCTCTTGATCTGTTTTTATCCCTCCTCATTGAAAACTGTCATAGTCATCTTCAAATATAGGCTTTGATGAAAAAGGCCTTACTGAGAAACAAATCCTATTAAAATATACTACAAAACTAATTTAATTCACTCTTTAGGGAGGACATAGAAAGAAGGGAAGGTAATTTCAAAGCTCATCTCAAAGACAGTACTCTGTAAATAAGAATATGTTTTCTTCTGGTAACTCAAGACTGTGACCACCCTCCTAAAATACTGCTCTAATTCTACTATTGTGTTCCCTTCTTTACAGTTACAAAGTGTGGTTATATTCTAAGTAGATGTAAATTAGAATATTTTTTCAGGCTGTATTAAGTTAAGTTCTGCCTACCACAGTGACAGTTGGTAGCCACTTGTTACTTAAAATAAATAAACCAGACCAGCATCTCTTTTTTTGCTATTTGCATATTACATATAAAAAAGTACTTTTACTATCTGCAAAGCATCCATCTTTGACTTTTCCTTTTCACACATGGAAATCGACCCCATTCTAAGCCAAACATCCTAAGTTGATGCCTTGGCAAATACCCTTGGGAAGCTATAGACTTCCTGGAGAACAGTCCTTTGGTTGAGATCTTCACTGATACTGAATCATTTCCTCTGCATGCTTCATGCCCTTCCAGGGGTTATTTATACTCAAAATCAGTTTATATCCCCCTGCTCCTTTTTTACTTAATCTTCCAAGAGGCTCCCCAATGCTGTTATTCCCCATTTATCTGACCATCTATCTGACCTCTAACCATGGTCTTGACTTGGCCCTCTGGGTTGCAGTACCTGAGTTCTCTACCACACTCTGGCCTGCTTTTAACCACAGCCCTGCCTGCCCTCTTTTAAGTTACTCCTTTTCTTCTCTCTGTGGTTTAGACTTTACTTCAGACATCAGTTCTTATGGCTAACATTGTCTTCAAAACAAACCCAGTGCAGATTTAACCACTCAAAATGCCCTGAAGGTCATAAATTGAATATCACTTTCAAAAAAATAGCATCCCTTTAATACTCTTGTGTAATATGAACAAGCATTGTGTCCTTCCATTTGTAGCCCTAAAATTATTCTTGAAGAAATACTGGATATGGGGGGGATCTTTATGCAAAAGAAAAATATTGTAGACAGTAGTAAAACTTTTTACAAATTTGTTTAATTTAGTCAGAAAAAATACATGAACATCAGACACAGTCCTTTGTGTGTTTATGTGCAAATTTTCAACTGGTTCACTGGTTTAGGTGACATGAGTAAAGTAATACATGTCACAAAGCACACCACCACCAAAACAGTCAGTTAAGGGTCTTCTTACATCTTTTCACATATTAACACACTGATAATGAAATCAAGGGCTTTGATAACTAAGAATCAGAAGTATAAACAAATCCTAAAAGAATGAAGACTTACATCCAGTTTACAGCTACTTGCTTGGCTCCGAAGTGCTTTCCAGCCTTGCCATTACACACCAAAATAGGCGAAATAAATTACATATTATCTCCTACCACCTCATCTCAACCTCTGAAAATGCAATGAACTAATGTGTTGTCTCTGAGGCTGTTTACATGAGATATTCTTTGTATTGGCAGCTGATTCAGAGGAAAGAAAGCTTTCTTAATCGCTAACTGTTTATTATTAGAATTAAATTTAATGCATTTCACAAATACATTCTCCCTTTCTCTGAGGTTAGAAACAAAAATATAAAACACTGAGTTGTTTTCCAGATCACAGAATGTAGCTTGGTAACTGATTTAATGTACTTTAATAGCTGGTTCCTAGCTAACCCTTATATCATACAAAGTGTCAGCCTAGAAATGGCTGCTTGTTTAGAGCTAGTGATTCTTGTCAGACTTAAATAGATTCTTTTCCTATTCAGCCACATATTTCAATTAATAACTCCCATTTCCAAAAGTTATAAATGGAATATGCTTGCTTGGTTGTTTTTTTCCTTTCACATTAGTACAGATTTTAAAACTGTAAGTGTTCTCTTTGAATTGGTTTTCTGTATAAACTCTGTTACATTCAATGCAGAAAATCTGCAGTTACTGCAATTGGCTTCAACCTGCTTGGAATGAAAAGGAACTAATCAATCAGAAAACTCACTCTCATATCTATGATAAATAAAGCTGTTTGCATACATTCAAAGTGGATATGCTCCACCTGTTTGTTCAATGAGATGCCCTAGATTTAAATGGCCATTAAACCTCATGACTCTCATCTGAACATCAGCTGCCAGGAAATGCCCCACCTAGATGAAATTTTTGCTTAATTAACAAAGCAGAAAATGTTCCATGAGTACTTAACACATGGTTACTTTGCACTGAGTGCTTTATATTTCCCTTTTTATGGGAACAAAACCTTTCAATTTTATGATTTTCTTCACTTATGAAACACTCATAAATATGAACTTGATCCTGGAAGATGCTGAGCATCTGGCCCAGGTCCAGAAAAGCACTTCAGTGCATCTTTAAGTATGAAACTAATCTTAGGGTTTAACTGACAGTTATCCCAGCTGCCTGTGTGCTTTCATGAATCAGTAGGGGTGGGCAGGAAGGATAGGGCTTTGGAAAAAAAAATTCTATCTGTTCATGCTAGGTACTGCCTGTAGTTCACTGCAGGGTTAGTGGAAGCCTGGACCTTTCCATAACCTGGCAGACCACTCTTTTATTACCAGCTGTGATCTGATAAGTGTTGTCAGGTACAACAACAAATGATGTGAATCCAGGTGTTTCTTGTAATAATTGAGGAACATGCCAGAGCATAGTGAGAAATGTACCAGAAGTGACAATGGTTCTGATTTCCTGTAGGTCTAGTCATATTTCATATCCCAGTGCAAAACTATGGCAGTTGCATAGTCCTTAGCACATAGCAAGAAAACCTTGCTGACAACTTTGTCTAGGTTAAGACAAACCTCCTGCTGCACCAGGGGAGGTTTTGCTGTGCCAGGGGAGGTTTAGATTGGATATTAGGAAAAATTTATTCACGGAAAGGGTAGTCAAGCATTGGAACAGGTTGCCCAGAGAAGTGATGGAGTCACCATCCCTGGAGGTGTTCAAAAAATGGGTGGACGTGGCACTTTGGGACATGGTTTAATCTAGTCTACCCTTAATTGGTTTAGTGTGGACTTGGTAATGTTAGGTTAATAGTTGGACTGAATGATCTTAAAGGTCTTTTCCAACCTAAACGATTCTATGATTCTAAGAGTAGTTCTACTGTTTCATAAACAGTTTGATGAGAACACTTAGGTGGGTAATCAAGCACAAGCTTAAGGACGCCCATCCACTGAAGGATGGATACATCTTTTTGCCAGTGCGGCATTTGATCCACATGATCCACAGTCCATCAAAGTTAATTGCTTTGGTAGACTTCAATCAGGCACAAGAATATGAGAATGGTTTCACTAGCTGAGATCAAGAGTCAATCTAACCCAACATTATTTCTCCAACAGTGAACCTAAGCAGAGGCCTACAGAAGACTAGGAACAGGGCAAACATATATAACCATGCCACTGCAATATCCTCTGAACCTCGAACTATTTTCATCTGAAAGGATTCCTCAGGCCAAGCATAGTAGGTCTGTTTAGCGACCCACACTGGCTTACCCTTTCAATCTTTTCCAGAGTTTCCCTGAGCCCCTCTAAACCTCTTAAATCCAGAACATACATCAACAAAAATCTTTTGCAAGACATCTTTTCCTGGTTTTAATCTGGCTCCTACTGACTAGCAGTTTTATGAGTCTCCCTGAATCTTGTGTCATCTTGGCAGAGTTGTGAAGATTTTCTCTATCCACCCTTTTCATGCCAAAAATCTCATTACCTTGAAGATCTCTTTCTTAATCTCCCTATGTTCTTTTTCCAAGCTGCTCATATAGCTTTTGATCACCCTTTTTTCATACCAATCCACTCCTTTTTTGGAGGAAGAGGGAATAAGGCTTTCCACAGTGAGTGTTTCAGTTGACTAGTTTTCTAAAGAGCTTGTTCATTTGAATTGCCACACTTTGTTCTAATTAGTATGTGATAATTAATTTTTAGTGACTGATAATGTCAAAGCTTTATTCTAAAGCCTGTCTGTCCCAATAGCTTGAATCCCTCATCTTCCCTAACCTAGTCACTTTCATAGAACTGTTGCATTAATTGCACTGTATAGTAACTAATCCATTTAATATAAAGTGAAAAAGATTTTCCTTAGAGTTGGATCTGCTCCATAACAGAAACAAATATTTCCTTTTCTTGTCATATTTTTCACTTAAAAAAATTGGTTTGGAAATGGAAAGATGAGAAAAGAACAAAAATATAAATAGGATTATCCCTCTCAGGGACTCAAATACAAGCAAGAGTTATTGGAAGATGGAAAGGAGATGACTGCTTTAGTTTGAATTTCAAGCAAGATGAGTGAATAAGTGTAAAATACTCAGAGTTCTAGCCCATGAGCTTAAATTCAAAGCTTTTCAGATCAAACCAGCATTGTTACTATTTTTGCCAAAAAGCAAAATTATATTTCTAGCCCATTCATGAATCATTTTGCCTAGGGGGGAAATAAATCCTTCCTGTAAAACCAGATATTGTAGTGAACTATTTCTATTATGTTAGTATAAAACTTCGACAGATGGTGCGCTTTGGAAGTACATAGACTAATTTAATTATTTCCTGTGAATGCTTTTGTTAAAGTAAAAGGAATGTGCAAAGAATATCAAAGCTGCCATCCGTCTGGTCAAAGCAAATTTTATGTCAAACTAGGGATTTAAGAATCATTATTTTGATTCATGTTTAAAGTGGTTAGAGACTTATTAGGAAGTAACATTTGTAATGGTAAAATATTTTAATTTTCCAGTTCTTCCAAAATGAAACTTCAGGCCACAAAATAACACAAATCAAAACTGTTAAAAATAACATAGGATATATTGACTTTTTTAATCCCCTCCAACAGGATTAATGTAAGTATTGTGTAAATAACTACCAGTGTTCAGATGGAGTGCTCTGGTCCTTACAAGAAAAAAAAAAAGGCTAAAACTACTCTATTAGCTTCTGCAGTTCTTTAAGTTAACCCTTAATTAAGCTTGTATTCCAGGCCATTGGTTCTTATCTACAAGAAAATGGAGCAAAAGTTGTTCATTTGTACCAGCACAAACCCAAACCTTAGCGATTGGTTAATGAATGGTTTATCCTACTTCTCAAACAGGTAGTCTATGGGGCTATAGCTAACATCATGATATGGCTGAACCATTGCTAAACCTATGGTTCACTACTGCAGGAACTGACAGATTCTGTTTATTGAGGCTTAGTGATGGATTCTGCCAGATCTGCATTTCTGGGATGAGATCTGCAGAGCTGAATGAATCTCACTGCTGCTTAGGACAAAAAAAGTGTAAGATTTGGAATACAGTTAATGTTCAGAAAAGAAAACGAAAATCCTATATAAGATATCTAATAAGGTATCTAGAATACATTGATTCTGTTATACTTACTTCCCCTGTTTCAGCTATCTTAAGTCTTTCCACCATTTACTTTGGGTCTGATATCTCTGTCCACTGTTCTGTTCTCATGCAGAGTAACTCCAGTCATGCACCAGTGTCAGTCTTACATTCTAGGTTGAATGATGATGCCTGCAATGAGTTCAGAGTTGGAGAGAATGATCTCTCATTACATGTTTTGCAATTGACTGTGAAAAATGTGGGGTGGAAAATTTTGGTGAAGTAATCGGTGTTTAAATGTAACTTGAAATTCTGATTAGAATATGGTAAATAAATAACAAAGAAGTACTGAATGAGAAAATGGGTATGTAATGTTTCTCTAGTGGTAAAGCTGGCTCACCAAGTCCTTTCCTTCGATCCAAGCTGTCCATTCTTTCCATTGTGTCCCAAGGCTGCCACAACTATGGTGATATAACTGCTTGTAAAGTCAACATCAAAAAATTTTGGTTTTCTGTCGGTTGGTTTTACAACTCAGTTCATGATAGTGATTCAGTTCAGAGTATTGTATCAGCACAAGTCACAATACCACAACTGCTGCACAGGAGTGGGTACAAGTGACAAAGGGTAGATACATCTGAATTTATTTTACCACCACAAAGTAAGTGCACTGTGACAACCAGAAAGGAAGAGACCATTGAATTTAAGCTACCCTCAAATTAATTTTATACATAGAAATGTTCTTATTGTATACCTATCATCGATATAAAATATTTTCACTAACAATTTGCCTGAGGTTAACCTGTAGTCTTTTCATATGCTGTACTACTATTGCTTTTCAATTTTCACACACCAACATTTCTGTCATTCTCTTCACCACCTTCAATCTATTCTTCACTTTTAGTGTCTTCACTGTTTTCAGGTTGTTCTTTGTACTCATATCATCTTCTGTTCCATCCATGGAATCTAAAATACAGTATTTCTTAAAAACATTAGCTACAAGCTCTGGATGTATCTCACCTAGTGGTCTCAATATAATGACAGGGCAGTTTTGCCCTGCTCCGTATTTTTCCTGTAGAAGCTAGAACATGATGCTTGCCAATAGTCATTCTGAGTATGAAGACTTCAAGTGGTCTTTAAAGGGCATGTTCACCAATACATAGAGAATTTTGATGTCATTCCTCTTGATACAACCACAAGATCAATATTCATTTTCTTGGCAACATTCGTCACAGCAGGCGTCAGATGACCTTTGAATGCATCTAGGACAAGCATTCTTCTTTTTCTTAACAGGACACCTGATCTCCTGATCCAAATTATGTTCAGCCAATCCTTCATTAAATCTGTAGACATCTATGCTTGGTTTTGACACTTCACAATTATTCCAGTAGGCAGCTATTCCTTCGGCATGGCTTTATGCTTCCGTATTGCACATGGTAGCAATATTATACCATCTGTTAACACTGAAACATTACTGTATTATGCATTTTTTCATCCATCAAAGCCTTGATAGTAGTAGATTTTGTACCTATTTTTTCAATGCTACAAAGGATGACAGGTCAAAGTAAAGCAGTTGTCTTGTTTGGCTCAGCAGATCCTGGCAAATTGAAGTTCTTTGCCATAGGCAAAAAAAATTATGTTGTATCATTTACACACAACACCTTTTACTGGTCTTGAATTCTTGCTGTGAAAAGTTTTGTATTTGTGCTAGTTCTTGATCTTTCTGTTTAATCATTTCCCATCTATTTGGGTTTCCATCTCTTCTTTGACTATGCACAAATTATACAACTTTTTTCTCCCTCTCCATGGCGGTATCCTCTTCTGGGTCTAATTGGGCATCAATTTATTGCATAAAAGCTTCTATTTCGATTTTTTCAATATTCTCACATTTTCTTCTGCCATTATACTTCTTCTAAGTCTCGCAAGAGTTAATTTTTCCTGCACGCAATACCACCATTAGTTAAAAATTTGCATCATACCCTCTTCCTATGCCTTTTAGTACATCCCCTTTTGCACTCATACCTCTCATCTCGAGACTAGCTGCCATTTCACAATTCAATTATAAGATTCAGGGAGATTCATAAAACTGCCAGAAATGCCAGCAGGATTCTCTGAGCTACAGCAGGTCACACAGCTGCACCAGTGAGGGGGTGAGAAAAGCAGCAGTAATCATGGGCTTCCTCTATGCCACCTTAGTCCCTCTGGGCATATTTGTGTTTCTTTATCACTATGCGACTTCTCACACTGCACAGTCATGTTGCACTTTACCTGAAAGGAAGATGAACACAAATTTAATCCCTGATTTTTAAGTTAAAATACTTGGAAATAAAACCTCATCTTCTTCTAGGCACATACAGTATATATTCAGTTGAGGCATCATTAGAGTCTTGATAGGATAGGGAAAATCAAACATGAAGATTTAAATTATTAAATACCTTCCTTTAGTCCAGCTCCTAAAGTTTGAATGAAACATTTACTAAATGTCTCTAGTGCCAGGCAAAAAAAAAGTAAGCCCACCTTTGAGGTCCTTAGGATGGAGAGAAGAAGCTGTAAATTGCCTGGCAATAGATGACATAAATTAGAGCTTCAGCGTGTGTTGAAGTCCTTAGGTATCTTCAAATGGTAATATCATTTATTTAAATCACCGTAGAAGTTAATAACAGTTCTAGTTACACTAAAAATTTAAACAGCATAACTAAGGTTGAACTAAAGGTCCTGTCTTGTGTACATTCTACAAAGTTTAATTCATCTGCTTTTACTGAAAGTTGTCAAAAGTGAGAGATAAAGAAAAGAAGGTAGCGTACATATTTTGTGCAACTGTCAGGCAAATCAATACGTGAAATATTTCATAGTGAGACTGGAGGGTAGAACAAAAGTGAAGGCTGCTTAGCAAATAAAAGCAAGAGGTTTCCATAATGTATTTTGATTCTGAGTTGTCATGGTTTTGGCTGGGATAGAGTTAATTTTCTTCCTAGTAGCTGGCATAGTGCTGTGATTTGGATTTAGGATGAGAAGAATGTTGACAACACACTGATGGTTTAGTTGTTGCTAAGTAGTACTTACACTAGTCAAGGACTTTTTCAGCTTCCCATGCTCTGCCAGGTGCACAAGAAACTGGGAGGGGGCACAGCCAGGACAGTTGATCCAAACTGGCCAAAGGGCTATTCCATACCATATGATGTCATGCTCAGTATAGAAACTGGGGGGAGTTGGCCAGGGGCCAGTGACTGCTGCTTAGGGACTGGCTGGGCATTGGTTGGTGGGTGGTGAGTGGTTGCATCACTTTTTTTTCCTGGATTTTGTTTCTCTCTCTCTCTCGTTGTTTTCCTCTTCAATACATTTTTTAAAATAATAATAATAATTATTATTATTATTATCAATTATGAAACTGTTCTTATCTCAACCCATGCGTTTTCTTACTTTTGGTGTTCAGATTCTCTACCCCATCCCACTGCGGGGGGTGGGGGAGGAGGGTGAATGAGCTGCTGTGTGGTTCTTGGTTGCCAACTGGGGCTAAACGATGACATGAGTGTAATAATCAAATCTTTTATTTTAAACTAAAGCTGATGATTTGCCTCTCTTCAGATGTCTTCTTCAATCAGATGTGCCTCATCTGATGATTAGATTTATAGTGAGTTTTTTACTCTCTCATGGTTTAGAGACTGAATCTCTCACATCTTTCAGAGATATATATTGCACTTAAAAAGACTACTGGTATTTGATCCGTCCTTAAGAAAGATCAAAGATACAATAACCTGCATATTTGCTCATTTAAATGAATAAAATATTTCAGTATCTTTCTAGCCCTTGTTTACACAGAAAATACTCATTAGTCTCATTAAGAATTCAGCCTTATTGCATAAAAGATATAGCTCTGTCTCTTAGATGTTATGATACTTATTTGAATTTGAATGTATGGTCTACTCTCCACACCAATATCATAGGGACACCCTTTGGAGATTTCTCTTTTTCTTTTGTCCTTCCAAAGAAAAAGAAGGTGCAGAAAAAGACAACAGTAAAAAGAACTTACTGGACATTAATAACAGCATGAAGTATAAAGCCCTATCGGGTCTGCTGGTAGTTAGTTCTCTATTTATAGACTTGATGCCAGAGATATATTCCTCTGTTTTGAATAATTGTTAATAGTATAGACTTTGACAGAATGAACTGTCAAAAAAAAGAAAATGTTTCACTGGTTTGGAAAGACAGAGCCCAGCTTTGGTTTGTCCTTTTTAAAGCTTCTGCCTTTTTTCTTTCTTTCTTTTTTTTTTTTTTTTTTAGGGTGACATCGATGGCAGCTAATACCTAATGTGTCAAGGTTGCCAAGTAACAGGCTAGAGATGTGTCAGTGAAGGCTGTTTCTGTGAGAGTAATTCAGTAGGCTACAGTTTCAAGTACTTGGAAATAAACTCACCCCTGCCTCTCTCTCTCTTTTTTTTTTAATAAAAAAAAAAAAAAAATTGTGCTCTAACCAATGAAAATTAATGTAGTCAAACAAAGGATACAGTGCATGCTTAAGACACAAGTCTGAAAATGGATAGCTGTACTAATAGTTTGTGTTGCTTCTAAATCTTAAAAAATAGTGGAATAATTAACATAACATACCCAGTTGCAATTTCCAGAAATAAATGCCTGATGGAAAAATGACTTGAATATATCATCATTTCCTGTGAAGTTACTTGAATTAAAGGAGTGTTATAAGCAAAGTGTGAGCTTAATTGCTGAATCAATTTTAAAAGAGCAGAATTTGATCAGACAGAACAACAAGGTGTTAAGAAATGGCCAGTGTGAATTTATTAGGAAGAAAACAAGTCAAACCACGATTTTTTTTTTTTCTTTTTTTCTTTTTGCAGTCTGAGAACTGACTTGGTCAACAGTGGGGAAAGCTGTAAACGTGATACCTTAGGAACCACTATTTCTTTGACATTGACTTCATCATTGATTCATGACTTACTCCCAGGCTGCATTAGGGGAGTTATGCAGTGGTCTGTACTGGACAAAATAGGGGTCAATATCTCCATTAATGCTTTTCATTATAGAATAAAGTGTTTCCTTATAAAATCCAATGGGAATGTTTGCAAGCACTTTGGAGGACAGGATTAGAATTCACAATGTTCTTGATAGACTGGAGAAACAGACAGAAATCAATAAGATAAAATTCAATAAAGAGTAAAGACAAGTATAAAGTACTACATGCAGGAAAGTAGCATCAAATCTCTCCCAAACAAAATTACTTTAGTACAGAATTAAAGAATTAAATCATAAAATAAGGCTGTAGGTCCTTCCAGAGGACCATTTGCTTGCTTTGCATTAACTGTGTATCCTCTTGCTGTGAGTTATGACGAGAGGTCTTTCCGATTAAGGAAGTTCCAATGAAAGACAAAGTACATTAGGTTAAATTCTTTGCTAGCAGCTCTGTAACTATCAAGAAAGAGCTCATGTCTGGCCAATATGTCCAGGACAGTTTTAGATCCATCCAAGCTTGAACTGCTTGGAAAGACCTCAAATTGTATACTTCTAATGAGTGTGCCAGAGCTAACCACCTATGATTTATGCATGAAGCAGCTAAATTAGGCAACCTGGATCTTTGCTCTCTATCTGGCCAAGAATGTGCTCTGTACACACAGATGAAATTCAGAGTAGTGTAGGCCTAAATTTTCATGAGATTTAAATTTATTTTATGTCAATCCACATTTGGATTTACTGATAGTTTTCCTAGGCTTTACAAAAAAATTGTTGCCTGCCATCTGAAACCTACAGTAAAGTATGTATTTTGGAAGGCAGGTTACAAGCTTATTTCAATGCACTGTGAGTATGCATGTCTGCCTACTGTAAGAGGTATCAACAAGGGAATAGTTCAAAAAGGCAAAACCAGAAATAATATCCACAAAAGTTTAACTGAAATCTAGTAAATTCAATGCATGCTACCCTTGCAAGAGGCTGCCTACCTATCTCTAACATCCCTTTATTTTTTTTCTTCCTTTCCCTGGCAGTGTTCCTCATCAGCATCTTGCTAGAAATGTGGATCAATACCTTTTTTGAAATCTACCTGGAAACCCCAGCAAGTTTGCATACTTTTTCTTCTGACAAATCATATCTCAGTATTGAGGGAGGGGAGGAGGTAAAAACCAAGGTTTATTTCTCTCTTCTGCTTACCCTACTCTTAGGGTAAGACCCAAGTCTTAGACCCTAATATTAAAGAAAAAAACATTTTTACAAATGGGATAAACTGAAGTGATCTAGAGCAGGGTTTATAGTAGTCACGTGCAAAGTAAATTGCTACCTTGGTTGACAGTATGTTTTGCCTGTGCTAGAGGAGGTGGGAGTTAGTTCCTTAGGCAGTGAGTGTAACCTAGACAATCACTTGTTGCTTCTTCCTTGCAGAAGCCTCTGTTGCTGCTGATGTCGTTCCTGATGGACTCACAAGAAAGCTTCCAGTAAGTGGCAGAGCCAAACTCCTGTGTCTTCTTCCACTGTCTCATCTTCAAACCCTGGCTCCCCTAAGGTCCCAGCCCCCACCCTAGTTTCTCTCAGCCTCCACTGTCCTTGGCTAATACCCATCACTAACATCAGAAACCCATAGAGGAAAAAACCCTTTACACTCCCTTTTTCCTATCTGCAGCCCAAATAAAGCCTTACTAACTTCTTCCAATGCCTCACAACTGATCTCACAAAAACTTCTCTGAAATTCCTACTGACTAAATGGGTGGCCTTGCTTTCCTACTTCCCCCCATTATAATCAGACTAATGGCATATGTGGCATTGACCCCAGTAGATAGATAAGCCCCCCACCCACTTGCTCACTCACTCCCCCTACAGCTGAATGAGGGAGAGAATCAGAAGGGCAAAAGAGAAAAACTCATGGGTCGAGATAAAGACCATTTAATAAGTGGACCAAAGCCGTGTGCACAAGCAGAGCAAATTCAGGAATTTATTCACTATTTATCTTTGGCAGGCAGATGTCCAGCCAGTTTCTGGAAAGTGGGACCTCAGCATGTGTAATAGTTACTTGGCAAGATGAAAGCCATAACCACAAATGTTCCCCCTTCCTCCTCATTTCCTTGAGATTTTATGGCTGAGCACAATGTCATATGGTATGGCACATCCCTTTGGCCAGCTTGGGTCAGCTGTCCTGGCCATGTCCACTCCCAGCCTATTCCCTTTGAGGGAGGTAGAGTGGGAAAAAGAAAAGGCCTTGATGCTGTGCAAGCACTGTTCAACAATAGCTTAAACATTGGTGTGTTATCAACACTGCTTTAGTCACAAATTCAAAACACAACACCATACAGGCTGTCATGGAGAAAATTAACTCCATTCCAGCCAAACCCAAACCCAACACCTGCCCCAAACCATGGCAAAATTCAATGTTATCTATGTTGTTGGGAAGTGTGGAGTGACATCTGGCTTGAAGTTTGAAAGCTCACAACAGTTCAAAACAAAGCTGTGGAAAACTTAGGATTCTATTAAGAGAACTGATATTTCTGCATTACCAATGCCTTACAAAAAATCTGATTATTATTGCCAACTTCATCCACTTCAAAAAAACTCTTGCCAATTTCTTTTCTATATTCTTCTAATAAATAGTATCTCAATTTTAAGGTATAATCCCAAAAGCAAATAGAATATATGTATGAAAAGCACATTATTAATAGTGAAAATAAATACAAGGCTAATATATGAAGGAAACTGCTGGTGTGATTTCCCAATTTAGCTTCAAAAACTCACAGCATATCTCTGTCAGCTATAAAAATGTGGTGGAAGTCAGTTTATATACGATTCCAGGCTATTTCCATAGATTTAACAGGAAAATTGTATGTACCGAACAATGCATTTGGCAAATAATGGCAAATAATAACTACTCCTGTATTTTTCAAATATTCAAAAATACTTTACAATAACATTTTAACAGCTTTTTGTGGAAATAAAACACTTGTCACTGATATTTCAAAAGCAGTCATACACTCAACAATTACTTACTATGCTTTCATTCTAATTTCCTTTGAAATTTACAGGAAGATCATACCGCTGAGTAAAGAAGGCAATTTTTCATTGCTTTAGCTAATCCTACAATGAAGTTGCTCTCAGTTCTCATTGCTGATCATTCTCCATTAAGGAAAGCAAAACTTAAAAAGTAAAGGCAACTTTTTGCTAGGGAACATGGAACGTCTTCTCTTATTCACAGTGCAAGCTGGACTCACCTCTCACTGCAGGGGTGTGAACAGAGATAATCCACTGAAACTAGTCTCCTTAGAAGAGGGGAAAGAAGGGTGAGGAAAGAAGATATAGCTTTTCTTTGCTAGTACAACCTCACCACAGGTGGCTAGTCTCTTTCTGACTCAACTGCCAAGATTTCCAGGAGTCAGTAACTAGGTTAGTATGTTCAGAGAGCTTTCTACGGTTGTTTAAATTATCATCTCAAATCATACCAATCAACCCACAGCTACCTTAAAAAGCCACAAAACAGTATTTTTTTTCTGTGTATATGTAGTTATATTTCATCATTCCAGCTGTCATTAGCTTTTGCTTCCCATGATTATCTAAAATGTGAGGAAAATTGGTTAAGTTTCTTTTCTGGTTCCTGCAGTAATGCAGTGCTTAAGAAAGTTGTGAGTAAATAGTTTTAAAACTAGAGATAATTGCTTTACTTTCTACCAAATTCAATTATTTCCCCAATAAAATTGTGTCTTTTTGTCTTCCACAATACAAAGGAGCTACAACAATGTTTACCCACCCTTCTGTATCAAGCACAATCTTTATAATCATGGGGGCTTCCTCTCTCACCCACATAGCAAATAAAACAGTATTTATTATTCTGCAAGACATACTACCCTAATCCTTGAGAAGGCTGCCAGTGTATGGTACAACAAAATGTAATGATGAGCAAACCAGCTCATTAGCATTTTCTTTTCATGTTTAGTGTATTCCATTTCAAATAACTGTAATGCGTAATAGTGGCATATCACAGCTGGACTTTCAAGTCAGCTATTACAAAACCAGCAAGTGCTTTGAAAACCATGGCATCCCATGCCCAACTGAGTCCATATTTTTGATTGTGTTTGTATTAATTATCATGGTACTTTAAGTACAGTATTTAGTCTCAGAAAATGTTCTGTAATCAGTCAACCCTCATGGCTCTTCACAGCCTGAGGTGCATATAGCCTCCCTGAATGGAGATGAGCAAAGCTACTGTCCAGATGGCTGCTCTGTGTCCTGGGAAGAGGATCTATGAGTTCCCTCCTGTCATCTCTATGCTGTCCTTAGGGCCTTCAGTGTTCTCACTCTGACTAACATTAGTATTGCACCGGAGAAAGAGGGAAAAAGCTTCAGATGACACAGGGACTGATTTTTTCTCCCTCCATGCAGCCTTTCCTTTCAAGAGCTGATCTGTAGTGTTGGTCCCATCAGTAGGAAGGTGGAACTTCATTACTCAGCTCAGTAGTGAAATGATGAAGGGGGCATTCTGTAACATTAAAATCTGCAGATTTAAAAAACCCTGAAGTACAGGGTTTTCTGCTGAACTCCCACATTAGGAACATTCCGCAGGGCCTGTTCCCCAGCATTGCATATTGGGAGGAGCTACTGCAGGGTATCAAGAAGCAACCTGCACATCAGCACAACAGTTCTTTCTTCAGGCTTCGCTATTTCAATTACCTTAATAAATACAGATCTCATAATTAACAGGACACCTTTCTCTAGCAAAGATTTTGAGATGTATGCAGCAGGTGAGTTTCTTGTTTGTCAGTGTTCCCCCAGGTACACTTACATTTTAATGTGAAGTCCTTAATCATCTACTTGTGCATTTCCAGATATTTTATCTCTTATTGCTTTCAGTTTCTGGGGTTTTATTTCATTAGTCTTCTAGTTTCTCATCCAGCTGCTCTTATTTATTATATATCTATCCTTTTCTCATAAATTGCTTTCTCTTTTGCTTTAATCCATTATTTTATTACTTGACCTTTCATTTGCAAAAACTATACCATAGTTTTTCCATTCTATGAAATTCTTTGCTCATAGAAAACTCAAAACATTCATTTTAAACTGTCCTCAGTTGAATTCAAGAAAGTTCTAAATTTCTTCTCAAAATCATCATTCAAAGATGGGGGAGGTGTGTGGCAGGTTGTTGCCTACTTTTTTAAAAGCAGGCAACCAAATGCACCAGTATTAGTTTAACAAGAGTATGTTCACTTACTAAGCTCCTGTAGTGATAAAACAGGATAACATCAATTGCAGTCAATAGTCAATAAGTAGTAATTACTGTAAACTTAACTAAATTACAAATACGTGCATCTCTAAGACACCTTCCTACTAGTAATCCATATGTGTTTTGTCCTTTGTTTTGTTAGAACATTGAGGTGTAAAACTGAAATCAGAAATAAACTACAGAAATTAAGCTCAGCATTTGAGCCAGAT
Organism: Pelecanus crispus; assembly: GCF_030463565.1. NCBI lineage: Eukaryota > Metazoa > Chordata > Aves > Pelecaniformes > Pelecanidae > Pelecanus > Pelecanus crispus. Next base: position 40,824,655 of record NC_134646.1, on the reverse strand, counting down.
ACCTGAGAGATTTTGACGTGAAAAATTTATCTTTGAGTTGGTTTTGTCTGAGACTTCTAAGGGAAATGTGCTGAATTTTCAATTAATTGGGGAAAATGCATAGTTTCCACTGAAAACAAATGGTAGCTCTCTTTTTTCCTCCTGCTCCAATCTGATAATACTCAAACTGTGATATCTTCAAATGTGTAGGTTTGTTTACAATAAAATTGATGTGCTTGAAAGTGAGGTGGTGAATCTGACAACACAAAATACAAGGAAGGATGCCTGCAAGCTGAACCCCGCAATTTAAATAGTTCAAGGGATATGTTATAACCTCAAGTAATCTAGTTTACTTCTTATTTGAAATTGCCATTTTTACATCAAAATACAGCCTCGGTATCAGAAAGTATCTTGACAACCTGTAAACAAGCATAAAAAAATATAAACTTCAAATAATGGTCATGATATACAAATACTTCTTTTTTTTGATAAAAACCACCTCAACAAAAATAAATAATGTTGTAAAAAAAGAAAAAGAGTGGCTGGCAATTCGATTTCATCCCTGATAGACTAGAGGAGTTCAAAGTGGTCTTGTAGTAAGGAAAATCATCCTTGAGTGGAATCTCAGTATATCAATATATTTTAAAAATTAACAAATAAATAATAAATATATGTAAACAAATAATAAAAGCATCTTTGTTAATATCTCTATTAGGAACATTATTTGTGCTGTGCTTCTTTAAGAAAACAAACATGGTCTTACAGTTTATTGGTATTTAAAATAAAAAGCTTAAAGAAAAAAAGAATAAGTTGTTCTAGGAAAAGTTATTGTAAAAAACACATTGGTATGTTTTCCTTAGTCCTTCTCAGATTTAAGCCTTACCTCTGGTAACAGCTTTTATAATTAGTTGGGATGTTATTAAGCAGACTGCATTGTAAGTGACATAGAATCGTCTGTTTATTTTTCATGACAGCTTTTTTTCAGACCTTGGGATTCTCAGACATTTTTAAGAGGATATTAAAAAATTATCTCTCAGGAGCAGTTTTGATCTAGTGAATCATGTCTTTTGACAGGGAAATGGCTTAGCATCTTGAGGTCCCTTCCATTTCTATTTTCAAATTCTGTGATCTCTGAAACATACTCTAATTTGGAAGTAGCCTCTCTTTTGTATACTCTCTCTGTTTTCTTTTGGTATTTTTTGTTAAGGAACGTATTCTCAAACCTTGTTCTCTTCTGACAGTCAGCGATTGACACATCTTTTTCAAGCTATCAAGTGGTTCATGCTGCATTTGTAAGTAATTGCTTCTTTTTTCAGATATTTGCCTCTGTTCAAGAAATTATCTCTGAAGTTACCACAGGTTTCCCTTCATTATCCTTTTTTTCAGTTTTCAGGATACCACATTAGGAATCAACCAATCCAGTTTCATCTCCATTTGAGTCCTACATGCCCTATTTAGTATTTCACTTCTTTATTGTGCATAATGTTTGTATTTCCCTTTTGTTCTGTTTGAAGTGCACTGTATTTTATCTATTTTCTGGTATTCTAGCACATAATTTTCACCTGTAATAATGGGAGTGGCTGTTTTTCTTTTATCTTTAGGTGGATGAGGTGACACTTCTATAAATAAAACACAAGATCATCTGTATTTTACACAAATATGTATAGGATAATATAATACTGTTTCCAGTTATTTCTGGGGGAAAAAAAGCACCTATTCAGCAATGCTTTTGAAACTGAGCTAACATACAGTGTTCCTCCTGAAGCATTCAAATACACATCAGTAGCTCTAGCAATGGCACACAATCACTGACATTGAAGTATTGAAAAAAAATCATAGCTACAAAAGGTTGTCTCCCACACAGTAATCCTCTTGTAATTTTTTTTTCAGTATATCAGTATCATTTTAAATATAAGATTAAAAAATTACATTTTACCACTGTGTGTCTAAGTTAATGGAAATAATCTTTCATGGAGTTCCCTGGGAGTTCAGGTTTGTGTGTGCAGAAATGGTAAGAGAAATCATAAAATGGCATATTTGTCAGATACAGAAAGAATTTTTTTAAAAGTTATTGTTCAATGACGGGTGGGGGGCGGGGAACACTGTAGCAAAGAAATCACAAATGTTCTGTACTAGCACATTGCAGTTCCAGAGGATTTAATGGCCTGGCACAGGGATCTGAATATCTTAACTCTGACTACCACCTCTTTTTAATTGCATGCAATTTATGATTAACACCGAGAATTTTATATACTAATGTGGACCGGTTCTGAATCTCAGACTTAGGACGTAAATATAAAGGAACTTGCTTCCCTTTGAATAGTTAGCAAGGACGTCCTCAGTCCATTCATAAGAGCTCTGTTAAGGGATGCAAGATACAAAAGGGCATCAGGTGGAAGGGCGGCAGGTACCAGCTGCAGCCCCTGTGTATGGTTCTGGCCAGAAAGCCTACACATTGTACTGCTGTGTCTTAGGCATAGCTATGCATTTCCCTGCCCAGAGAATCATCTTTTTCAAGCTAGACTGGGTTATGGAAGAGCATTGCTTCTTGTCCTGTATGTCATGTCAGAGGGACTTTCTAATAAAGTACTTCAGAGCCATGGACAAGAAACACTTTTTCTGACTGAAAGCATGTGTGTTGGTTTGGTTTTTTCCCAGTATGAAGAGGTATTAAAAGGGATTCTGCTATTAATGTCTAATTTGTGCAGTAGAATTGTGCTTGGTTCTTCTTAACAAAAAGTCTGTCCTAAATGGGCTTCTCAAAAGTAGTTATCAATTTTAAGCAGGCAACCTAAAGGAAGGGAATCATATACCAGTGCATAGTATTGTCACAAGTTCCCTCTCCCAAAAGGCACACCCAGTTATAACACTATGCTAGAAATATTGTTCTTTTATAATGAATCTATACAACTTTTTACCTCTATTTAGAAATACAAATCTGGTTGTGGTTGTTATACAAGCACAACATAGCAGAAATTTCTATTAACTATTTTTTTAGGGCCTGTAGCTACTTCTACCCAATCTTCTTTAGCACTCTGCTTTGTTCCTAGTTTTCATGTGGTCACTTTCAAGGCAGAGTCTAATTGCTAGCACTGCTTAACTTCTCTAGTTTCAAAGAGCTTAAAAAATAGGTGGTGTTGGAACTGAACATTCACAGAAGTATGTTTCCCTTTTTTAACTTACATCTTATTAATCTTGAGTTGTCTTAAGCATCTCTTTCTTCCTAAAAAATGAAAGTCGTACAAAACAAGACTTACTTTCTGAATGAGACATGTATTGTAAAAGACTGTCAGAAGATTTACAAGAATAATACAGTGTATATATTATTGGTCTGGCAAAAGATTAAGACAGCAATTCAAAAAAGTACTGAAACTTCCATTAAAGTTCTTGATAAATTTGGCCTTAAAATATCACTTTCTAGGCTAACATTTCAAACTGACACCTCACGTATTAAGTATGGCTCAGTTCTTTGAAACAGTGTCTTCTGAGTACTTTGCATTTAAATGTGTGCATGATGATTTCGAAACACATCTAAAATATATGAAATTAAACTATTAATGAAATGCTTGAAAATAAATAAATAAGAATTGGACTGGTAGGAAAGCTTTCCTTGCTCAATCAAGGACATGGCTTTCAGTAAGACCTGTTAACATGGGACAATTAGTCCTAGCTTCGGAAAAACATAGAATAGATTAGAGTGAATTACTGAAGAGATTAATGGTCTAGTACTTTTCTTTAAAGCGTATTAACTACTATATTAATGTTCTTTCCACAGCACTGATTTTAACTAGTCAAATTGTCAGTCCTAGTATGGGGTAATTCTAGGCATGTTGATGTCTACAGATACAGTCCCTATGAAGTTCTTACTTATAAAGAGATTACGAATATTAGAGGCTTATAGAGGTAGAAAAAATATTTTTTTAATTATTATTATTATTTTAAATATTACCATATCTAAATGTTCAATATTGTATACAGCAACATGAACCTGCACATGCGTTGTTTATCCCACTAACAAAGTATGGGTTTTATAGAATCATAGAATCATGGAATGCTTTGGGTTGGAAGGGACGTTCAGAGGTCGTCTAGCCCAAACCCCCTGCAGTGAGCAGGGACATCTTTAAATAGATCAGGTTGCTCAGCGACTCATCCAACCTGACCTTGAATGTTTCTAGGGATGGGGCCTTCATTACCTCTCTGGGCAACCCATTCCAGTGTTTCACCACCCTCAATGTGAAAAATTTCTTCCTTATATCCAGTCTAAATCTACCTTCCTTTAGTTTAAAACCATTACTCCTTGTCCTGTCACAACAGGCCTTGCTAAAAACATTGTCCCCATCTTTCCTATAGGCCCCCTATAAGTACTGAAAGGCCTCAATAAGGTCTCCCCTTTCAAAGAGTCTTATGTCTTTCAAAGAGTTCTTATGTATTAGACTTTTGAATCTATAAGGTGATGGTGACTGCATGTATTTCTAGATATTTAATGCAGTCCAAATGTGAATGCGTAACACCTGCATAAGGACTTTTAGGAATTATATAATTGATTATCCTCTTTGTGGTTACTTTTCATTGTGATCTTGTTTGGGAGATACCTAACACTTGAACAAAGTTTGCAGTAATGTTTTTGCCTTTGACTCTACCTTGCTTTTCTCCATCTTCAAGTAGTATCTAGTGTTCTTCATCACTGTCTAAAATTGGACATTTTGTGAAACACAGGGTTGTGCAATTACTCTTCTATCATGGACCAGATTCAGTGGGCAATTTAGGCCTGGAAAAGTTTGGAGCTGTTGTTTCTCTGTGAAGTAAAAAATGTATCATCTGTAAGCCAATAATATTAGATTAAATGAAATGAAGCAGTATAAACAGGTCTCCTATGGAAGGTTCTGTTCTGACCCTTTCTGTAAATCTATGTGAAAGATAGTTTGTACAAATTCTCATTTAAAAAAAAAAAAAAAAAAGGAAGACTACAGAAAAGAAAAACAAAAAACAAAAGCAAAGAGAGTTAAAGTAGAGAAACAAAAACTTGCAGCAGAACGTCACAGGTTCCTGATAACAGTGAGCGGATTTCCTTTTGGTGGTGGTTTATACAGCCTCCAAGAAAGATGCACTCTTGCCAGGAGTAAAGGACTAGTGATAAAATACAAAAGCCTCACAGCTGTTCAACATGCTTCTTATTTACTTCTTATGTTGATACAATTCTCCATTACATTGCCAGATGCTGTCAAACTCAAAATCTGGTTGACAATATCTATAGAACAATATCTATAAAACATCATAATACATTTGTGTATAATATAAATGGTTAACTGTTGGCTCACTCTCATTTTATTTGGATGATGTAAGTTCAGCAGAAACTTCTTGCAAGTCTCCTGGTGCAGAGAGACAAGGTGTGGTTTTCAAAGTCTTGCTAAGGCATAGACCATAAAAATGATAGATGGGAAAAGGAATGATAGATTCTGACCAGCAGTGAGGTTTATTTATGGAGATGTATGTTTGTCACTTTCAGCATTGCAGGAGCCCTTCAGATAGTCATGTACTGACAAGCATGAAAGCACACTGACGTGAAAACAGTCTTAAGAGAGAAACTGAAAAAGCAATCCTATGAGTTAGTCCCTTCCAGAAAGGTTTAATGTATTTTATTCAGATTTTTAAAATATAACGCTGTTAAATATCAAGGAAAATGGAGGATCTGCAAACTGTCAGGGCACCAGTGCATTAAGCAGACTTAATCAGTTTAGAATATCTTATTTCTCCCCCTCAGGCCATGATTTGCTTATGCCTTTCACAGATCCATTTAACAGTGAATCTGCTCATTGTTCTGACTAGGTGTCATAGTTTCTGACCTATTTTTCTTTCTTTCCTTTTTAAAAAATAATAAAAGGCTTGATAAATCTGTTTGATGCAGACTGAACAGAAACTGTTTTGAATTTTCTGCAGAAGAGTTTTATATGGTTCACAGATCTCGCATATACATCCCTGCTTGACGTCCTATTGAGACACAGAATGAATCATTTTCCCCAAAACAGATAAATAATGTCAAATGTAATAGCAATGCAAAGTGTAATATTATCCATTGAACTTGGTTACGCCGTCTCAACTTTCAGGTACATAACTTGTCAAATGAAATGGCAGTCTACAGTGGCACCTTATGTGGTGAGTCTTTGAGTCACAGACAGTGTGTTGAGTCACCCTTCTGTCCTGGGAGGAGGATGACACCCAGCACATTGCAGCATACTGTGAGAGAGAACATTGCTGCAGCTCCTCGTCTAGCTCGGCAAGATGCATTGGCACACACTGGATGAAGTCACTGGAACTTAGAGCATCAAAACACCCAGCAAAGCTCTGAAATGCTTCCATTTCTGCTGCTCAGGATGAACAGCAATGCCTACAGTAAAGCTGCTCTTTGTCTATGCTGCATCTCAATGACAGTGGGATTCACAGATTAGACCTCCAGGGTAGGATCTCGCAGGTGTGCTTAGAGCAATCTGAATCCCTTGCAAAAATACAGGGATAAGCGTCCACTCCTGCCATATAGCACAGCTGCAGAGCTGACAGGGTGCTCAGCTGGGACTCAGTTAATGTCTCTCTTCCACATCTGATTGCATTTTGATGAAAGTATTTTACATTTCAGCAGAGTGTCCTAATTGCAATGTTACCAGATAGTCTGGGACATATCTCTCTTGCTCTGAATTTCTTCAGCTGAAGGTATTTAATTAATTTCCCTACCAGAAAGTAATGAAATAGTCCCTGGAACAAAGAAAAATGAGAGGGAAGAAACACAAAGTTGATTCATGTGCAGGGTCTAGTCCTTGCTCCAATGAACACTGAAGCCTCTTAATTAATTGAAAGGCAGCATTTTCCACAGGAGAGAAATTTACCCTGGAATACAGCTTAGCCCTATGGTTAGGTTATTTGGTCAAGTATTAGCATAGACCTGAGCTATACTAAATTACTTGAGACTATAACTGGACTTGTCTAGCCAGCTACTGGGGGGCAGGGGAGGGGCAGGGGAAAGGCTCTTTCTGCACATCCCTGTCCATATATTTTCGGCTGCTTCTGGTTCCCTAAAAACCCAAATATATTGTTGCTATTGAGAACTTAAATTAGGTGGTAGAATATCTACCAGCAGTCATTGAAATACCTAACTTCAATCTTCCTGTCAAATATAGCCCCCCATGAATTTTAGGAATGCGCAGTTTTGGGGTAGTGGGAATATGGAGCTACTTGCAATCTTTTTCCTTCCAGTCTAGTGGAGGTGGTTGCATCTGTTTATTCAGCTTCTGAAAAGGTAATTTTGAAACAATATGAAAATGTATCAGCAACACAAAGTCATGCTGGTATGAAAGAGGCATTAAGTAGTGTAAAAAAAAGCTGAATCAGACTGTATTTAAAGCAGTGTTAAGGCAGTGACACAATTAAGTGGATGTCAACATTATCTCCCAGTTGTCATAGTTTTGTATAATTTCTCTTAATATTGTTTATAAACAGGTCTTTTTGCAACTCAATAATGAATGAAATGTATATGGTCAGGATTCAGTAGGCGGTTAAATGATGCAAATTTGCTGTGTCCTGTAGGCTATATATAATTCTTCTGATATTCTTCAGCCTGAAAGCTATATTGGTCTACATCAAGTGAATTTAAATGTAGTCTCCCAGTTGCATCTTCAAATATTTCAAATCATTGCACACTTCAGTGGAGTTATATCAACAAAATACCTGTTTTTCTTCTGCTGAAATCATTCACAAAGAGTAATCATTGTGTAAAAGCACTTTAATTTATAAATAAAATGTAATGTGAGACAATGTGCTTGCACAAAAACCCTGGATGGTCCAGTCTATCACATCATTTTTTTCACCTGTAAATTTATATGTGGCAGATCACAAAACATACAAATAGTTTTGAAATTAGACAACGCTTATCCACAGAATAAAGAACACAGTTAAATAAAAATACATTGTGTTTTACCAGGAATAAATAATTTTTAGACACTAAACTGCACTTGCTTCTCAGAATTACCTGTAAACATCAAAAAAACCCCACTCTTTTTTTAATTATGAATGATCTCATGTAAAATTAGAATTTTGTGACTCTACCAAGCACTCTTAACACTGTCAGTAACTAGAATAGCAGGTCATGACTGTCAGGGAGATGTATTTATTCCTACCTGCAAGGATCTACGATCATAGAATTTGCATTGATGTTGCATTAGTGCAAATCAATAAATTAAATAGACCAGCTATTTTCTCTTCAAAACCAGTATGTGCATATGTAAGACAGATGAAAATTAGAGGTAGAAAAAGAAATTGAATTTAATGTAAAGGAGTAACATCACTGATGTCATTTAAGTATTAATAATTAGGTCATGAAACCGAAGTTATTGATAGCCGATTAAAGAATCTTGTTAACACTGTGCTAAAATGAAGCATATAGTTGATTACAAAAGTAAAATATTGGTATGGGAAGAGGGAAAGGACAAGGAAGGAGGTTTTGCCATTATGTATAGAGATACACATTGACACCTGGGAAAGGTACAGAAAAAAAAAAATCCTCTACATATATTGACTTGTACCCCAGAAAGTTTTCTATGCAACATTTTCTTTGACATGATGACAATAAGACAGGCAGGTGCTTCAAAAGTCTCCAGGAGTGTCAAATTAATTGTAGGACCATACAGAGCTGTAGAAAATCAAGCTTTTTAATTTTCAAGGTCCCATGTAGAGATATTCACTTAATTCAAGTGTCTGTTTAAACATACAGCTATTAGCTACAGTTACCATGTAGATATAATCAGAGTATCCCTGTCCTTGGAACCGTAAGACAGAAAAGGAAATTACTTAAGTAAAAAAGACAAAGAGGAAAAAAAAAAGTACAAATAAAGAAGGTTGCAATATTATCCACAAAAAAAGCATGCTGAACATAGAATGTGGTCAATCAAAAATTAGTAATATGAAGATTTTTGTTGTTAAACTTGTTATTCCTGTGTCTATAAAACCAGTAATAGGAACAATATTAGGAACAGTTTCTTGGACTGGATGAAAGGTTGTCACTCACTTTCCAGGCACTGTGTCATAGAATCATAGGATGGTTTGGGTTGGAAGGGACCTTTAAAGGTCATCTAGTCTAAACATCCCTGCAATAAGAAGGGACATCTTCAACTAGGTCAGGTTGCTCAGAGCCCCAGCCAACCTGACCTTGAATGTTTCCAGGGATGGGGCATCTATCACCTCCCTGGACAACCCGTTCCAGTGTTTCACCACCTTCATGGAAAAAAAATTCTTCCTTATATCTAGTCTGGATCTAGCCACCTTTAGTTTAAAATCATTGTCCTATTGCTACAGACCCTACTAAAAATTCTGCCCCCATCTTTCTTATAAACCCCCTTTAAGTACTGGAAGGCCGCAATAAGGTCTCCCCAGAGCCTTCTCTTCTCCAGGTTGAACAACCCCAACTCTCTCAGCCTGTCCTCGCAGGAGAGGTGCTCCAGCCCTCGGATCATCTTCATGGCCCTCCTCTGGACACATTCCAACAGGTCCATGTCTTTCCTGTGCTGAGGGCTCCAGACCTGGACATAGTACTCCAGGTGGGGTCTCACTGGAGCGGAGTAGAGGGGCAGAATCACCTCCCTTGACCTGCTGGCTGGGGGTGTCACACCACCTTTCTGAGATCGGAGCTCCCAGAGTGACAGTATTAACACTTACCCAGCTACTAACACCTGTTTAATTGATGAAAACAGTGTAAAGGATGTTACATAAGGGGAGAGGTGTAGGAGCATTTTCTGTTTTAGGTTTGGTTTTCTACATTTCTTAGCACACCTGAAAGTAGCCATTTATCTGTCAGCCTGAATATTGATTCTGCTTTTGTGATTGTTCAATTCCTCTTGAGATCATTCATAATCATGTCACCTAAAGCATCCAATACCTTCCCAGATTTGCATCAAGACCACCTCCCTTTTTGATGTGCAAGGATCATTTTTTTCCAGATATGTGTCTCGGTTTGATTAATAATTGAGTGTTAATTCAGTGCAATTATATGTTTTGTTTTCTTTTCTGCTAATCTTCTCACTCACCCTGCTTAAGAAAGTACATTTATTTTGAATCTACATAAGCCTTAGTAAATTATTGCCATTTAGTTGATTTCAAATATCAGCTTTCAATTGCTTAAATATTGCTGGGACTATCTGTTTCTTTACAATCTGTTATGTCTATAGATCAGACAATAATCACATCTACGATACTGTACTACTCACTCATATCGACTTCAATCAATTTCTTCTAGAAGAATCAGCCTTCTTATGTCTCCTAGTCTACATACAACAGCTATTTTCCAGTCTCCTCTAAATACATATATTTTCTCCATTACTCCTATCTTTATAATATTTGGTTTTATTCATTAGTTTACACTGGTAAATTTCTCTTTCTCTAGTGCTGCTTGAGTAATGCAAACTGAGGCGTAAATGAGAACGACGACTTTGGCTCACAGTTGCTTGTTAAAAATCTTCTCATTAATGTCTTTTTTCCATTCACTGGTTAAATTTTGACACCCTGACAATTCAAATGGGGCATAGAGTACTAATTATTTTTGTTGTTACACCATTTTTTAAAATGTTGCATTCATGCATATCAAAATTAATATTGCATGACTCAGGGGAACGGTTAGCCACAAAGGGTGAAATAACGCCATCAACAAAAACATGGTTTTTTTAGTCTGTAAATACTTATGTAAGTAGCAAACGAGTTATTAAAAAATCGGGTTGATTAATGAAGGATTTTCACATGTGAAAGCTAAGGGGTTTTACTGCTATTGTTTGAAATAAAAAGCCTAATCAATCCTAGAGAAACATAATGGGGATCTGCATAATAGATGCTATGCTAGCAAAGGGTCAGTTGAGTTTCCACTAAAGACAGTGACAATATTGTACTTGTTCAAATGTGAATAGCTTTAGAGGTTAAAAATATTTCATTGCGTGCTTGCATAATATGCGCCCTCATGCTGCAGGCTTGAGGTAAAAAACTGCTCTTTTAAGAATACACTTATTCACATACTTAAAAATAGATTATTTAACTGCAGTTGATACACAAAATTCTCATCTGCTTAATATCTGACAGGTAACATTAACAAGAGTAAGAAATAAGTTAACATTTCTCCTATATTTCATTTTCTTTGCTTTTGAATTTCAAAGAAAAACTTGGGAATGTTATAACTATAGAAGCAGAAGTGATTCTTTATATGTGCTACTGTTGACATCACAGTTGTACTATCCTAACGAGGGGTACACCTCAGCTTCTCTTCCAAACTCATGGATTTTGGTGGGAACTAGATATCCAGTGCAAATTCTGTAAAGGCTTTAGTTGGCTGAAGTTATTTTTGAACACAGTTAGTTTTGTCTGTTTCCGATTCCTAGGAAGCTGTTACACAGCTGGGAACAATTGCCTCTGGCAACCAATTTCAGTTGCTGGTTCAGAAAATAGTTGGCCAGCACAAAATATTTAAGTATAACAGTGTCTGAATCACTTGTTGCAGCTTAATGATGGCTTCAGAAGTACTGGCAGCTACTCAGCTCCTTCTTAGATATCTTAATACATAGTGTAGCTTCTGAAATGGTGAGCAGAACAAACTCTATCCTTTGAAACCTCTGAAGTGGTATTGAAGGCCCCCTGTTACTACATATCTAGCAGCCTTCCAACCAGTGGGATGTCCAGGCCCTTCTCAGACTAAAGCTTAAATTGAATTTTTATTTTGTTAGTGTCTAAAGGTAGAAGCAAAGATGAGAAAACCTAGTCTCTGCTTCTCATAACACACAAGGTGCTACAGTTCATTTCTGCAAGAGCTTATATTCTAATTCAAAAAGCACTACAAACATAAAATAGAAGCAAAGAGCTTTGAGGTGGAAGGGGGTAAGGTCCCTATCACTAAGCAAGTTAAATGGCTATTCATCTTTATGGTTGTGAGTCACGTGAAATCTTTTAATTTCCTCTTCTTTAATATATACTTTATACAGACGTGCATGCGTGGATGAATACATATTTATAAAGCAAATAGTTAAAGCTGGCACAACAGACTCAAAATGACAGACAAGAGTCATTCTACCCTCTTTATAGATATTCTAAGTGTTAAAGAAAGGAGCTTAGCTTAAAATGTTTTTTACTATGTCCAGTATGTCATACAGTCTCTGCATCTAAGGGCTGAATATAGTTCTTAGCTTCCTTAATGAACTCTTCCCCTTTCCCCCCATTCCAAAATGCCAATGATTCAATAACTAGTTGGGTGTCAGGTACACAACTAGTAACTATGGAATTGGACAGCTATTGGGCACAAACAATCATGCATCCATTTATTCAAACATCTCTCTGGTACGCTTATGTTTACAGAAAACACTTATTTATCTTAGAATGTAAATCAGAAGTACATTTTATTATTTCTACTCCCTCCCCCACCAACAATTATGTTTCTCTCAGGAAAGTACGTGATGTGTACTCTAGGATTTTTCCCTTGTAAAATAATGTGTAAGCAATTAATCGGTAGATTCTTGACCCACTTGAAGAAGGAAAGAATGAGATCTTAACTCATACTAAAGTCTTTAAAAAAGGTGCTGTATGTGTGTGAGACTGAAATATCAAGTCCTTGCCCTAGCCAAGAGCTGAATACAAGGCAAGCAGCCTTGTGAACGTTGGCATGAGCCATGAATCAATAACTAATGGGAGAAAACTACTTGAGCCTGCTGGAAAGGTATGCCATGATATCACAATGGGCTGATCATGGGCCTGTGGTGACATCTCTCCATAGAGACTCTCAGCGGCAGACACCAGGAGGGATGTAGCTCTGCGGCCATCTGACACCATGCAGAAGCAGTGAGTCCAAGGGGAAAATGTCTCTGCTGAAGCTGAGCTGCTACACAGGAGCCCAATGTTGAGATGGGCTGCAGTATTGCATTCATCATGCTTGGCTGTGCTGGTTCATTGGAGTGATAACTGGGGGATGGGGAGCCCCCATTAAAACTCTGTGTGTGTGTGTGTACGCATGCGCACGTGTGTGTGTGTGTCTGAGTGCATGCAAATTTCTCCTCCACACAGCATCCCTCACTTAGTAAACTCAATAAAGTGGGCTTAGCAGTGTGATGTTGTTTGGTGTGTGAGTGTTAAAAGGTTCACTTGTAAGTATTGTATGCTGTGTCAGAGCTGGGCACCATGCTCTGAACTGAAAGGTCTTCCTCAGGGCAATATTTTCACACAAGAGTTTAAGCATGAGGGAGAAAAAAGTGTGTTTTTACAGAAGTGCTTGAAGGCACCAAGGACTGCATGAATTATGTTAAGAAAAAAGCCAGCACACACATACTGGCTGGGAGCCTTTGGCTCTGAGGACAAATGGTGGAGACTGGTTGCATTTCACCTATCTAGCATCTGGTTTCCTACAATCTTCCTAAGACATGATAATCACTTTCTCTATGTGTGTGTATATGTGTCTGTGTGTTCATTTATATATATGAAGTAATGTGAGGGCTGTCAGTCAGTTTCTGAAAACAGTTTCACAGCGTGAAACTAATGGATGTGTCACAATGCAGGCCATGCAAGCAGGGAGGATGGAGAACGCAAGACTTCCTCAGCTAGTGGTGGAGATCTATATCTGACAGAGAGAGAGAGACAAACCTGGTGCAATCTTGTCCATGATGTCTGCTATGGAGCGTCCTCGGCCTGTGCTATATCTTCAACCCAAAGCCAGAGAAGTGCTGGTTTACATGGACCCAAAATCCCATACCTTGCTAACGACTGAGAAGTGCAGACATCAGAGGTCTAGCACACAAACTTATTTAGATATCACCAACAATACCTGGGGCTAATAGTACCGGGAATGCTTCAAGCATAGAGACGAAAAAGAGAATACTTACTCCAAAATATTATTTAAACATATAAAATTGAGAGAAGAAGCAGTATAATCATCTTTTTTAAAACATTACAAACTGCTGCAGTGTTACTGAGTGACTCCCCATAAGCAATACAGTTACAAAGCATAGCTCTCCTGCATTCCAAGCCATGGCCATAAGTGAATATGTGCACACTAAACCAATATTTTACCTATCGTTATGGAAAAGTAGTATTATATTTCCCTGTTGACTGATTGTTTTCCCAGTAGAAGATGTAAGAATGGACAAAGGACTCTCAAAACTCCTATGCACCAGACCTCACCATCCTCAGAAGGACATCAATGCCAGCAGCAATGCTAGGACAGCACACTATATTTTAGAAAATTACTGTGCTGGTTTTGGCTGGGGTAGAGTTAATTTTTGTCATAGAAGCTAGTATAAAGCTGTTTTGGATTTGTGCTGAAAACAGTGTTGATAATACAGGGATGTTTTCGTTATTGCTGAGCAGTGCTTACACAGAGTCAAGGCCTTTTCTGCTTCTCACCCCACCCCACCAGCAAGTAGGTTGGGGATGCACAAGAAGTTGGGAGGGAACACAGCTGGGACAGCTGACCCCAACTGACCAAAGGGATATTCCATACCATATGACATCATGCTCAGCAGAAAAGCTGGGGGAAGAAGAAGGAAGAGGGGGATGTTCAGAGCAATGGTGTTTTGTCTTCCCAAGTAACCATTATGTGTGATGGAGCCCTGCTTTCCTGGAGATGGCTGAACACCTGTCTGCTGATGGAAAGTAGTGAAGGAATTCCTTGTTTTGCTTTGCTTGCATGTGCAGCTTTTGCTTTACCTATTAAACTCCCTTTAACTCAACCCACCAGTTTTCTCATTTTTACTGTTCCAATTCTTTCCCCCATCCCTCCGCGGGGGGGGAATAGCAAGTGTCTGTGTGGCGCTTAGTTGCCATCTGCAGCAATGCCACGACAATAACTAGTAATTACTTACAATTACTAAGACTCTGAAAGTATTTTTTGTCTTGTTTTTTTTCTACATGGCAGAGGAGAAGTAAGATCTATTTCTAATTAGTATAAAAGCTTTACTTCTGTGTATCCAATGGCTTTGTAAATTCAGAAATCTGGTATTGAATTTTTGGAGATCATTTGCTGTAAATTATTCACGTGAAACAATGGACAGTAAATGCAATAAATGCACACTTATAGGATGCTCAGTACAGTTCTATAATGTAAAACCAGCTGAAAAAGGATCTATTTTAACTTTTTTTTTTTTTTTTAAGTTAACAGAGAATAGCCTACATGGGTCATAGCCAACATATATAATTTTCTCAGTCTGTAGCTATTAAGTTAGTCTTATTACATCATTCAGGCAAAATATAAAAGCAAATTCTTGCTTTTTCAGTGAAAAGTAGCTCTTCCATCCTCTGGCAGCCAGAATTTAAACTATAATAAATCAAAATTACCTTTAATATAATTCCATTGTTATAATTTAAATTGCATCAGAATTAAATTCATTTTAAAAAACTATTTCTTGATGAGACCTTGCAGGATTCCTTATCTTTTTGCTTTAGCCCACTTCCCTAGAAGCCTGCTTCCAAAGCATTTTTCTCTTACCAGATCTGGGCTTGAAGGCTGATAAAGTGCCAGGCTCAACATTATGGGTGGTGGTAGCCACAGTGCAGATTCCCAACACCTTCCCTTTCATCCTTTGAAGGTGAGGTGCTTCCTTAGGACAATGTTAATCCAAAAAGGGAGGAGCGTCAAGAATGGGAACCACTGAAATGTCATGAACAATCAGAAGTTTCTAGCCCCCCACCTGGGCTTCCTTTGCAGTTTGCAGCAACTATGGCAACTATTCCCAGTTACACCATGTCTGCTGTGCCAGGGCCTGGCCTTTGAGCTTACCGCTTTAAGCCTCTTGAGTATAACTGCAGAACTGTAGCTCTCCATTGCCATGCACTAGGCCACCTCCATGTAAGCGCTAAAGCAGATCCACTGGATCAAATTGCCCATGTTCCTGAGAAAGCTTCCTTCAGATAAAGGCCAGGACTGCAGTCTTCTCCCCATGCCCTTTGCCATTAGCTCCAGATCCCTGGAGCAGGCTGAGAAAAATTAGGAGGGTGAGGTTCTGCAGTTCTCAGGAGTAAGGTTTTTTCATAATGGGACACCATGGTGTGCGTCCAGAGTGATGAAGGCATGGGTGGAGCAGTGCATGGTGGGGCAGCCTATACGGAGACCTGTGTAGGGGAGAGAAAGGCAGTGCAGCAAAATTACATGGCCTTGGCCATACTGCTCAGAGGTACCATCCTCTGCCCCAAGCTGTCTGCTGTGCCAGGAAACAGGAATTGTTTGCTAGTACTAGTGTTAGCTGACCTGCGCTAGTGAATATTCTAAAAATGCAACAGAAGAAACATTTATGTGCTAGGCGCACATCATGGCCTTGTTGCATTTGCTAGGGTAATATAGACTTTTCTACTAAACATTACCCTGAATTTTAAACGTGTACTTTATATGCACACTCCTCTGTGACATAAAATGCACCAAGGCCACACATTGACCTGCAAAACAATGGAAAAGAGAACTCCTTTACAGATATACCAGGCAAAATGATATGTGAAGGAATATGGGTTTTCCTACCATTCATGTAGATACATAAGAATCTAGGTCTGCTAGACCATCTAAATTAGGTTTATGTCTCCAGGATGACTAGAACCCTTATTTTCACTCTCTCTCAGTCTGTGTTAAACAGAAGCCTTTCTTTCATCTGAATATAATTTTTTCCTCTTCTAGGCTAGTAGTTTATCCTCTCTCTATCTTATAACTTACTTCTCTGCTGTGTTATGGCCAAACTTACTCAGATGCTTATAAATGCTTTCCTGAATACAAATGTGTTCTTGAATTAAGGCTGATCAGTGATAAAAACTGAATGCATAAACAAAATTGAAAACAAAGTCAACTTCAGGTATTTAAAAAGTATCATAGTTTATATATAGTGTTGGTTGCTTGTTATTCCTGTTAGTCAGTTAACCTGTAGCTTTGATCATAGTTTAGCAGATTGTGTCAGGACAACCACTCCTTTGTTCCAATCAAAATGCTAGAAAAGATGGACATCTTTCTTGAAAGGAGATCTTTTTTTTCATATGTGTATGAAGCTATAATTTTGTTGAACAACTTGTTCACAGGAGGATTGTGCCCAGCAGAAAACTAAGATCTTTTCTCTGACAGTCAGAGGGCCTTTGCTGAGTTAGCCCATAATGTTTTAGCTATGCAAAAGCTCCCGAGACTCATAGTTTATTGTGCAGAGAGTACAATATTTTGTGTATGCTTATTGCCAGAGTAAATCAAAAGACATGTCAGACAAATTCATTGTCATTGCAATCACTGGCAGGGCAGGGCCAGTTTCAAGCAAGAGAAATTAAGAAGACAAGCAACTCATCTAACTGGCAAGTAAGACAAATGGAGACTAGTCAATTCTACATTTTTCTGCCAGAACAATTTCTTCTTTAGAATGCTTATTCATCCACAGTAATGTAAAACGTGTCACAGAATCACTGAGGTTGGAAGGGAAATCTTCTAGTTGAACCCTCTGCTCTGAGCAAGGTCAACCTGCTCAAAGGCATGTTGCTCAGGGCCATGTCCAGTCAGGTTTTGAATAGCTCCAAGAATGGAGACTCTACAACCAGCCTAGGTAACCTGTTCCAGTGTTCAAGCACCCTTACAGAAAATAAGTTTTTTCTTTTGTTTAAATGAAGTTTCCTATATTTTAGTTTGTGCCCACTGCCTCTCATCCTTTCACAGGGGCATCACTGAGAAGAGTCTGTCTCTGTCTTCTGTGGCCCCCCACTAGGCATTTGTACACATTGATAAGATCCCCCGAACTTCTCTTCTCCAGGCTACACAGTCCAAGCTCTCAGCCTCCCCTTGTATGAGAGATGCTCCAGTCCCTTAAAAATCTTTGTATAATTATGTGAAGAAAACTATTTTAAATAATATTATATGTACATTTACTCCTTCGGCAAATATGAAGCTGTCATAATTTGTAGGTAAAAGTATTTTTTCCTTTGTTCTTTAGCATGTTTACCAAGATTCTGGCATAGTTATTTCCAGAAGGTTTTTTTTTTTAAATTATTTCAAAAATCATGCCTCTGAAGTTACTTAGAATCCTTCCCCACACCTCCCCCCCCCCGCAAAGATGAAGTTCCTCATGCTCTGTTAAGGAAGCACATTGGAGTTTCTCCTAGAAAGGTACAGTCCTGCTTGCTTATTTTTTGGTTGTCCTCATGCATTGCAGGAAAAAATCCACAATGGAAAAAATAACAGATTAATCTCTTTTCCTCTAAGAGCTCAAGCTTGTGCCTGAAACAATAGGTCTATTCATCTCCAAAGACGTGGTCATTACTTGTTGAATTCATTACTATTTTAGGCTAGTTTATTTTCACACAAAAATGAGTCCCAGTTGCACAAGCACATTTGCTAATGATATGTTGCAGACCTATCATGGAATCATTTAGGTTGGAAAAGACCTTTAAGATCATCCAGTCCAACCACTAACCTAATATTACCAAGTCCACCACTAAACCAATTAAGAGTAGAGTAGCAATTTCATGCCTCCTGGCTTGGTGGCTGGATTATTTTAATGAAAGTAAAAACTAGGAATCATTAAGATTGGAAAGGATCTCTAAGATCATCAGTCTAACCATCAACCCAACACCACCATGCCCACTAAACCATGTCCCAAAGTGCCACGTCTACCCGTTTTTTGAATGCTTCCAGGGATGGTGACTCCACCACCTCTCTGGGGTTTCAAATGACAAAAAAAAAAAAAAAAAAAAAAGAAAGAAAAAGGGAGCTTTTCACATTTTTACTATGTTTGATGCTGAGGTTCCTTGACTATTGTGTTGAAAATGTTAAGGATCAGTATTCTGCATACTGTGCAAAATACATATATTGCAAAATTGTCTCAACATCCTAAGTTGGTATGATCCTTGTGCTACCTTATCTATACAAGGAAAGAGTCATGGAGATTGGGAAAATGCTGCCTATATCTTATGATAAACTTCAACATTATTTCCTTAAAATTCAGTTGAATTTTAAGTTGAAAGCATTCCTCTAGTATGCATTTATTTCCAAACAGTCATTCATGAGCTTTAACCCCCACAGAAGAGATTTTAAGGAACCTCAGGCAATAAAAATTTTAGAAAGTGCTAGCAGTTGCCACTGCTCACCCATCTATCTATCCTGGGGATTTCATGCAATCACTATCATAATAACCATGAGTTTCAAAAGCTGTCCTTTTAAAATTTAAGTGGTGCCTTGGCTAATGCAATTTGGATA
The DNA here is from genome assembly GCF_030463565.1 of Pelecanus crispus. NCBI lineage: Eukaryota > Metazoa > Chordata > Aves > Pelecaniformes > Pelecanidae > Pelecanus > Pelecanus crispus. The sequence goes on along the minus strand of NC_134646.1, from coordinate 40,805,472 downwards.
TAGATTCAGCCACAGTTCAAGAATTTTTTTCTTTATAGTTCCTTCAGGAGATATATGAACAAATAGACATTTTTAGATCAAATTCTGGTACAGGAATCTGGAGGTTACATTTGAACTGAGCTCTATTTGCATATCTTCAACACTGATCATGGCAATAAATCACACCTAAAAACATCATCCTAATTATTTGACAAATTCTTATCAGAATATAAAATAACCATCAACTTTTTTATTATTAATTATTAATCATCTCACACCTTCCAAAGTAACAATTTTGCACAGATATAACTTTCTGTAATCAATACTGATATTTCTTTACTCTTCATCTCAAAATATTAACTTTTAAAATCCATCAGATTACATTATAATTTTCAAAAGATATTACCTTGAGAGTCAGATAGTGACCAATAAACACTCCTTCGTATAGCAAAATTAGTTAAGTAGCAGCATACATCAATGGAGATATTAAATCAGTGAGTTATGTACATGACCCATTCACAGTCCTCTGTATATCAGACCTGATTTTTTAGAAGATATATCTTTAGCTCCCAATGAACAAATAACACATATAAAAAAATTCCCTGATGTAATCTTCCATCTTCTAGATAACTTTTAGATGAGTTATTTGTGTCTATCGATGCCAAGTCATTGTGAACAGCATTCATTTTAAACTTTGTGAATAATAACATTACCTTTCAAACCTAACCTTCGATACTTAAATTTCGTCTGTCAGATTTCAGTGATAAACCACATATGGATACAATTAAGGCATGAAACCCGGCATTTAGTCTAATCTCTCGTCTTGGAAAACAATCTATGCAATCTGCTTGATGTAGATCTTCACAGCACTGTGGTTGTGCTCGTGCAACTATTAGCGGCTGGTAGCGAAGATAGGGTCACTTTTTTTTTAATGCAATATATTTAAATCTGTTACATGGTCCTGAAGAGGGCACCTTACACATTTATTCTATGTTTAATACCTGAGCATGTAGCAGTCTTCAACAGTGTTCAAAACACTGAGAAATGTTATTGGTGGTATACCACTTTTACATTTTTGTTTTTAAATAAAAACTGTTGCAATTATGACTCTGCCTTAATGTGCTTTAGTACTAAGGGAAACTTATTAACCATTTCTGGAAATTCTGCTTGTTTAAAAACTTATGCCTTCCCATCTCCACTGCATTTTATAAATACCAGGAATAAAAGCAGTATGTCAGTACAAACAGAGGTACACATATGTATATTTGTATGATAAATAAAACAGATCCCTCTTTTCCCACAATCTCACTTTATTTTTTCTCTCTCTTATGCCTTTTTCGAACGGAGCACAAAGCTAACAAAAACAAAAAGTAGGAAAGCAAGATGATAGCTTTTTAAAATTGGAGATAGCTGTAATTTTCCACACCAAAGGGTACAGTGGAAAGAAGGTTTTATACTTAGCCTGTTCAGACTGTTACAGCTCACTCTATTTGCCAACATTTCACACAAAACTGCTAACAGCCATGGAGGGTCAACTCTTTGTTGAAATTTGGACCAAATTTTTCTGGCATATTTCAATGCAAAGACTATTCTAGAAACTTGAAAGTGGCTGAGCAGAAGGCTTTACATAATATTGAGTTGTATAATGTTCAGCAAATGTGATACAAAGATTGTCTCTTATGAAGTTGTATTTCTTTTTGCAAACTATACGAGTGTGTAATAAGCCATCAAGTGCTCTTTAATATGACCATTGTTAATCTTCTGTTCCATTTATACATATTAAAAAAAAGTTTGGGGAAAAAAAAGGGATGCTGAATGTTATCTTAAATGCTCATACATTATGTTGAATGCTCATATAGTTGTGTGCCATCACATTCCCTTTATAGTTGTTACTTGTTCCAGCTATTATTTTTCCTTATTACTGGTAACTGCAATAATATCATCACTACTGAAACATTTAAATTTATAATTTAGTTAAATATAGGGAAGAATTTTAAAATAACATTCATTTCATATTGAAACACCCATCTAATTAACCCTGATATGATTTTTATGGTATAATGTCATTTACTGCAAAATCATTTTTAACGTGCTTTTATTATTGGAAGAATAAATTAATTTCAATATGAGCATTATTTAGAACTACTATATGAGAGTAACTAACATGTTACAAACATATTATATTTTAGTACCACAAAAAATCATGTTTTAAGTAAATATTTCATAATCCTGTTTAGCGCTGGCCAGAATGATTATTATCTAAATATGTTCTTGATTCCTTTATCATACAAAACATAGGTGCAGGCTATTAGATTATACACAGTATAACATGATTAAACCTCTTTTGGCTTATTTTTACTTCTTATTTTATTGCTATTTTAATGGTATTGCCATACTACAAACTTATGCAAAAGTATCTCAAATCCACCTTTCATGTTCAGGATACATACAGATATTAATTCAAATGGCCCCTAATCATAAGTGTACAGACTGGGGAGTAGGGAGATAGATGTAATTAATTTACTTAGAAATGCCATAAAACTCAGTGATGTATAATGAAATTACACAGCAATAAATATGTAAACATCACTTAATTCCATTATAAACTCTGATGTGACAGAAGTAATGATGTATTAATGTAGGATGAAGCTTATTCTTGATGATGACTTTTATTAGAGAGTTCAATATTATGGTATTTAAGACATATATTTCTTTAAGAAATATATATGGGTTCATATTCAACAACAATTAAAATTGGAAAGATCTGCTGATACTTATCCTAAATTAACTTAAAAATAATATTTTACTGTGGTGTAAGCTTAAATATATTATTCATAAAGGGGTATAATCATCAGGAGGCAGCTTCCAATATTTTATTTTAAATTGTGTTTTTATTCAACAAACACTATACAAACAAAAATAAAACAGATGCTTAAAATCCTCCCCATACTTGAAATATATGTCTTTACATTGAAAATACTGAATCATGTAAGACTGCTAAAACAGTGTGATTCCTTCTTGTAAAATGTAATTAAAGCTAGCGAAAAAATAAGAGCTGTAGACCAGAGAAATTAATAGTTTTTAAAATTACATAAAAAGCTATGCTGGAAGAACAACTTAAAAAATGAATAATAAGAAAAAGATACAAATTAGGCAGTAGCGATTTATGTTTCACTTAGCACAGTAATCTTTCCTCTTAAAGGCTTTATCTTGTGCATTTTGATAAGAGTATAAGCACAACTAAAAAGTATAATCATGCATTAGAGAGTCTGTCATAAATGTATTTTAAGAGTGTGGCACATCATAGAATTTTAACCATATATTTCTCTGCATGGAGTCCTCTCTATATCTTTGCAGTCTTTGGGATGAGCAGATGAACTGACCTCCTGAGACACTTGCTAGTCTTTTTCCAATGACTTTGTATTAAACAAAAAAAATCTCTCTCTTTTCCTTGTTTCACATCATGCCCGGACTTGTGGGATGAAAGTATACATTAGCTGAGGTGAGAGCTGTCGTAAAGGATACACACAATGGCCTTTTCCCAAAGCCTAATGCAGTCCTCATGCACAGCATGACAATTACAGTGAAGAAGAGTCTGCTACATTAGCTATGTAAAGGGAACTACAGAACCGTATCATTGCAGATACATACAAAAATGCAGAAGAAAAAGATACACATGGGACCGCTTTAGAATTATAAATTGGTATAATTTATCAGAGTTCATCTGCGATATGGAGAAGCCAACAGATGCAGAACTCAAACTGCCAGCATTAGCACAGTGTCTGTATTTTCATTGCTGACCCTCTCACACCTTTCAGCAACAAATAAGTGCATTAAATCTAAAGCTCTCGAGCTGAGTATTGGAAGGGTTCATGTTTTTGAAGGTAGGACTCCTCTATTAAAATTCAAGTTTATTTCAGAAAGGTTTAAGACATGATTATCCTGAACTGTCATAAAAATTGGTTCCACTTAAGAACAGTGAGAAATGATATGTAATTAGCAATTATAACAGAAGCACATTTTTCTAAATAATTGGAAGAACTCTGAAATTATACTGACAATAGTTAACTGCAATGAATACACTAGAGAAAGTAAAGAAAGTAGTGAGAGTCACCTGATGAGTTTTCAGTACAGAAGCAGATAACTGGAAATGCTTATTTCCAAGTTAAAAGGAAAAAAAAAAAAATAATAGTTGAATAAACCGTGATTTTAAGTTTTAACACTACAGGCAGTATAGTTCACCTTTATTAAGATTGCCAGGCATATCACATTTTCATATTTTATACACAGTCTCTTTAGCATGAAGAAAATTCAAGCTTCTTGAACACTCATATGATCTTTTGAATTTGAAGACCTCAATTACACATCTTTTTTTCCCCTTTTGAATTAAAAAAATGAATTAACTTACTGTCACCTAAACCCATGTTATCTTCAACTGGTTACTTCTTACCAAAACTGAGTCTAATAAAGGGTCATCTCTCATTTGTTCAGTGACTAGTTGGTGAAGAAAATGAGTGGGTGATGTAGGTAATTAAAAAAAAAAAAAACCACACACAAAAAAAAAAAAACAAAACAGAAGAGAAAAAAGAAAGAAAAAGCCCTGCCATGACTATTACCATTTGTTCAACTTTTTTAAGATTATTTTGATCCAGGCCAATTCTGCTATTACTATGCTGTCATTCCATTCTGTCTGTGTTTTTTCAGCTCTGTGATGCTCATTCCTCCTTGAACACTTTTTATATTGTTTCTTGGGTTTTTTTAACTTTTAGTAATTGAGTTCCACTGTTAGTGACTAGCCAGCCATCTTTCTAATATCCTTGCAGTATTTACTTTACACATGTAGTTCTGGTTCTTCTGTTTGTTGACCCACTTGGGTCTGTCTTTGGACTTGTTTGTAAACTTTGCAGTTACTTCTTGCTGACTATATGCAACTACGTATGTGCAGTTATCACTTATTTTGCTATTGTGTTAGTATTACATCCTCCTCCTTCATGATAATACTTTATCTATTGTAATGTCCCATGTGAAACACTTTTTTTTTCTTTTTTTCATGTGTTAAAAGGTGGCATGGGAATTGCATAGTGAGACCAACTTTGTCCCCTTTGAATTTCAGGATCTTTATAATCATGGCAGCTTGAACGCTGGTTTTCTCCAAAATGGACTTCATCCAATTACAGGATCTTGTGTTTCTGAACACCTACCTATGGCTGAAGGTCTCAAAAACCTAGTCAATGTTATTTTACCTCCAAAGTCATCTGTCTAATTTCACAGTTTATTCAATCCTTCATTCAATCCTTCCACCTACTTTTTTTTAAAGATGAGGAAAATAACACTTGATATCCTTTAAGATTCTACTTCTTTGACTGCCTCCATCGGCTGGCAAAGTAATTCTTGATACTTTAGGAAGAATCTGTCAAATCTATCATGATGGATGAATAGCAGATGCTACTGTGTTCACCTTGGGATTTTATTCAGCCTCAGATAAACACCTGCAGCTCTTTCCTCTTTCATAAGACTTGGTCTCATTTCTCCTATTTCTCCAGGCTGTAGCTGTCTCCCATCATCCTTTTCTATGCTTTTGAGGTACTATCTGTAATCTGTTTCCTTTAGCATCCAAACATATAAAGGAAATGCTCCGTTGGTCTTACTCTATAGTTTCTTTTAGTACACCAAGAGAAAAGTTTATTTTGTTGGGTTTTATTTCAAGGATGACTGGCTGATGAGTGGAGTCAGTCCAATTTCTCCATAAGAGCATAACATCAAAATGTTGAGGCTCTCCCATGGGTCCCAGAAAGGATTACTTTACCTTCAACAAGAAGAAATAGAACAGATGTGGAAAAGAGAAGGTGTACGGTAGAAAAGGAATAAGTCCCGCTATATGGGTGTCTCACCAGCTATAGTGGAGACTCTCTGTTGTCCTTCAGCTGCCATCTTCAGCACCCACTAGCTCTAGCTTCATGGTTCAGCCCCTATCTTGTAAATACAGAAACAAATACCCCTTAAGTATGAATTGTATCTATTTGTGCTATGAGAAATGCAGATGAGAAAATGAAAACAGGGCTCTAAACAATACAAGCAAGTGCATGAGTTGTTGTCTGGAATAATACCCATTTTATTGGAACATGTATTCTTACCATAAAACCAGATGATAAGTTGGGAGATATTTGTGGTTGTTAGTGTTGTTGTTTTCAATCTGCAAGCCAAGAAATTGCACATTTGCTATCAGCTTTTCATAGAATAGATGCAAAATTAACATCCAGAGATGAAGTCCAAAATACTGTAGTCAGATTTATCTCCAGAAAGATGAGTGTGGTCCTACCTTAATTGAACTGAAGGAGGAGAAAATTGTGCAGACTCAGCTGCCTCTTCAAAGAATGTGGAAGTAGATCTTGCTACAGTAAAAGCAAATATTCTGTGAGCTTCCCCCAAAAAATCTGCACCATATGCCACCTTTCCCAGGGCAAAAGCACAGTAGAAGGCTTGGCAGCTGATGGTGATCTATCAGAATATGTTTAGCATGAGAGAGACAGTTGCTATGATTCTGATCTGGCCTCCAACCTATAAAGCTCTACACAGAAGAAAATAGTTCAAGACATAGTAAGCATATATGTATGGAGGCAGATAGATTCTTTAAGTGAGCACCAAGTAAGCTGGGCATAAACTTGTTCTGGCCTGGAAAGTAGAGCAAAGATTGCTTTGTATTGGCTGAAACAAAAAAATTCAGACTTCTGACGAGAACAACACTGGAATGCCATTTTATTTTGCATATTAAGTGAGAGTTTTTCTTGTCATGTAAGAAAGATATAAGAAGCATGTTTCCTATCATGATTATGTCTTCAGTGTCTGTTCTGTTTTTGTTAAAATCCAGCAACCCTATTATTGCTGTGATAATATGATACTGTGAGTTGTTATGACATGCTGGCTTCACAGCTGTAGTTAGCTAGACAAGCAAAAATTCTGTTCCTGAGTAGTAGTTGGATGTGAGTTTGGGGAGTTGAAGAAGGACACAGTATACTGAATAGAACAATCAATACTGAATCCTTTACATTATTCATTTTTATATAAAATTCCCCTGTTGGACAAGTTAGGAAGGAATTTTAGAGTTGTAACTGGAGACACTACATAAAAATCATTGGTCATGGAATAATTAAAAGAGCTGACAGGAAGAATTAATGGAACTGACATTTACACTATAACCTTAGGTTACAAAACTAAACAGCTGAAGGGAACAGAGTACATCCTTAAATACAACATTTGGAACTCTCTGTAGGTTTAGAAATGCAAGATCAGCAAGATAGACAGCTTGTCTACTAGTCTCACTTTCAAAATTCTTTTTTGTTTCAGGAGGAGTGTAAAAAAGACTTTTCATTGAGCATTTTTTCCTCCTGAACTAAATTCTGCAGCAAAACTTTTCAGCAAGGCATGGGTCATAGATAAAACAAGTGGCTAGAAATCAAATGGAAATCTTAATTAATGAGAATTATGTTGATAAATTGGAATAAAAAATTATTTGATAGTGCACAGAAACCTAAAATTAGAAATGTTTAGAGCACTGCACAGTTGTTATTTTAATGCAAAAAAACCCCAAAGGTTCTAGCTATTTTAAAGAAGCAAGGTCTAATAATCAAACAACTAGGTCTAAATCAGAAAAAATCCGTTATAGTCTTTGTACTTTAAAGCCAAAACATAAGGTTAAATTCAGGCCCTAGGTAGCATAAATTGCATGTATCATCAGTTATGCATGAATATCATCAAATAAAGAAATGTTGTCTTCTTGTCACGTTATAATATAAAATGTCAACACACATGGATAATTTTTATGAACTTGCACACATCTGAAATTTTCTGATAGATTTATGACATCAATAATACAGACTATTTTCCAATATGTACATAAATCCTTTTAAAGATATAGTATTTTGTTACTGATTGACAAAAACTGTTGAGATTTTTTCCTAGCAACAATATAGAGCCCCAAGGTATGACAGAAGAGATTTTTGGATTTGTAATAGTGGCAAAGTACAGGCTGGGTGATTAAACCATCGTTAATCATTGTTTGATATGAATCATTGTTGGAAGCACAGTTTAGAACTGAAGAGTGATTCTTAAACATCTCCATCCATATTGTTGCAGAGCTTTAGCACTACTTCTGGTGTTTGAACAGGGAAGAGTATAACATTTCCCCATCAGAAGACGACTGCTGAGGTGACAGGGCCCGCCTTCTGCCCTCCCCAGCCATCAAGGCCCTCACAAAGGATCATCTCCACGTGGGAAGAAATGGTAGAATGGTCATTGTTATCCAGCAGTCTGTACTGTCAGCAATCATCATGCCTTCTGAATCAAAATAACTACTTCTGAAACCAAAATAACAGGAATCGCAGAGGGCCAAAACAGTTGGGAATAATGTAAAAGTAAATGCAAAGCACAGATTAGACAGATCAGAAGATCAGGGCTGTATCATCTACTCTTTATATTTCTTTGACAAGATTTTCTGTATTTTCTGCTCTGAAATCTAAAAAGTCAATCTTTGTTTAGTAAATGAAGAGCTGACAGGAGGTTTTCAAGATCTAATATATCCATTTACTTCTTATTTGCAGAAAGCCTGTGAACTTTGATAGGGGAAAACCTTCAGGCTAGGAAAGCATCTCCCTCCCCTCAGTTCCCCAGTGGAAGATGTATTTAGTTTCCTGTGCATTATGAACTCCAACAACTGTCCTTCTGTGCATGCATTCCTGAAAAAGCAGAGACTGATACTGAATGCTTTAACTTGACAAGTAAACAGCAACACAAAACCAGTAATACATCAATAAACATAGCACAGGAATTCAATGTTTCCCCCCAGTTGCTAAGATCTTGAAAATTTAATTTAGTTCCACATTACATTGGGGAAAACACATTCATAGCTTTTCAACTGTTTTTCATTAAATGTAAATCTTAAAAAATTACTTAATCTTTATACAAAGGTAGCTTAAAGGAGGGTTGTTTGGGCTGAAATGTTCAAATGTTAGGACATGGTAGATTTACACTTCCTTGGACAATTGTAATTCCTCTGTCATTGTGGTTATGCAACAAGACATGATCTTCAATTTCAGAGTCACATATATTTACCACTGGCTGTTGTCTCACTCAGGACTAAAGCTGCATAAGAAAATGAAAATATGATTTTTCAAGTGTTTGCCTTTGCAAATGAAATATTTCTGGACATCTTCTTATGATGTTTTTCAGTCTTCCTTTAGCTATATATTTTTGTGGTTAGCAGCAGAGTATCTACATTATTTTTAGAATTTACATTCAGGATAAATTAGGCATCTTTATTTTATTAGTAGTAAGCTAGCAGGAGCCTAGGAGCCTCTGGGACAAATTATCTTCATGCCTTTCTTAATGCCTCCATAACTGTGCCTGAGTTTATACACTTCATACAATACCGAATAACCAGACCTAAACCACAATCAATCAGTACTGGTTTTCCCTAAAATATATTTTCCATCTAAACCACATGGTTTTATTGAAATTTAAAGGTCATCTCAGAGAACTAGAAGGACTTCTGCCTATACAGAAATTTCACGTGATACTGCTTTTCCAGCCATTATATATGGCTTTCCATAGAACCTACAAAGATGCAAATATTTTAAAAAACTTGTCAGTGCTCACCAGGTAGGAAATCAAAATGATAAATTAGTTCCTGTCCCTAAACTGTTTTGATATTTCAGTGTTGTCAGGCTCTTCCTTTAACACCAACAGGATACTCAGCAAGAAACTGCCCTTCTCAGGATATTAGAATTGTGATCATTAAAAGGTGCAGAGGATTGTTGTTTGAAAACTAACACTACTCTGTCAGTGTATTTTTAGCAGTTTTCTTCTTTCTTTGGAAAGAGGAAATACAGGGAAATGACATGTGCTAACTGACAGCTTGCCCGCAGGAGTATCACTGAGAACGTTTACTATGAAATACCAAGATAACACTTCTTTTCCTGCAAACTGTAGTGGAAAGCTGTCAAATTATGGTCTGTTCCTGTGCATAATGAACTTCTGCTGCTGTACATTGTTCCGACTGATGTAGGGATTATAAATTATTCTTAGGCATGTACTCTTACCTTTGTCATTTGCATGTATTGTGGAAGTATTTTGAACATTTATTATGTCCATAACCTAAGCTCACTAAGCTATTCATCCCCTGTTCATCACCTGATGGGAATAAAGAGCCTATGAAAAAGCAACAGAAGGAATTTCTCTGTAAATTTAGGCTTTCAGCTGTAACATCAATTTGAGTTAGCTGTTTGCTTGATCTTCTTACTTTTTCCATAGCTTATAGACTTTATGACTTAGTCACTTTTAATCTTCTTTCTGTTTACCATTCATATTTTCCCCCATAGGTATTATATCTTTTTGATGTTGGAATTTTTAAATGTCAGGTAACAGCTTCCTTCCCAAAAATGTTTTTCCAAAATATATCCTGGCAATTCAGGCCAGAATTCTTCAAATCAGACACGCCTCGTAACTGCCTTGATTTCTGAGTGCCTGTTTATGCTTGATTTTCTGAGGCACAAAGTGTCATAACCCTGGTAAACACAATGGAGATTGTGGCAGAATAATGCTTATAGAAATCAGAGACAAACAGCTGGCACTCGCCTTTATTGCAATGGGCCTTTATCCAGAACCCACTCCACTTCCCTTGGTTAACTTCAGATGACTTATCTCGAGATAACAACATGTCAGGGAACACTTAGTTTGTTAGCTTAAGATCAAGGTTTCATCAGGGTATTCACCTGGTTCTCTGCTGAAAAATCAGGGTATCGTTTTCAAAACTGATTTAAAATCTACACCATAGTGAATAGGCTGCAGGTATTAAGATATTTGTCTTCCAGAATATTTCTGTCCTTTCTGGTACAGTCTTCTAGATCACAACCAGGATAACCTGCACATGACTCTATAACCAGCCATTGCCAGCTTAGTATTTGGTAGCTAGTTCTTGTTGCAACATTGAATGCTGCTTGTTTCCCTTCCCCCTTCAAAACAGGAAAATAGCTTGGCTTTCTGCCTCAGGCTATTAGATTTTAAACAATTAGGTTCAGTCACTTTAATTTTTTTTTTTTTTTTTTTTTTTTTTTTTTTTTTTTTTTTTTTTTTTTTAAATTGTAGTCAGCTCTGGCTCACCCAGCAACCTGTTTGCACAGCTAGGACATGTCGACTATCAGTGTTTCACTGTCACCCTTCAGAGAGAATGCATGAGAGGGAGGGAGGGTGCCAGCAATGGGAACTGGTTTCATCCATCTCTTCTGTCAAATTAGGCAGCTTTGAAACAGATAAAAAAATCTTGCCATTCTACTGCTAAGCATTTTAAAAATTTAATTGTAGGGAGCTGCTGACACCAGAACTATGTCTTTGCCTCATGGAAACTTCTATTCTTATAAATGACTCATAATTAAAAACCGTCTCTAGAGAAATGGAGGCATTGCAATTTGTGCTTAAACCTTCCTTTTCTCCTTTGGTGACTCTTTGTTTAGCAAGGCTCATTCTGCAAGCAGAAGACAGATCTTTCCCTTGGAAATCCAGCAATTTCCTTCATGGTCAGCTTCAGGGAGGTCACCAAGCGATGCCAGGTACTTGGACAGCACTCCCAGCTGTTTATGTGCAGCCTAGAAGAGCCCTGCTGAATAAAAAAATGAAAGAAGTAAATATTAACACCACAGAAAAGGACAAAACAATTGCCAAATACAGCAAGATCAAAGGAAAAAAAAATGTGACTGCCTATGAATCACTTAATAGCACAAAACACTTTACACTGTGCTCCTCAGCTGTAGGTCTGAAAAGCCTCAGAATTCAGAGCTCTTCAGCAGTTGCCTCAGGCATACAAAAGGCTGCAGGAGAATTAACTGCAACTTGTGTAATATTGTAATGAAAAATGCTGGGTTTGGTAAAAGCATAAGAGACTTTAGGTTTATTTTTATGTTCAACAGTTTAACGATAAAGCAGAAAAAAAATATTAATCTTTTTTCTGTTTAGTCCTTTTTATCTAACCCATTTGTTCTCACTGATAGGTAAAAGAAAGTAAAATATTGAAAGTGAAATATTTTAAAACTCCCATGTATAAATCACAAGTAACAAAATTCAAGAGAGATTAATATTTTTTTTACTTTCACATGATTCTTTGCCTCTATTTTCTCACTAATCTGAGACCATAACTTTTAAATGCATTTCTTCTTGTAAGGCAAGCTTTTAAAAAATTCAGAGGTTTACAAGCTGCTGTGAAATACACAGGAAAGATAAATGGATAATGAATATTACAGCTGAATGGTATGTTACATATATTGTATAACAGGCAATTAATTACCTGTGTTACAATATAGGTAAGAATATTACCTGTTTATTAATACTTTCTCAAAGGTCATTACTAACTCTCACCTGACTCATGACAAAATTTATGTGACTGTGGATTTCTTTACTGTAACAAAGTTGTGTGAAAAAGATCAATACATAAGTATTCAAGAAACTGAACTTTTAAGATCACCCAGGCAAAATTTCTAACAAGAGTTTCCAGGAAAAAATAGAATACTATGCCTTGCGCCAATAATACATTATGTTCTTATTTGTACAGGCTCAGAATGTTTTGCTGATGAGTAAGGCTATTACATGGCCATGCATGATTTTCTTGTGTTTTTTTCCTGTCATGCACAGAATTTGAAAACTTTGTGCATTTTCTGGAGTCTATGGACATCTTTCAGTTTGATTTGTTTCCTGGATTTCTGGAGGTAATGGATAAGAAGTGACATTAGAATGGGATGTCACATCTACAGTAAAATAATTTGATGCACTCAAGATCTTTTTTAATTATAGTGAATGTGCTATCCAGCTGTGCTCTGTGTGCAGGAGTAAGTCAGACACATTAGACTCACAGTACCTGTATCACACCGTGTGTATGCACATCATTCTATCCTGGAAATCCTGGCCATAAAAATGTCAGCAATTGCATTTAAGGAGAGGTACAGTGTAAAAGATCCACCTGCTCTCTGCTCATCCCTTCACCTTTTGTGCAAGGGAGTAGTGATCCTGTAGAAGCTGTCTCTCCACTGCTTTGGGGTTGGTAGATATGTCTATACAGAGAAATATGGAATACTTTGACACATTAGGGATTGTTGAATATGGGAGTGGAACTATAATTACAATTGTTGTTTTTATTTGATTTTTAATACTTTTCCTTAAATTACTTTTTAATACTCCATATCAGATTCTCACAACAGTCATTTCCTGGGATCACAAATTTTACCCCCAAACTGTTAAACAATGAATAAATATGAGAAAAGTGTTACCTGCTTCAGCAGCATAAGTACAACCACTTATTTTCATCAGGTCAGTACCAGTCAGAACAGTGTAAACCACCTTATTTGCTCTTGTTAAAGAAAACTCCATATTTGGATGCACAGATGCAAGTACAGACAATCACAACATCAAGATTTAATCTCATTGGAACTGAGACCTTGCCTCTCTATAACCAACCAGCTGAATTATACTTACCAAGGTATATTCCAGAAACAAACTTTCTTTAGACAGCCAGAACTTCTTCCAAAGGAATCTTGAATTTTTATGGGAGCTGAATATTTTATGTCCCTTAGGATTTGTTTAGGTTGCTGTTCTGCTTTTTTATTTGTTTTCCAAAGTCAAAATTTGTACTGTTTCTAGTACCTTGTGTGGAATCTTTTTTGCAGTTTGAGATTCAAATCTACAAAATGCCATGTAAATCTGTCCTTTAGTTTATGAAGTAAATTCCCTGATGCTTCTGAGGCAATCCAGTTTTATCTTCCTTCTTCAGTACAGAATAGGGAGAACAATATAGTAGTAGATGTATCAGCAGAGTTAAAGTACAGTTGAGCAACTCTTTTCTATACATGAACGTAGAGTAATGTTCTCACCCATGTCCCTAGCTCAGAAATCGGCAGTGGAGTTTTGTTTCCATTCCCATTTCAGCATGTCACTTTGCCTTGAGAAAGGTGACAGAGAGGTGCTGTGGCGGGGATGAGGAAGCATTTCTTCCTCTTTTCCATCCTATCAAACATAGAGACATATGACCTACCTCATTTTAAATTCTTTCAAGATAGATACATCCTTACATAGAGGAAAAAGATATATATGCAGTTATAATACTTAATCTGCCACAAATATGTACTCCAAATTCCAAAAAGCCTCTAAAATTATTAGGTTCCATCAGCATCTGTGCACCAGCAATAAGGGTCATTCAAGAACATCAGCATCAATAGGACATTAAGTCAGGAGCATCTAACTGTTGTCCAAATTGGTATAATTATACTAGGACATAAGAAAAAGATGTCAGCTAGGTAATCTTGCTCTCCATTCAATAACAGTCTGACCTGGACACAAACATACCATGAAGTGTTGGGCACTCTAATTGAGGAAAAAATTTGGTTTAGGTAGGCAATGATCAGGTGACAGGAACAAGAACAATTAGTAATATAAAATGTAAACTACCAGAAAATACTGAAAAAAGGTTTATTACATGGGGGGGGGGGGGGGGGGGGGGGGGGGGGGGGGGGAGGGGGGAGGAACAAAAAAAAACAACAATCAAACAAACCCAAAACAAACAAATGAGAAAAAACCCACCTTTTAGGAGACATTATCATAATCTCCAAATACATAAAAAGCTACTGCAAAGCACACTCACTTCTTTTCCTCCTAGTCCCTGAAGATGGAAAGAGAAATACTGGGTGTCAGAAAGATTGTGGAATCATAAAGGAAACATAGGGAAACACTTTCTAAAAAGTGCAGGGACAAACTCCCAAAGCATTGGAGAACAGTATTATGTCTGTCAGGAATCTCTCAGTCCATCTGTCTGTCTGTCTGTCTGTCTACTGGAATACAGTGTCAAAGAGAGATTAACTAAAGCACTCTTCTTTCCTCTCACTTTAAGATTTTTTCCATTTTAACTCTCTTTTATATGAAGAAGCATTTTCAGCCCCTGCTGTCCCTGCCTATCAAAGAAAAACCTTAGGCAGCAGCTGCTGATCAGAAGTCAATATGACAATCAGAAAAGAATGGCAATCAACAGAGCTATGCAAGAACAAAACCAGAGTAAGCTGAACACCACGTTCTGAATCTTGACTTTTCTAACTATAACATAGTACACTTTTACCTAAGGCTTTCTTTGAGATCAAATGAAAATATGAGACAATGAGCTTGAGAAAAATCTTTCATATGCTCAGCCTTTACCTAGGGAGTTTATGCGACTGCAGCAGAAATCGAAGGAAACACAAACTTTATAAAATCTAGCTTTAAGATTTAAGAAATCTTACTTTGATATCTTATTCCCATATTGCAACCGTGCACAAAAGTATTCTGAATACTTCCACACAATGGCCATACCTTTAGTTAGATCAGACTGATGTATCTTCACTGACTTTGATATATATACCTTGATCTGCATCAGGTGGAAATCTGGCCCTTTTGCTTTTACACACTTCTGTTGTATTTGCACTGATGATAAATTTTCTAGCTTAAATCAGATAGAAAATAATAACCATGGGGTTTTTTTCCATTTCAAATTCCTACTTTATATCTTTTTTTTCCTGCAATCTTGCCTTACAAAATAGCCACCTTTAATTTCATCAGAGACTTGCATACAAGTGGATCATATGCAATTACAATTCAACAGAGGAAACAAAAAAGGAGGATTTAACATCTGAAAAGACACCATAGGATAAGAAGTACGAATATTTGTAATCTGGTTTTGTGACACCACAAAACATCCCTTGAAGCATAAAAATGGTGCTTGTGACTTTCTTTTGACTGGTTCTGATTTAAGGATATGAGGGAGATGGGAAAGGAAGATCAGTTATGCACTGTGCTTATTGGTTATTGCTTTGCAGGCATATAGGCCGATCAGAACTGGCCTTTAAATAGCCAGGTGAGATAACTAATAGAAAATAGATGAATCAACCTAAAATTTAAAATATCGTATTCAAAACTTGTGGGTGACCCCTGTACTTAAACATCTGATCAAGTATAGACCTCTACAATCTAAATGTCTATGTCTTGCTAATCATCTGGCTCCCCTTCATAAGTAGTGGAGGCACATCTAGTGTACAATTCACCCTAACAAGTATGTCCAAAATGTCAGATGACTTACACCCTGCAAATGCCTAGATCTCTTTATTGACTAAAAATAACTTACGCTGGTTATTTCAGAAGATCTACACAGCACTTATCTAAAATTGAGTGAGATTATTTCCATAATTAATCTGTTATTATTACCTCAGCTAGCTGTTTAAAGCTAGTTATGACATCTCATGGGACCTGCACAACGTACAAGCTATGTGTTTTGTTTTGCAGTATTAACTTTCCCACTGTGGGAAAGCCATGGAGCGAAGCAGGTCACTTCTCTAAAGTACACACCGTCTGGATGAATGCAGACTTCAAACAAAAACTGGTGGCTTTGCAACTCACTTTCAACCAGTGACACCATGCTAAAATGTGATTCCTTAGTGGGATTCCTGATTAAGATACCTTCTGCTTTTGTCCATGAAATAGCTGCATGTAAATCAGAGTTTTCTTGAATTTTCTACCCTTTCAGATTAGTAGACAAGTTGTAGGGGGATTTTTGGTAGGACACAGACAGAACAATTGGAATAATAGTCTTTCTAAACATAAGAGAAACATACATTGCAGCAGTAACTAGCCAGCAAAGACGGATGACGTTCTGTATTTTAGGAGACCAGGCAGTCATTTCCAGAACAAAAATTATAAAAAGGGACGTTAAATATTGAGTACAATTAATATTTCTAACATGTCTTTGAAACTCATTTGCCATAAAACTCGGTTATTCAGATGTTCACAAAGAATAAACACAAAAGGAAACTGAGTATGCTGTTACAAATTCATTAAAAGCCTCTCATAGCACATTGATGGACATGTGTAAGTAGCTACATAGATATTTATTTTTAAAAAATCAAACAGACCTTTGCAGACTTATTTTTTTAATATTTTAACCAGATGTTACTGCCGTGATTTCTGTTTAGCAGAGAGTTCTCTGTTTCTGAAGTGTGAAAGTCTGTTTATCTAAACCCTTTGACTTTATTCAGTTGTGTTGCATTTATGTGCAGCTTTCTTATAATATGCTCAGGACAAATAACTCGGGGATCAGTCACTCAAACCTGCTGTTGCTTGAAGTGCACATTTACAGTCATATCTGGTTTCAGTCAAAATAAAACAAACAAACAAGTTAGATATCTTAATTTGAGCTGAATCCAATGCCCTGAGGTATCCAAGACAGCCACACAGGGGCTTGCCATCACTCAGGAGCTATAGGAAACCTATGCCCTTCTGGGTCATCAGCTAGAGGCTGGGGTCAGACACCCAAGAACATCTAAAACAATTTTAGATGTTAATCTCCAGGCAACCCCATCAAGCCACTGTTCTAAATAGAGAAACGCAGCTTATTTTGAGGGAAGAACAGTTAGACTGTTCCATGGATTAATTTGAAGTTGAAAGACTTAATCTGTCTGATCTGTGGAAAATTTCAAAAGAGTGGTGGTCTACAAGCGCTAACAGAGGGACCAGAAGAAGGTATCCTCTGGGAGTGTTCTGTAGTGAGAGCTAGAAAGGTTAACGTTATCTAATAGATGTAACCTGAAATATAATATACAGTCAAAGAAG
Source organism: Pelecanus crispus (assembly GCF_030463565.1). Lineage (NCBI taxonomy): Eukaryota > Metazoa > Chordata > Aves > Pelecaniformes > Pelecanidae > Pelecanus > Pelecanus crispus. Next base: position 40,787,832 of record NC_134646.1, on the reverse strand, counting down.
AAACCTTGATAAATGCTTTGTTATAAGAAAAAGGAAAAAAAAAATCATCTGAAAGAGGGAGAAAGAAAAGGAAAAAAGAGGGAGAGAAGTCTTCTAATTTGCACTTATTTTAAGCAATTTAAATTTTTTTTCATATCTCTGTCTTTTGTAAAATATACTTTACTGTGTGCCTATTCTGGATATTCTAGGCAAGTACTTCTATCAAAATTTTATCTTAATCTGTATGGAAGGAATGTGATTTTAAGAGAAATTGATAACAGCAAGACCAGATTTTAATGAGTATATAAACCAAAGCACTAAGGCCTCCAAACTAGCAGAGAACTGGCAATGCAGGAGACACAGAAATAAATTAAAAGGCAACAGGGCTCAGTAATATGCTTACTCAATGTACTGGTAACATGAGGTTCTGGCTAGCTGCAACTACTTATAAGAGATTATCAACTTAAGAAGTTCTGTTATTTCCTGTACCAAGTTCATACGTGAGTGCCTGGTTCCTATGAGTACTCTTCTAGCTTAGCTGGTAAGTTTTACACAATGTTGCTCAATAACATATGCAAAGTGCTAAAGCAGATCTTAAGGGTCCTCTATGCTAGGCACAACACAGAACAGGAAGCTAAGGGCCAAAGGAAAAAAAGAAAGAAAGAGAAAAAAACTGTCTCTGACTCCGAGACTCCATGACTCTGACTCTGGCCCTCTGAAGGGCCGGAAGGAGGACCCGGGGAACTACAGGCCTGTCAGCCTGACCTCGGTGCCGGGGAAGATTATGGAGAGGTTCATATTGAGTGAACTCAACAGGCAAGTGCAGGTCAACCAGGGGATCAGGCCCAGCCAGCATGGGTTCATGAAAGGCAGGTCCTGTTTGACCAACTTGATCTCCTTTTATGACCTGGTGACCCACCTGGTAGATGATGGAAAGGCTGTGGATGTCATTTACGTGGACTTTAGCAAAGCTTTTGACACCCTCTCCCACAATATTCTCCTTGGGAAGCTGGCAGCTCATGGCTTGGACGGGAGTAGTCTTCGCTGGGTAAAAAACTGGTTGGGTGGCCGAGCCCAGAGAGTAGTGGTAAATGGAGTTAAGTCCAGTTGGCAGCCGGTCATGAGCGGTGTTCCCCAGGGCTCTGTTTTGGGGCCAGCCTTGTTTAATATCTTTATCGATGATCTGGATGAGGGGATTGAGTGCACCCTCAGTAAGTTTGCAGATGACACCAAGTTGGGTGGGAGTGTCGATCTGCTCGAGGGTAGGATGGCCCTGCAGAGGGACCTGGACAGGCTGGATCGATGGGCCGAGGCCAGCTGTATGAGGTTTAACAAGGCCAAGTGCTGGGTCCTGCCCTTGAGTCACAACAACCCCATGCAATGCTACAGGCTTGGGGAAGAGTGGCTGGAAAGCTGCCTGGCCGAAAAACACCTGGGGGTGTTGGTAGACAGCCGGCTGAACATGAGCCAGCAGTGTGCCCAGGTGGCCAAGAAGGCCAACAGCATCCTGGCTTGTATCAGGAATAGTGTGGCCAGCAGGAGCAGGGAGGTGATTGTGCCCCTGTACTCGGCGCTGGTGAGGCTGCACCTGGAATACTGTGTGCAGTTTTGGGCCCCTCAATACAAGAAAGACATTGAGGTGCTGGAGCGTGTTCAGAGACGGGCAACAAGGCTGGTGAAGGGTCCGGAGCACAGGCCTTATGAGGAGCGGCTGAGGGAACCGGGGTTGTTTAGTCTGGAGAAGAGGAGGCTGAGGGGAGACCTTATCGCTCTCTACAACTACCTGAAAGGAAGTTGTAGTGAGGTGGGTGTTGGTCTCTTCTCCCATGTAGTTAGCGATGGGACGAGAGGAAATGGGCTTAAGCTGCGCCAGGGGAGGTTTAGGTTGGAAATTAGGAAAAATTTCTTTACAGAAAGGGTAGTCAAGCATTGGAACAGGCTGCCCAGAGAGGTGGTGGAGTCACCATCCCTGAAAGTGTTCAAAAAATGGGTAAATGTGGCACTTTGGGACATGGTTCAGTCTAGTCTACCCTTGATTGGTTTAGAGTAGACTTGGTAGAGTAGGTTAATGGTTGGACTGGAGGATCTTAAAGGTCTTCTCCAACCTAAACGATTCTATGATTCCAACTTCTCATGCATAATCCACAGCAACCCAGAATCCCTAAAAACTGTGACCACAGGGGAGGTTTTGTCATTCTCCACTAACGTGACAACTAAAAAGGGAGCAGGGGGACAGTTCTCTGGGGAAATATTCTCCCACAAGTGTCGTTTCTTCACATCTTCCAAAGACTGAAAAGGGACAAGGGCAGAGAAATAATTTGCTCCTTACTTAAATGCACTCAAGTGCCAAAGGAACTTCCTTTCAAAACCAGCGTGATATAAATGTGTCATAGCTATCACAATTACTGCTAATTGCCAGTTATGGATCTTTTCCCAGCTTTATAGTTCGAGCTTCTGCCTGCTGCTACACCAGTGTACAAATCTGAAACAAAAAAGCAGAGGAGCTATTTCCTCGTATCTGTTGCATGAGAAAATAGACCGGCTTTATCTGCAACACAGTGAAATACACCAGGAGGGCTGCCTAGCTAATGAACCAGTCCAGCCAATGTCTGGCATGAAACAGGGCACAAACTGCCGAAAGAGGTATACATTGTCTCCTGGAAAGCTAGCACACAGTCTGCTATGAAGCTATCTATCACGCTGTCAAAGCTATCGAATCAGCACTGCTGTGGAGGGATCTCTGCCACTGTGACAGAGACATTTTCCTACCACATAGCGCCACCTATTAGACACCTACCTTAGCTTTAACTTTTTGTCCAATGCATATCCAGCATTGCTTTTCTCCCTTGCAACTTTTCTCTTTCCTCACATTTCAGACCTGAAAAATGGGAAACAGTTTACACTTGTTAATTAATCACTCAAGTCAACTACCAATCTGTTAATGGAAAATTAACTGGCAACGTGAAATAATCTTTGAAATCCACCATCTAAGCACAAGCCGCACAACGTTCCTGTTGTTGCTTTCTTGCAGGTTGTTGAAATAACTTAGAGCAAAACTGAGATAACTTTTCCAGGTAATAAATCTAGTCTGTTCTGATGCTCACATATTTCATATCTTCTTTAAATTACAAGAAACTGTGAAAACAATTTTGTTTAGGAGAATTGTCTGGACAGAGATGTTATGACAGTTTTGTATTTTTTAACTTTGAGTTCTACAAAGAAAATTCATGAAATTTTGACAAATCGAATTGCCAGCAAAGCATAGGAACTAACTATAGTAATGGATAAAGGTCACATCTGATGCAGATAACAAACTTTAAAGAAATTTGAACAAGACCCTCTTGTTATGATAGATGCTATATAAGCCATTATATCAATGTAACAGCAACCTGTGTGTGAGAGGGAGAGGAGCAGTCTGAAGATAATGAAGCTGACAATGTAAAGGCTGGTGGGCCTAAAGTTAAGAGGACACCTACTAGAAATCCCTTTGCGTGTAGCCACAACTCAAGATTTACTTTTTGATCATTTATTCATTTGTTCGTCCTGCTTGAGAGCTCCTTTGCTCCTGGTCTCAGTCCTAGATTGAAGAAAAACCTCAGCATTTACACATGTTCCAGTGACTCCTCCAAATGACAAAGCCAGTGATCTTTGGTATGTTTTCCTTCACCTTTCCCAACCAAAATGTGACTTCGATCAAGCTTCATTTATTACAGGTTGTTTATGAGTATTGTGTGCAAAGTCTGATTAAATTGCTCCCAGTTTTATAAAGTAACTTCCAAAACCAAGAGCTTTTATAAGGCTCTCCCAGGACTTCAGTTCTGCTTCTTTGTCTTTCTGGATGGTATGTCCCTACTGGGAAAGTTTTCATTTCCTCTCAAATCCATCAACAGATATCCCAATATTTGCATTCAGAATCAAGTCCAATAAACTCCTCAGCAAAAAAGGACAGGTTTTGCACTTGGCTTACAGGTCTCTGTTCCTCAAGTTCAATGCAAGAATTTAGACCACTTACTGCACAATCCTATCAGACCTGTCAGGCATATAACTATACTCATTGCCTCTGTACTGGATAATGAGGTTGCTTACATACCTGCACGTTGCTGCACATGACCAAAACATTCTGGATGACATGTAGGTGTTTAATCTCCCATGCAACCCAGGGTTGGGTAGGGATGTGCTGAAACTCTGTGTTGATTGCCTGCTGTCATTCTGAAATCTGTGAGGGCAAAGGGGTCTGTGCTTCAGACAGTCCGGGGTGTCTGTGCTGCTCCCAAATGCTGCGGCTCATCTGCTTCCTGGAAAGCATGCGTGGGAGATTAACCAAGAAATACAGGCCATTCAAACACCATATGCCACAAGTGGAGAGATGAGTTCTCCTTTTAAGCCTTATGAGTTACTTTTTGGAGGTGCCTGACTTCTTCTCCCTTGACTGTTTACAGAGGTTAAGTTTCCAGTTAATAATTACTCCACCAAGCCAGATTCTTATTATTAAGGGATCAAAAACCATAAATTACTCACTTTGAGTAGAAATTCAGAATACAGACCTGTAATCTCAGCAGGCACTTCTTCTGTTACTGTCTTCATTGTTTCTACCATTTTACCAAGATGGAATGTAGCTATCATATTTATTAGTGTTTTAAACAAGTTTAAAATTGCATATGTAATAAAGACATGTTTGCTGACAGCTGCTATCACACTCTAGTACACTAATAAAGTCACAAATCTGGCCTGAATTGCCTTCTGTAACAGAAAAACCCCAAAACCTATGCACATTTTTAAATGTATTAAAATATAAAGCCCATAATTAAGTGCAAGTGTTCATCAGGTCAGGGTTTAAATGTGAACACTTAGTGTTGACACTGGTATATTTAAGCATACACTTAGAATCTTAACTGTCATTCAATACTTTAAATCCATTAGAATTATTTGGCCTTTTAAAATTAGAGTTAATCCGGTTGCCCTGACATATACTGCGGATGATCATTTAAGGCACAGCTAGTGTTAAGTGCTGTGTTAACAGTTCAGTAGTTTTGATATTGATAGTGTGGATATGATCCTTCTAAAATAGTAAATTAGATAAGATTAAGCACTTTAAGATGAGATTTAGATTACTGTGTATTGAATTAATTAAATTGCATTCCAATTTCTTATTAAACCTTTGAACATTTCATGCTAAATGAATATTCATTGGACAAATTTGTGTCATCTCCGAGACAACAGTGTGTGCTGCATGGCGGGGGATGGAGGGAAGCACCGGCTGCATAGGAGATGTCACAGGTCTTCTGCACTACTCTTCTGTGTGCACGGGGGAGGATCCTGCACATCAATGCAGCTGGCACACTTGCTTGCACAGCCCTGCAACCAGGCAGACAGAAGGACTCTTGTCTCTTAGATGTAGCCTCTTTGACAACACTCAGGCTCCCAGTAGGGTAACCGACGCAGCCCTTCTCCTCCCATGCTGCAGTTTATATGACTATATAAAAGTGGCTTAATCTCAAGTGGAAAAAAAAGAATCTTACTAAGGGTCATTTTGGGGAAAATTTTTTAGAACTGATTGACTTTAAGACTCCCTGACAATCCTGGATATTATAGCTAAATGTCCTTCCCTGTCTCTCTCCAGCACACACATTCTTTCCTGCTTTCTAGCAAACCAAAGAAATCCACAGAATGCATTAACATAAAATAGGAAACAGAAAACTTTGCTTCCTGCTCCCAGGTGATGTCTTGTCTTCACCAGGCTCTCTCCCTTCTCTATCTTGTCCCTCACTCTAAGAATCTAGTTCTTGCTGCATAGTGCTGCAAGTTCAACAGTATTATTTAAAAAAAAAAAAAAAAGCTTAGTGTTTACAGCATTGTCAGAAGCAGAAGCAGCATACTGGAGCAGAGGAGGCCTAAAAACTCATATTTCACTTTCCAGGGAAGTGCTCCAACTTTGAAGTTATTTCAAAAAAGGTAACAATTCCAATGCTGGTTTCATACATGCTCTGAACTAAACTCCGATGCCTACACCTTGGCTATGTTTGCTTGGTGAAGTGCCCATTCAGAGAATCCCTGAGGGCCAAATCTCTCTGAAAACTTTAACAGTTCAGGAGCTACATCTCTGAACTGTAATGGAGTTTAGCTGTCATCTGAGTGTATAGCTGGTCAAACTCTAAACTATGCAGAAATATTTATTCACAGACATGTAGAGAAATTATGCAATCTAAAATTCTAAGTATTAGGCTTTTCCCAGGTAAGTGATAAAGGAAAAGAGGTGGCCTGAATAGCTTTCTTCATCTAACGTTACACCTAAATTTGTGTTAAAGTTAGGCCACCTGCATATTTCCCCGTATAACTTAAACCATGAGCTCTACCCTATCCCATAAATAAGGAAGTAATACAAAATCACATGTATCTGTTTTGTACATAATGGTACTAAATTAGCATATAGAAGGAAATGGGAATTTTTGCCTTATCACCCACAAGTAGAAGAAAATGTCTTCTCCGTTTCCAGAGATGTTCATACACAGCCTTATACTTTCAGCCTTGATGATATGATTTCCCACAACTTACCATACCCTTGCTTTTTTTCTATTTGCATTATACCATCCTGACACTGTTTTAATCCTTTCTTTATAAAGCTCTTTTTCATAGGTATTATTATTTCTTTACTTTTATGTACTAATAATTTAATAAATGCTTTCATTGAGATGAAATGTGTTTCTTTACATGCTAATATAATAAGCAGCATATTTCTGAAAGTAGTCTTTACACTGCCTTCACTAAGAATGAGACATGTCATTGTGTCTTTCTGAACGAATAGTCCAGCTTACACTTTTCTTTAAAGATTTTGGTATTCCTTGTTAAGCAATATAGAAATAGACCTTGGTAATACGAAATTTAATGCTTCTTCATTACAGGTATTGCTCTCTCAAATGTGCTCATTTCGTTATTTTTATATTATTTTTTCCACTAGGGGAAAATAAGCAACTGAATGTGCATAGCAGATTCAATTTCCAATTACCAATTCATAATATATCCTATATTATAACCCTTGAAATCTATCCTTCACCTTCCTAAGCTTGATTTCAGCTTTTACTGGTGCCAGTAAATGCCTCATCTAGGGTTTCCTAGAGGCAACAAATGGATATATTTTGTCTTGAGTTCATTGCAGTAGATATGTTTTCTCCCCTTTCAAGCCCTAAATATAAGATGGGATACACAAGAGCCTTACTTGTATATCCTGGCAGGTGATTTAACTAGTCACATTCTGCAAAACTATATGACTAGCTTTGCAGTCAGTCATATAATGCAGTCAGTGCTGTATACTCAGTAACAAATACTCAGCCTACAAGCTGCCACTTCTTTTATAGCACATCTGCGGTCAAAAATCTACAGTCCTGAGCTTAGATGTCTTATTTACTTTCCTTCTACCATTTACTGTATAGGGACTCAGAATGATCCTATTGAGGTAGATGCTCATCTACTTTTGGGTATCAGTAGTGGATAGGCAAAGTATAATCCTTAGAAACCTAAGTTTGATTTTATGTAGATATAAAGAACTTTCCTTTCATAGGATGATTCACAAAAGAATTGCTGCCGGAGAACCTGAGCATCCTGCATAAATGTTTGCTGCAAGGCAGTTAGGCCTTTCAGATTTTGCTGATGTACATGCCATGGCACATTATATTCTTGGCTCAGCTGAGGCATGCATCAAGCACCTAATCACATTCCTGTGACTGAACAAGTTACCACGTGTCTTTTAATCTATTAAATACACACATGCATTTACTCCAAGCTTGCAGTAAATATGAGGAAACTTGGCTATGTTATTAGACTTGTCATTAGAGAAGAATATACATCCATGGTCAACATCTCTTCTTCCATTCAAGAGATGTACTTAAGAGCACCTACTTAGCATTCCTGGAATTACCCAGGAGAGATGAGAGAGAGGAAACCACAGCCAACATATTTAAGGTTGCAGGTGCCGACCGTGAGCGAAAGGGCATCCAGAATGGAGGCAGGTGAGACAAACTGCCCCAACACTGTTCAGTTGTGAGGGTTTCCCGTATTGTATCCTAGTGGTGTGTCCTAATAGATGGATGTCATGATCGTCCCACATAACTGCTAATCTCAGTTTGGGGGTCATTCATAAAAGTATATTCTCTTTCCTAAATAGAGATAGGAGGAAAAAGAGGCTTAATACAGCTTTTCGTAGACAAGTTAGTTGCACAAATGGGTTGCTTTGCAAATCCAGACAAGGGTGATTTGCATTAGATAGTAGTGCAATAGATCTATCTCTGAAGAGGAAAGCAATACTACCAGTATGTCTAAGATCGTTATTTAACACCCAGAGTTCTCCAGTCAAGTGTTTTCACAAAGAACAGTGCATGGTTAGACACATTTGGATGCCTAACTAAATAAAGAGAAATAAATCAAATACTCCAGGATAAATGTCGTAGTTGTAAAGACTGAATCCACAAATGAATTGCTATGAAGCTTTTTAGAAATGCTCTCTTATACCCAGCACTGTTTCAGCATCTGCCCAGCTGTGAATTTTTCTGATGTCTCTCAGTGCAGGCTGCCATTTTAATGTAACTTTCTCAGCAGGAAGCCTAGTCTGTGACCCATGCTTTGTGACAGAGGAAGTGCTACAGTTATCACCAGGTGAATAGATGAGGGAATCAACAGATGAATGATGGAGTATTTCACAGGTGGTGTTTTAAGATATACTCTATTGTTTACTAAATTTCCCACACTTAGTTTCTTTACTGTGTTTTCACAGAATAGCTTGTCAAGAACTTAAGTTGCAGAAGTAACTAAGAACTATTTTATTTCTTTCCTGGATTACCTGCATACCTTTCCTATTTCTGCCTAATTTTTGCTTGATATTTTCAGAACTTCATATTTATCCAAATACCGTACTGTTTTAAGCCAAATATTATACAATCTCACAGACACAGAAATACAGACCTGTCTCACCTGCGTTCTCCATCAGCATCTGGCAACATAGGTAGTAACTGAGATAAGGAGACACATCACCCACTCATGGTATGGGACACAGTATTAAGCCCACAACAGGACTAGGTGCCTATGGATGTTTCTGAGTGCCTATATCCAATGTGGGTGAGTCGATGTCATTCAAATGCCCTTCTTCTTCTTAAATCACTTAAGCCTGGGGTTGAATGTTCATTAAGATCAGATCTTTGAATTATGAGATGACCAGGCAGTAGAAATGACAAAACTGTGCAATTTGGTGAATCAGAGGGAAGGCACACCCACATCACACAGTATACTAAAGATGTCATTCATGAGTTATGCACTGAGCTCATCCCTTACAAAGGCAGGAAACTCATATGAAAGTAACTTAAAACTTTAAGAAGGGGACAGCTTGGTACTTGCGTGTTCTCCCTGGCACTTATATAAAAAAAAAAACAAAACAAAACAAGAACTGCACTGTGCAATACCAAAAGATTCATCAAGCACTATATGTTGCCAAGCAGTGCCTACAGAAAATTATTTGAAAAGGACAAGCCCAGTACAGCCTGTTCAGGTTCCTCACCATACAACCTATGGGCAGCAGGTGCCCTGGGAGTCACAGCAGGCTTTGCTTGCATGGAATCTCCCAGGAAGCCTCTGTACCAGACTGCTGCTTGTCCACTGCAGGATGCTGAGGAGGATACATGAACCAACGAGATTGCAGCTGATGACAAGAGGAAGGTAACAAAATCTTACCTAGCATTACCAGCATTGCAGATGATGTCTTCTCACCTAAATGAACTAGTCCCTCTCTGAACATGACTGAGCAGTATTTTCAGTAAAACATTGTGGTTGGTTGACCCTGGCTGGACACCAGGTGCCCACCAAAGCCATTCTATCACTTCCCCTTCTCAGCTGGATAGGGGAGAGAAAATATAACAAAAAACTTGTGGGTTGAGATAAGGACAGAGAGAGATCACTCACCAATTACCATCATGGGCAAAACAGACTTGACTTGGGGAAAATCAGTTTGATTTATTGCCAATCAAATCAGAGTAGGGTAACGAGAAATAAAAAATAAATCTTAAAACACCTTCCCCCTACCCTTCTTCCTGGGATCAGCTTTACTCCTGAATTCTCTACCTCCTCCCCTCCGAGCAGTGCAGAGGGACGGGGATGGGGGTTGGGGTCAGTTCATTACATGTTGTCTCTGCTGCTCCTTCCTCCTCAAGGGGAGGACTCCTCACACTCTTCCCCTGCTCCAGGGTGGAGGCCCTCCAACAGGAGACAGTCCTCCATGAACTTCTCCAATGTGAGTCCTTCCCATGGACTGCAGTACTTCATGAACTGCTCTGCCATGGGTTCCTTCCACGGGATGCAGTCCTTCAAGAACAGACTGCTCCAACACAGGTCCCCATGGGGTCACAGCCTCCTTTGGGAGCATCCACCTGCTCTGGCGTGGGGTTCTCCACACACTGCAGGTGGATATCTGCTCCACCGTGGACTTTCATGGGCTGCAGGGGCACAGCCTGCCTCACCGTGGTCTTCACCATGGGCTGCAGGGGAATCTCTGCTCTTGCACCTGAAGCACCTCCTCCCCCTCCTTCTTCACTGGCCTTGGTGTCTCCATAGTCATTCCTCTCACATATTCTCACTTCTCACTCCAGCTGCAGTTTGTGCCCGGTTGTTTGTTTTTCTTGCCTTCTTAAATATGTTATCCCAGAGCCACTACCACCATTGCTGATTGGCTCAGCCTTGGCCAGCAGCAGGTTCGTCTTGGAGCTGGCATTGGCTCTATCAGACAGAGGGGAAGCTTGTAGCAGCTTCTCATAGAAGCCACCCCTGTAGCCTCCCCGCTACCAAAACCTTGCCACGCAAACCCAATGCAAGCATATAACATTATAGGCTTGCTATGGCCAGCTCACTCCATCCTTTTCAACATTGCATACATGCAGGCTTGCTTCAGGACATGTTCATCATGTTTTTGGTTGTTGTCTATAGGTATCATCGGGATGTAGCTTCATTCACAGTTACTGAGACTCATTAACTCAGAAAACAAAAGTAGATTTTTGTCCCTCCACGCTCTCTTAAATTCAGCATTGCAGCAAAGACTTTGAAATTCCCGGCCTGACAGATGAAGGGCTAGACCCAAGGATCTCTGAGGGATTCAGGGGAAAGGTGAAGGAAGACACTGACTGCCTAACTAATGACCTTTTTGATACTTTGGTACCAGCTCTCAAAATTTATGATGTGATGATGATCTTTTTCACCTCGGGTCAGCAAAGAGACCCTAGTCAGCATGTCCTGTGTGCATCCCTAATGTTATCTAACCAATTCCTCATAGTAGGGCCAAAATAGCAGACTGGACTGAATCACTCACTGTTATATAACAGTAATGCCACAGTTATCCCTGGATTTTTTCTAGGCTTTTCTCAAAAACTTCACTTTGGCTATATAGGGTTCACTAAATGTCCACACTAAAAAATATGGACAGAGATAGCATAGTAAATCATACCATCTCAAATGACAGCCATGATGTGTCCCTGCATGAATACTTTCCCCTGCAATCTGAGCTGGTTATGTACCTTATCCCAGTGTGACCTTAAGGCATATGATCTTCTTGCAGGCAATCATGGCTCTGGTTTCAAGGTGGGCCCTGACTATAGTTATGGTTTTAGCTGAACAGGACTGTCAGACTGTACATTGAACAACACTGTCATTTTGGTATATATGGACATACACCGGCTTCACAGGAAGACTACAGTCTTGGAGCATAGAGGACAAGAGACAAAGGGCCGAGGCAGACTAGCAAAAAAAAACCCCAAAAACCCTCATCTCAAGGGAATTCTGGTTAGAGAGGCCATTCAACACTTAATACTTTCTTTGGCAGAAAGTCTTCCAGTATTTTTTTTAAAAGGTTTGATTTTTTTACATAAGCAAAGAAATTTACATCATACAGAATTAGTGTTTCTAACCTCATAGTGGTTACTCTAGAACCAGATGTTCTACAGTTGTCACATTATACTGAAGTGAGCTCTTGAAAAAGTAAGTTTTCAAAGAAACAGAGACAGAGAAGAGTACTACTGAGAGTGAGAAATAACTAAAGTTCTCTGACAATGCGGCAGAGTCATGGAGAAAATTTAAGCAAGCTTCTGAATCTATGTATGACCAGCTGGACTCAAAAACAGTCACAAAAGGTAGCTATTTTTCTTAATATAGCAGTATCTGAAGTTCTCCAATTCCTTGTTAGTATGGTACTAAAAAAGTATTGAAGAACTGCCTCTGAGAGGTTCAGGAAAAATACTGTACTCCTAAGAAAAGTGAAACTTTTGAAGGACATCATTGTCATTATATGCACCACTCAAAGAACAGAATTTCTTTCATTTCTCTAAATTTGAGGAATGTTTGACTGACAGTCACTTAACAAGTCAGCAGTGTAATTATAGCATGCTGACTGATTCCATTAGAAGAGATCAAATAGTGATTGGAATCAAAGATATAAAGCTACTGGAATGACAGCTACAAGATAGAAACCTAAATCAGGAAAAGCAGTAAGAACATGTCAGAAAGATGCTAGAATAAAACTGAGATGCAGTTACACTGGATAAACAGGTTATCACAAGGGAAAATTGGAAAATGGAAAGACAAAATAAAGTGAGAAACATCACCAAATAGCAAGAAGCTGTGATAGACAGAAAGTGCATTAGCTGTAGAAACATGCACAGATCCAGACATCCAACATCCATATTCAGACAACATGAACTTAACAATTTTGCAATATTTTGCAATTTAACAAGGATATCAGTGCTCCGTATTAAGAGAAAAAGTGTGCAAAAGATCTGAAAAGGACTTCTAGAGGGACCCTAAATCTTCAGAAGCTGAAAGAGGGATGACAGAGGGCTGACATCTTTCCCTACACACCAAGGGAACACTTCTGAATTATGGATTGGATCTTGATACCAAAGTGCATATTGGATAGGAAACGTAGCTGTGAGCTTTTGAGTGAGAAAACAGGATCACTAAAATCGCCATCAAAAATACCTTCAGGGGCAAAAATAGTTCTTCCTGAAGAATAACATGATCTTGAACTGAAAATCAAAAGTGAAAATCAAGCTGGTTACATCTGTTGTAATTGCTAAGCCCATAAATATTCTAAGCATTTACCAGCCAGTTAAATTCAAAAGCCAAAGAAAAATCCTGAATCTGTGATGCACAATTACAAATTTGGTCTTTATTTACAGATACTAGCAAAACCAGTTTGATGTTGTATTATTATTATTCACATTTCTTTGAGACTAGAATCTTGGAGGACCAAACATGAAAATGTTAGTGCACTTTTGTAATATAGTTAAGGGGCATAGTGTAATATGTCATTAATGTACATTAAATCTGTATTTACAGGACATGAAACTCCAGAAGTTTTTGTCTGGTGATGGTTCACAGTTTAATGAACGAAAGAAACAGAGTCTCCTGTAAACTGTTTAAACTTCTTTTTCACAAGAGTCTGTATTTCAGCATTTAACATAACAGGTATCTGTGATTGAACAGTGTGATGAACAAAGAAATTAAGACGGTTAAAAGATAATTCAAATCGTTACAGAGGTTGGAAGGGTTTAGCTCTACTAAACTTAAAGGCATCACCTTTAGAGCACACTACATCATCATTGAAATTATTTTTAGTAGGGGAAAGCAGATTCTCAATTTAGCAGAACTGCAGCAAAGAGTAGAACAAATTGTAACATGCAGCAAGAAAAACTGATAAAGACACAAAAAGTGCATGGTATAACAGGGATTCAAAAGTATGAAATCCATTATAAAGTGGAGATACAGTTCATTTATACACAGATATTTCATGAACTTTAAAAGACTACAGCTATCAGAAAGGTTACTCCTCATTTCTGTGAAGTACAGAATCCTGAAGATGAGGTTTTGAGGAAAACAAGAGCTAGATGACAACCAGTTCTTAGCAAGAAGCAGATAGACAGGTAGAATTTGCAGAGACAGCACACACCCCCCACACCCCCCACCACCCCTGAGTGATGCTACAGAGACCCCAAAGAAACAGTAGCAGAGACAGCAAAGGAGCAGAAACAGGAATGTTTCATAGATTTCAGCTGGAATTCAGGAAAGATTGATTGAACATTGCTAAAACAGTTAATGCAGGTGAAGTAGTGTTTGATAAAAGGAATATGTACTGTCATTTTTAGTAACTGAACCAGATCATCAGGAGGCAAGTCAGATACATAATAAACCTAAATATCTAATCTGTCTGTACCCAGTTTTAAGAAACGCAGACTGCACAACTCACAACCAAAGAGGCAGTCAATAGTCTGTGTTCCCTTGTGGTTTTGTGGCATCTTCTTTGGGGTGCTTATGTCACACTGTCCTCCTCCTTAAGTTATTGCATAGTCTTATCAAGCTACCTTGGAGAGCTGTTTTCTTTAGGTCACTAAGGTCCTGACATTTTGAGCCTGATTATTTTCCTCTTTCTGTTCCTTAAGGTGTGAATTGCTGGTTCAGCTGTCCTTTGCTGCTGACTATCAGAGGACTACATGACTCTTTTGCTGACTCCAGGCGGGCAATTTTGCTGCTAAATCAGATTTTGTTGCCCTGCCTGTTGAACAACCATGCTGCTTTGTGTTGCTGCCTCAGCTCACCTTATTCTCGCTGCTGACTTGCTGAGCCCTGCCAAACTCCATTTAAACTTTGACTTCAGCTGTAAAAAAGTGTAAGTTTTCCAAAGAAATGCTATATTAATTTGCATTAATTTTTGCTGTGACTCATGCAAATTATGTAAATTGTATGGAGCCTTAAAGCCTCTGGAAATGTGCTCAAGTGTCCTACAGTGCTACAATATTTGCTTGGCCTAGACCTAGATACATGTGAAGAATCTCCAGGAAATGTAAATTTATCCATAATTCACTTTGCAACATGGGCAAACTGAAACAGCATGAGAATATCCTGACCATGACAATAAGTGTGCAAGATATTCCAACATTCACTTCTGAAAACTTTCATCTTGAATAATTTATTGCGTGTGATACAGGTTCAGGAATTTGGAAGCTTAAATGTCTAAGTAAAAATGTATGGATCATTTAGTAAATGTTAATATTCATCTGGAAATGCATACTTAGCCAATAAAGGAGTGTGCTAGCCCTGCAGAACAGGTCTACTTTTATGCAAACTCTGATATATTTCAACATGACAGTCAATTGGTATAGAAAGGACTGCAGCTGAATTGAGAAAAGCAGTGTCAAATTCATGTACAGTGTCATCTGTGTTCCTTATAGTTGTGTTAGAAGCCATGATAAGGTTAGCAATTACTGTAGATCTCTCCTGTCTAAAACATGGGCATAAAGTGTGGTATTTCAGATTACTGTGATGCTGCTATTAAAATTTATATTTTAATTGTGAACATTCTACCACTGCATTAGCTGTGACAGAAAAGTTCAAAATCGCAGTTTGAGTACAGATCCCACAGACATCCTACTTGAAGATGAACGTCAATGCAAGCAAGTTAGTCTGCTTTTTTGCTCCCTTTCCTTGACATTACTCATTTCAATACCAAGCGTAGGTCTTTAAACTTAGGGTTTTATCCTTGAACCACAAATTCATATGGCTGTTTTTTTTTAAGAGAAAAGTAAAGTTTATCTTTTTTATGCCACATTTTAAGTATTTTTTTATTCCCTTTATTTAGTTTACTTGCTTATTCTAAAACAGTGAGATATCTCAATACATTTGCAACTCCAGAAATTGAGCAAGAGCTATTACAATTAGCTTGAAACTCAGTAGTATTTATTTACTGAACAGTGGATGTTGGTATGGACATCTACAGTGGGTAAAGATTCATATCCTGTGGTGACTAAAAGGGAGTGTCATGCACTGATATTTTTTCAAACATTCTGCTATGGGTATGTGTCTGCTGTGCTTTAAATTCTGGACTGTTGAGGGGATCACAGAATCAAGAATGGTTGAGATTGGAAGGGACCTCTGGAGGTCATCTGGTTCAACCACCCCCTGCTCATGCAGGGCCAGCTGGAGCCAGCTACCTAGGACCATGTCCAAATAGCTTTTAAATATCTCCACATCCTCCCTGGGCAATCTGTGCCAGTGCTCAGTCACCGTCACAGAAAAAAAGCATTTCCTGGTGCTCAGACAGAACCTCCTGTGTTTCAGTTTGTGCCTGTTTTGTCTTGTCATGGCACTGGGCACCACTGAAAAGAACCAGGCTCCATCACCTTTGCAACCTCCCTTCAGATATCTATATACATTGATAAATTCCCCTGCAAGGCTTCTCTAAGTCAAACAGTTCTGATTCTCTTAGCCCCTCCTTGTATGACAGATGCTCCAGTCCCTTAATAATCTCTTATGACCCTTTGCTGGACCCACTTCAGTAGTTCTGTGTCTCCCTCATACTGGGGAGCTCAGAACTGGACACAACATTCCAGGTGTGGCTTCACCACTGCTGAGTAGAGGGGAAGGAGTAGAGTGGAAGGATCACCTCCCTCAACCTGCTGGCAACACTTTTCCTAATGCAGCCCAGGACACCGTTAGCCTTCTCTGCCACAAGGGCACATTGCTGGCTCATGGTCAACTTGGTATCCACCAGGTCCTTTTCTGCAAAGCTGCTTTCCAGCAGTGTGGCCCCCAGCATATATTGGTGCATGGGGTTGTTCCTCCCCAGGTGCAGGACTTTGCACTTACCCTTACTGAACCTCATGAGTTTCCTGTCAGCCCATTTCTCCAGCCTGTTAAAGTCCCTCTGGATGATGGCACAACCTCCTGACATATCAGCCACTCCTCCCAGTTTTGTGTCATCAGCAAACCTGCTGAGATACACTCTGACCCATCATCCAGACCATTAATGAAGATTTTGAACAGGACTGGACCCAGTGTTGACCCCTGGGGTACACCACTAATTACTGACCTCCAACTAGACTTTGTGTCACTGGTCACTGATCACTCGGGGCCAGGCTGTTCAGCCAGTTTTCAATCCACCTCACTGTCTGCTCATTCAGCCCATGCTTCAACAGCTTCCCTATGAAGATCTTATGGGATACAGCACTGAAGTCATTACTGAAGTCTAGGAAACAATATCTACTGCTCTCCCTTCATGTGCCAAGCCAGCCATTCCATTGTAGAAGGTTATCAACTCGCTCAAAAATGACTCCCCCTTGGTGGATCCATGCCAACTACTCCTGTTCACTTTCTTGTCCTTCTTGTGCCTAGAAATGGTTTCCAGGACTGGTTGTTCTATCACCTTCCCAGGGACTGAGGTGAGGCTGATCAGACAAATGTTTCAGAATAGTATTATTCTGAGAACAGATCTTTTAGTGATTCTTCTTTGCTATTACTGAACAATGATCCCCTAATTCCAATTTTTCTGCTCATGTTAGTTCATACCAACAGCTTATTTATTTGTTGTGTTTTAAAGTACTCTTTGTCTCCCTCTGCTTGCTAACCCACAACTCATAGATGCACAAAGCCTTTTTATGCAAGGCTTCTCTTTAAGAAATTTCAGCATGAGTAGCCTTGTTTGCACAAAAATATGATCATTCATGCTCCAGTAACCTTATTCACATGCATAGAAGTTCCTCTCCAAATATTTGTGTGAACAAAAGAAGTTGGGATGAATTTTCATGGGAAAATTGAACAAATAAAGGTGTGTCCATTGCCTAATCATAGAGAAATTAGAATTTGTAAAAATCACTCATGATCAAAATTATTTTATTATACCTCAGTTGAGGTAGCAATCCTCTAAACTTAACCATTTTCAATAAGCTCTGGACTTGTTTTCTGTGTATTAATGATCTCAATACTAGTAGAAATTGTTCTCTTACCTGAAAGAAGTTGGGTTAATCCTTGGCATTCCTCAGGCCACAGAGATTTGTCTGTACAAATTCACCCACTAGATATTAAATCCCTTTATTCAGATCCCAGCTCTACATTAGTAAATTTGTAAACTTTTATTAGTTTGAGGAGATTCCATTGATGTGTCCACCCATTTTGCCATGCAAAATGTGACCATCCTGGGCCACATGATTTCTGGATATATATTTTGAACAGAGATTCAAAGATAAAATCTATCTTACTTTACACAGCACAAGAGATATATTAATGTACAAAAAAAAAAAAAAACAAACCATACTTGCCTGAGTAAGTCAGTAAATCATGTTTATGAGTTAAAATTACTCTTACTCTCCATAAAATGAAACTTTCAAAAGAGAAGTGAGGGAAAAGAGAGGGAGAAGAACAGGAAGTAAGGAAGGGTTAGTAAGAGTGCATCTGCTCCACCTGATTTGGGGAAGCTGGAAGCTCAAGTCAAGAAAGTTCAGGTCTTTATCATATATTGAATTACTTACAAAATGTGGAAAATCTCCAGAAAAGATGCATAAGCAGATTTTACTCTGTGATCATCTGTGACCTAATAGAACAAGTATTTACTTGAAACAAACATGAGAGATTTAAGCATCTATTGTGGGTAAGGCATGACAATTCTAAGTGTGATTCTTTCACCTACCAAGTAAATACCATGAGCATCAGTACATTAAGCCATAGGCTATTCTGAGTCCTCACTCCTCTGCTCATTCAGGTCCACCCAAACCTGATACATACATCATATTGAAGTTATTGAGCTTTGACACACAGATATTTCACTAAAACAACAAAAGGTTTTCCAACAAAATTCTCAGTTGTCTCTCCTGCTTAGGAACCTTATCTCTGTGTCCCTCCTTTTCTTTACAGACATTATCACCCTGGAGAGAGAGAAGATCTCTGCCACTCTCCAGAAAACAGTTCATATTTCATTCTTCAATCATGATGTTACTTAGGCCTCTGTAGTTACCTGGCAGTTATGACCGATCCTTAAGTCAACAATTCCTGTGATCCTAAAGTCAATTTCTCTATCTTTGTAAATCCTTCTGTGATTTTGAATGGTAATAAGAAATGCAGCCCCTGTTTTACTTTTGAGGAACTTCCCCCATTCCCAGTACCATGAAACTTACACCATTTTCTCTAGACATCACCTTCAATCATCGCATGTTCTAATCTTCTGATGAAGACTGACTGTCTTGGTTTAACCCCAGGCAACAACTAAGCACCACACAGCTGCTCACTCACCCTCCCCCCCCCAGTGGTTTGGGGGAGAGAATCAGAAGGGTAAAAGTAAGGAAACTCATGAGTTCAGATAAGAACAGTTTAATAATTGAAATATAATAATAATAATAATAATAGTAATAACAATAATAATAAAGGTAAAAAAGAAAACAACAAAAAGAGGAACAAAGCCCAGGACAAAACAAGTGATTCAACTGCTCACCACCCACTGACTGACATCCAGCCAGTCCCTGAGCAGCCTTTGCTGCCCACCAGCCAACTCCCCCCCACAGTTATTATACTGAGCATGACATTACATGGTATGGAATATCCCTTTGGCCAGTTTGGATCAACTATCTTGCTGTGCCCCCTCCCATTTTCTCAAGCACCTGGAGGTGCATGGGAAGCTGAAAAAGTCCTTGAGTAGTATCAGTACTACTTAGCAACAACTAAAGCATCAGTGTGTTATCCACATTATTCTCATCTTAAATCCAAAACACAGCACTATGCAAGATACTAGGAAGAAAATTAACTCCATTCCAGCCAAAACCAGGACACTCATGTACAGCACAAGTCCTTGCATTACGCCAATCTCTCAATCTTGGAACAGACCACTGGGAATTGTTGACAAATTTACAGCAACCTTGGTGCAATAACATACAGTCCCTAGAGTGAGTTTGGCACCAGGGAATGCCACGACCCATGCCAGGCCATGCACCCAACAGCCATTCTCAAAACTCTAGCAGTTACACTTGAATGCACATGCTGCATAGTTCATGTGCAAAATTACTTTGCTTTGCTTTAGGTGAATAGGAGTCCTCAAGTTCACAGTTTTCTGGCCCTCATCAGTGTTGAGAAAGATTATTTTATTAGCAGAGTTCACAGAGACATAGCTTGGGAACAGCTTGTAACTTTTGGTCTAATGGAGTAACATTGGTTAGTGGTTACAAAATTGATTTGCTTTATAAGGGAAATTAATTAGCCATGAAAGGGAAGAAAAGAAAACTGTACACTTTAGTTAACTGTCAAATAAAACAAACTGAAAGTTCCTTCTGTAGACAGCAAAACACTTTAATGAAATTTTCAGTCCTAAAGGGTGGCAGATGATTCAGAAAACTACAGAAACTATATTGAATAGTACTAACTAAAGACAGACAGACTCTTTTAAGGCTTCTAGCCCATTTTTCTCTTCATTTTTTTTTTTTTTTCTCCCAGAACTGTAAGTGCCATAATGTATTGGAAAGTCCCTATGATACACTGTGTTACATTGCATATTTATTGAACTGCAGACAAAAACATTCTAACAGTATCTCAGCAGTGGTCTGAACTATGCACCATGCAACACTACTGTAATTCCAACTAATGCCTCTAAAGGCAGCAAGGTTAAACAAGACTGTGATTAGTTCAACAACCCAACAGATGGTCCAAGGTTTTCAGAAGCAATGACAATAAAATATGTTGATTTTGTTTAAGTGATGAAAGGGGAAAAAAAACCTAAATCTACGTTAAAGGTTACTGAATGCTTGGTTTATAGATTTTTTTTTTTCCCCTGTTGCTGAAGAGATGGCAGCTGTAGTGCCTTGCTAAAAGGAAATGGAAACCACTGTATTTAACGCTTGCCTGCAGCTGTGGAACACTATTCAATGACTCAGTGATTACTTTCTTTCAGTCTCTGTTCCTATATAAAAAGCTAAACCAAAATTTTTCTAAAGGATCATTATTACCTGCGAGGGGGATGAGGGATCTCCATGCTCAATAAATAAACCATGTATGTAGGCACTTAAACGTTAAGTAAAATGTTTGATTCAGGTGACCAGTTGAACATCATGTGTGAAAGCACTGTGAATACAACCACTTTGGCAGATAGATGAATCTAGAAAGTTTATCTGCCTGTTGCCCGACAGCCCGTACTCAGCAGTAAGTAACCGAGAGCTTAGGTCAAACTCTGTTGTTATGGGCACAACAAATCATTCTAATTAGCATATAATTCTAGGTGGTTATGCTCATTTTATTATATTTCTTAACTGCTATTGCACTGTTATAAAGGTAGCATTTATGTGTTTTCTTGCTATTTCCCCTCATTACATACTTCTGTGATTATTTTTCATGCTAGTGAACAACCCAAACTATTGAGAAACACCTGAATTGTTGCCAAATTCATATAAAACTCAGTGTTGTTTAATTATATTTCATTTCACAGTGAAAACTGTTTTAACATTACAGAGAATGTCCACTGTATGGTGCCTGGGAAGGGTTTAGACTTTTATCACTTTTATCACACTTCAGCAAACATGGAGCAATCGATCAGTACTATGGTTACTACCATTTGATTGTGTTAGCCCTTCTATGTGTACAGAAGTTCTTTCATCCTGCCCAGTTTCTCAACTGTCCCATGAAAGGACCTGAAGTGATAGCAATTTCTTTATTCAAGCCTGATGCTTTCAACAGCTGTGAGGAAAAACCAGCAAGTCCACCTATGAATTCTGAATGATGAAGAGCACCTAGTAGGAAAAGCTGCTCCCTCACTGCAGAATCCTCCTTGTGAGAAGGAGCACTCTGGAGCTGTCACTAGGTTGAACAGCATTACTATCTGTATCTAAATATTGCTAAGTCAGTCCACTTCACCTTTTCTAAGTTGTTATACCTGGCTTCCTGAAGAAACCACAAACATTCCTTTATAACACAAGAGAAGTTTTGTCAGTGCTGGCACAAAAGCTAAGGAAAGCTCTGTTTTGCCGAGTGGTTTTGCTTTCAAGAGCAAGTTTCTCCATTTACTGTTGCTCTGGCTCACCTCTTTCCATGGGTTGTAACTAATGATGTCATGGTAGTTAGCTGTCACAGTTACCTTATGTATCTTTACAACACTTACTAAAAATGCAAAAAGTTCATAATTACAGTATTTGCTTCATTTTCCCCTTTTCATCTTCATGAACCTTATACGGTTACATGACATGCAACTACCATATTCAAAAAACATGAAAGAAGTGGATCTTACCCCAGCAACAAATATTTATCAAAAAAACATATATCCATGATCTTTGTTGCTGTATAACAAGGCAAAACTAAATCAATTTCCATTTGTAGGAATGTGTATATAGCAAGAACATAGAATCATAGAATTGTTTAGGTTGGAAAAGACCTTTAAGATCATCCAGTCCAACCATTAACCTACACTACCAAGTCTACTCTAAACCAATCAAGGGTAGACTAGACTAAACCATGTCCCAAAGTGCCACATCTACCCATTTTTGAACACTTTCAGGGATGGTGACTCCACCACCTCTCTGGGCAGCCTGTTCCAATGCTTGACCATCCTTTCCATAAAGAAATTTTTCCTAATTTCCAACCTAAACCTCCCCTGGCGCAGCTTAAGCCCATTTCCTCTCGTCCCATCGCTAACTACTTGGGAGAGGAGACCAACACCCACCTCACTACAACCTCCTTTCAGGTAGTTGTAGAGAGTGATAAGGTCTCCCCTCAGCCTCCTCTTCTCCAGACTAAACAACCCCAGTTCCCTCAGCCGCTCCTCATAAGGCCTGTGCTCCGGACCCTTCACCAGCCTTGTTGCCCTTCTCTGGACACGCTCCAGCACCTCAATGTCCTTCTTGTATTGAGGGGCCCAAAACTGCACACAGTATTCCAGGTGCAGCCTCACCAGTGCCGAGTACAGGGGGGCAATCACCTCCCTGCTCCTGCTGGCCACACTATTCCTGATACAAGCCAGGATGCTGTTGGCCTTCTTGGCCACCTGGGCACACTGCTGGCTCATGTTCAGCCGGCTGTCTACCTACACCCCTAGGTCCTTTTTGGCCAGGCAGCTTTCCAGCCACTCTTCCCCGAGCCTGTAGTGTTGCATGGAGTTGTTGTGACTGAAGTGCAGGACCCGGCACTTGGCCTTGTTAAACCTCATACAGTTGGCCTTGGCCCATCGATCCAGCCTGTCCAGGTCCCTCTGCAGGGCCATCCTACCCTCCAGCAGATAGACACTCCCACTCAACTTGGTGTCATCTGCAAACTTACTGAGGGTGCATTCAATCCCCTCACCCAGATCATCGATAAAGATATTAAACAAGGCTGGCCCCAAAACAGAGCCCTGGGGAACACCGCTCATGACCGGCTGCCAACTGGACTTAACTCCATTTACAACTACTCTCTGGGCTCAGCCACCCAACCAGTTTTTTACCCAGCGAAGACTACTCCCGTCCAAGCCATGAGCTGCCAGCTTCCCAAGGAGAATATTGTGGGAGACGGTGTCAAAAGCAAACATGAATCTACATCCACTTAGACTTTTTTCGAAAGTCTGAAAATCAGTAATTAGAGGTAATATTAAAATAAAAGTCCCACCTCAGATTACTATTTGACCTAATCTTTCAACCCACTGAGTCTCAATATGCATAATTATGTGTCTAACCATAGTGTGTATCAGAATTATGACCTGTTAAAATTCATACTATATTTAGATTTTTGCAAAGAAGAAGATAAAACACTATTATATTGTATAATTTAAACAATGTATTTCCTTCACATGTACAGAAGGGATGATAAAGTCAACTTATGATATACTAAGGTAGTTACTCATAAATTTTCAGTATTTGTCATGGACTTCGGTACTATTTATCTTTCCTGTTCTCTGAAGTCTTTCTTTTAATAATGAAGTAATTAGCTCAAAGTCTTGTTGCTTATGAAAATCTGGAGGGGAAAAAAAGAATTCACAAACTAACTCAAGGGTCATATAAATCTATAAAATCATTTCTTTCTTACATTGTGACGGTCACCTTAATGTCATAGTTCTACTCAGTGCTTAGGTGAACAACTAAATCTAGAGGCTCACTTTTCATTACTTTGTCAGGAACACAAATACTGAACCTGTCAGAAACTCTTAATGGCAAGAGCTGTGCTGCACCAGATATGGCTAGACTAGACTTGCTACCGTAATCTCATTTTACTGCAAAGTCAATACAGTGTCCATTGTATGTTGTCCAAGCCATCTGCTTTTGGGCAATATTCATGGTGAGGAGTGAAGTTTTCCAGAATATTTTAACTACTCAAGGTCCAACAGTGCTTCTATTAACATCAATGCCTGACTTCACATCCGCTTCAAAAACAGCTGGAGCAACAGTGTGTTAGCTAGAATAAAGGAACCTAAATGTATCCAGGGGGAGGAGAAATTTACTCTGGGTCTTCAGGCTTCATTCATTGTTTTCTGGCACTCTGGTAGCACTCATGACATGTAAAATGATTCCACATTCATGGAACAGATCTACAATTTTTTTCTATTTTTTTAATTAAATGTTATCATTTAAAATAATGAAGTAGAATAAATTTTTTAATATACTGGTACTATACGTTACCAGTAGAGAATGTAGTTACTATGAAAAAATCAGGGTAGGTCTCTATTCCTCAGTGATAACTAGTTGGGGGTTTTGGTGATTTTTTTTTTTTGAACATTTCCTCATTTGGGAGCACTTTGTTATATTCAGATATTATTTATTATGCAGTTGCTAAAAATACAGTAGAGAAGAATGACAGCAGGGCCTGCTACAATGACAAATAACATCCCATTTCTCATTAAAAAGACAGTGCCTGCTAATCAGTGTGTATAAATACTTCTTGGTGCCTGTGGCAAAATGACATTTTAAAGGCTATTCCCCTTTCTCTACTTTTAAGCAAGGTCTTTGCCACTCCATCTCAAACTACAGTAAAGGAAAACTCCCTAGACACTAGAATGTGAGTCTGTATGGCCTAAGAAAAGTGAAAGTTAAAAAAAAAAAAGAAAAAAGAAAAAAGTATTCTTTGTCTTCGCTATCCCCTTTTCGGTTATTCTCTGACAAGATCACGCCTTCTTTGGTATGGAACAGGTTAATACACCTTTCTGGTTTTGATCAGGTTTTTGAAAGTCTGACATTCTGCTCATATTTGAGATTATGTGTACCCATTCCTGCCCTCACCCCTTTCCTTCTCCAGACCTAACCTACTGCTGAATAAACAATACAGTTCCCTGCTGTTTAACCACAAAGAATTATTCTGACACTGTAATAAGGCAGAGAGAAGAAAACCTCTGCAGAGTTACAAAGAACATCTAGGAACTTGCTAGATCAGACTAGCAACTCATTTACTCTGGCGATGGGTTACGGCATATAACAAAGGCAGCAGTTCATGCAGAAGGGCACACAGAGGGGGCCAGAAACTCTGCTGAGGACAGCATATGTGCTGCTCAGCAGTGGTAGAGACACACTGCAGGGCACAGTCACCAGCAGCCACTGAAGCATTTCTCCCAGCACATCTGAGGTCTCAGCTTGAGTGTAGATGCATGACTTTAAATCTGGAGCTGCAAGGATGCCTGGGCTCTCTCGCTGTGGCTGGAGTAGCAGGAGATAGACTCCTTTCCTGCAGGAGGAGGGAGCGCACTGGTGGAGGGTCTGTCTTGGCAAGTAAAGGAGCTGTGACAGGAGATCAGTGTACTGCACAGCATTAGAAATGATGAGAAAGAGGCTAAAGTCCCTGTCACCTGCTCTGACCTGTCACCTGGGCTAGTTTGCTGCTTGCCAGGGCTCAGATATGGGATATTGCAAAATTATTGATGGGGTTTTGCCAGCCCTTAGACTATTACTTCTGCTGTTCTTGCATGGTCCAGGGAAGACCTGGAGCATACCAAGCATGACTATATGGCTCTGGGGGTGATCATCGAGGGCGCAGGTGGTTTCCTTCTTGATCTTGCTGGTGACCCACTGATTCTGTGGGTCAACGACCAGCTGCATGGCTGGTGTTGGAAACAGGGATATGTTTTTTATGACCATGGGACTCCAGTGATTCATGACTGCTGGGAAGAGACAGAATCCACTTTACAAAGTGGGTCAAAAGCCACAAAAACCAGGTTATGCAATCGAGTAAGGAGAGCCGCGGGAGAGTCAACAACCAGAAATCAAATGAGGAAATGGTGGACCAGGTTGGCAAGCAAAGGGCTCAGGATTATGTGGACTGAAGCACCCTCATGATCAAGAAAACAAGGTTGAAAGGGGTCCATTTCAAGCATATGCACAGAAATAAATGTTTACCTGCAAGAGAAGACAGTATCATGGGGAAGGTACTTGTAACTTTTCTGGGAAATGAGCACAGCTGGGTGCCTGTCTGAAGTGCCTGTACGCTAATGCATGCAACATGGGGAACAAATGAGGAATTAGAGGTCTGTGTGCAGCTGCAGGGCCATGAAATCATGACAGAGGTGTGGCAAGATAACTCACGCAACTGAAGTGCTGCGATTGATGGATGCGTGTTCCACTTTAGAAAGGACAGGCCAGGATGGCACAAAGGGAGAGTCACTTTTTATGGGAGAGGAGCAGGAATGCATGGAGCTCTGCCTTCAGACGGCTGATGAGCTAGCTGAGACCTTATGCATCAGGATTAGAGGGCAGACCAAAGTGGGTGATATTGTTGTGTGTGTCTGTTGCAGAACACCCAATCTGGAAAAAAGTAGATGAAGTCTTCAGATAACTTCACTTTTGCAGACCATGATCTTCATGGGGAACTTGAACAACCCCAGTACCTTGTGGAGAAACAACACAGAAGGGCACCAGCAATCCAAGATACACTAACGGTGTACCCCAAGGGTCAACACTAGGACAAATACTGTTTAACATCTTCATTAATGACTCGGACGATGGGACAGAGTGCACCCTCAGCAATTTTGGACATGATACAAAAACTGGGACAAGTGATTAATAAAGTGTACGGTTGTGCTGTTATTCAAAGGGATCCTGACAGGCTGGAAAATAGGCTGACAGGATCTCATGAAGTATGACAAAGAGAAAAACAAACTCCTGCACCAGCACAGGAATAACCCGATGCACCAGTACAGGCTGCAGACTGGTTGGAAAACAGTTTTGCCAAAAAGGACCCGGGGGTCCCAGTAGACAAGACGAACATCATCCAAGGCCCATGTGCCCTTGCGGCACAGAAGGCCAAGAACCTCCCGGACCGTATGAGGAAGAACATTGCCAGAAGTTTGAGGGAGATGGTACTTCCCCTTTGCTCAGCTCTGGTAAGAAACATCTGGAGTGTTGTGTCTAGGTCTGGTCTCTCCAGTACAAGACAGGGACATACTGGAGTGGGTCTAGCAAAGGGCCACAAAGATGATCAAGGGACTGGAGCACCTGTCAAACAAGGAGAGGCTGAAAGTGCTGGAACTATTTATCCTGAAGAAGAAATGGCCCAGGGGAGATCTTTTCAATATTTATAAATATCTGATGGCAGAAGTAAAGAAGATGGAGCCACACTTTTCTCCATGGGACCCAATGACTAGACAAGACAGCACAAACTAATAAACAGTAAATTCTGTTTAAACACAAGAAAAAATCTTTTTTTTTTTTTTACTGTGAATGTGACAGCACTGCACAGGTTGCCCAGAGAGGCTGTGGATTCTCCCTCCTTGGCGGTATTCAAAACCTGACCAGACACAACCCTGAGCAACCTGCTCTAGGTGACCTTGCTTTGAGTGAGAGTTTGGACTAGATGATCTCCAGAGGTGCCTGCCAACCTCAGCTGTTACGTGATTCTGTGATATAGTAACAACGATGATATATGAATCTGTAGGTATGAATATAATATATCTGGAAATAAATATGGTGAGGAATTGTCACATGGATTGTAGTGGTAGTTTGAATTATTCTTAGAGGCAGGGGTAAGGGGAAAGGGAAGGGCAAGGGGAAGAGAGAGAAACAGTTACAGGGTGTCATTGAACCAGACACAATCAGCAGTTTGAGTTTATCAGGTATCACGACAGCAATAAAAATTAAAGGATATAATAGGGTACATTTTATCACAGATATTTTCCCTTGTATAAGCTATGCTATGCAGAAGAGATGCTGACTGCCAAAAAAAGATGCTGATTTCTCCCTTTGTCCTTCAGCCTGCAGCTATTTTATGAATTTTCAGTTGTTGTGTCACCAGTCCCAAGGTTTCTCTTATGCTCCTTACTACTATGTACAGTTCAAGGAAGATGCCAAAAAAATCTCGGGTTTTTTTGTGAGGGAATATATATGTGTTTATATATATATGTGTGTATGTGTGCACACATATGTGTGTGTATATATATATGACAAGTTTCATCCTAAATCTTATTGGTCAACAACTAGCTAAATTTCTACAAGATGCAGACATATATTTTCACATACAAAAATAACAAATCTATAGAAATAGATAATACATATAACATCTAACAAATTTCTGGATGTTTTTACCATCTGTGTAAGTATCTGATTCTGTTCTGAATCCCACAACTCTGCTCACTGTAGAAATACTTAATGGCAGAGAGTTCAACAGGATAATTG
Source organism: Pelecanus crispus (assembly GCF_030463565.1). NCBI lineage: Eukaryota > Metazoa > Chordata > Aves > Pelecaniformes > Pelecanidae > Pelecanus > Pelecanus crispus. The sequence goes on along the minus strand of NC_134646.1, from coordinate 40,759,474 downwards.
CAATGTGTACAAAGTACACTTTTCCCTAGTTTTAAGTATATCACTTCTGTCTTAGTGAACTATGGCCTGGCACTGTAAAACAAAAGGTATATCAAAATAGCTTTTTCCTTCTCTTTATCCTTTTGCACCTCTACCATATAATCATTACTGAAGCTTCTCCCTATCTCTTTTTCTATATTTTTGTCTTTTTAAACTGTCATATTCTTATCGTATTTCATCATACAGCACTGCATCCTCTTGCTTAATCTTTTTAAAGACAGGACAATCAGAACTGAATGTAGCATTCGAAACAACGGGGTAACATCATATGTTGGAGTTGTACCCCTTTTCTTAGGAACAGTAGCAGGACATAATTTTGGGATCACTGCTACGCATTGTGTCAATATTTAATGAGCTGTCCAGGTGGTTTTTATGCATAGGTCCAGTTAGTGTTAAAGCTAGGGGTTTCTATGATCTGGGATCAGCAACAGGTCTCAGAGTCATATCACATGCAATCAGCTCGCAGCATACAGGCACTGCTAATTTACCTTGGAAACTGGAAACCTTAGCAGAGCAACACTTGTCCTCCCTTCGTCCTTCATATCTCTCATCTATGAATTTGCAGTTGTCACACTAACAACCCCAGAGCTCCTCTTAAACTCTTTACCCTGTTCAGAGCTGGAGAACTCACATAAAGCCATTTGATGCACATCCACAGCCTTCTTCCAGGTTCCTAGGCATCCATTTTGTTACTTGCACATCCTAGGAGCACTCTGCTTGACTAGGGAAGCGCACACGTAATTGTGGTGCAATTGAGGGTGCATATGAGCAGTCGTAAGTTGGCTGAAATCGCACATCTTGGATCTGTATGAGTATTCTCTACCTCATCACTAAGGGACAAAGCCACAACATTGATCAACACACAAAGAAATTAATGCTTTCACATTTCCAGTAGTCTAGGAAATCATCACATAATAGTATATTCTCTCATCAATGAGTGGATGTTTGATGTAAAGCTATGAACAGAGACAGTAAATGTTGCAGGAATAAGAAACCAATTAAGTAAGGTCCATATGGATTACACTGCAAGCACAGCGGGATGCAAAGCAGAGGGACTGAGTGCCATATGGAATGTAGATGGTGAGCCCATCTGGGTGTTTGCTTTATGAAGGAGACCCACAATTTTATTATACCCATTCTGAGCTTCAGATTACAAACATCTTAAAAACACTTGAATTATTTTTATTTTTACTGTGATTCATTTATGGGTACACACAGTACATGACAGTCGGATGTATGTCGTTTTCAGTTATAAAGAATAAATCTCTGTTACCAAGGTTCACTAACGTAGGGTCAGATTTGAAAGTTGCAGTCAGTAGCAAGAGACAACAAAAAGCTGCACTACCATGGGAACAGAACAGGAAGAAAATTACGTAAGGGCACAGTCATGTCCCTAGTTCTTTTTAAACTTGGGGCGGGGGGGGGCAGAATTAATCTGCAATTTTTCTCAACTTGTTACCATTTTTTGCTCTATTACTTTTCTAGTTCCACTATTTCAGCTTGGTATGTTGGAGTTAATTCTCCATTCAGCTGTGTAGTAAGGGGAATGGAAGAGGAAGGAAAGATGACTCAGCCATCAAATGCTCTGCAATGTCTCTCTTAGTTGTCCTACCCAGAGGAATGATGAATCTCCTTACACCTGTTTACACAGGATAAGCCACAACCATTCTTTAACAAGGACTCTTTATTAGGGACCGTAGTGATAGGACAAGGGGCAATGGTTTTAAACTGAAAGAGGGTAGATTTAGATTAGATATAAGGAAGAAACTCTTAACTCTGAGCATGGTGAGGCACTGGAACAGGTTGCCCAGAGAAGTTGTGGATGCCCCATCCCTAGAAGTGTTCAAGGCCAGGTTGTATGAGGCTTTGAGCAACCTGAAGGTGTGGAAGGTGTCCCTGCCCATGGCAGGGGGATTGGAACTAGATGATCTTTAAGGTCCCTTCCAACCCAAACCATTCTATGACAACCTTAAAGAAGAGGAATCCTGTGTCTCCAAAATATGGAATGTACTTTTTGTACATAGAGGACATTTTTTGTGAGCCCATTTCATTTTGCACCACAGCAGAATCACACAATCAATTACATTTCTCAGCTGAACTTTTCAAATCAACATATCAGGCTCTCAAGCACTTACCTGATCACGCTCTGAGTCTTACTGAGTGCTTTTCTTGTTGCTGGAGCTGGATGTTTCTTCAATCATAAATAGGTGTGTTCGCTAGACAGTTCATTAATATAGAGGCTGAAAAACATTTTAGAACATTCAGTGCTTTTAGCTTTATCTATTTTACATGCCTTATCCACCATCAAAAGGAACACAGACACTGAACCAACCTGGCAAGGATCATACTTATTTGCTCTTATAGTTAACCACAGAAACCTGTTTCTGTATGTGACTAGCTCACCTTCAAGGAATTAGTCATGAATACTCAGAGACCTGAAGACATGCCAACAAGAGATAAAGTGGTTTTTGTGGGGTTTTCACTACTAATAATACTTGTGTCTGTGATAGATACAGTGTGCTGAATTAAACACATTTATCTTCATTCAGAATTTATTAGGACCTTTCTTCATTTTTCAGCATAAATCTGGTTTCTCTGCTTATGGATCAAAATATATGCAAAACAATTCACTGCTTAAAAACAAAATCACCAAATGAAACTGTAATATCCAGCTACAAACCTTAGTTTGAATTTCAGATGACCAGACCAGTTTTTGCCAGCTCAAGGCTTGTCATTTCAGTGTGCTTGATAAATTGGACTGGACAGTAATAAGAAACTAGAGCCTTTGGAATTTGGCACCATGATAACTTCGAATACAGTAGGAGAGGCAAGTAGTGGGCACTTTCACAGACATATATCAGAAGGAAAAAATATATCTACGTTCAACATGACAGCAATTTCATCAGTGTTGCTTTGTATAAACACAACTGCAAGAACAGTGATATGACTGCAGGCTTGAGGCATTATAAGTTTTGTTTCACAAAAACCAAAGCACTTGTTTTCTGTTCCATAGAAGAAATAATGATTTTCTACATGGAAAGTAAATTTGTATTGAAATAAGAATATGAAGACCATTCTTTTGTATAGGTTTTCTGTAGCAGAAAAGAGACATGAAAGCAATTTAGGAGATGTGTGTGGGAATATACATGTTATTTTTATTCTGTTACAAGAGTGACCACAGTAAATCACTTATAGATGCATGAATCCATTGGAATCATCTGTCATTTTCAAAACATGGAAAGAAAATAATTTTCTACATCTGTAAGTATTGTGACTGTTTTTGAGAACACTTGGTATTCACGATTTTTAGGCTTTCAGCAGGTTGCGTTGGGCCAGGTTGCCTCTGACATCTGTGTCTTCAGCCTCAAGAAGTGATCTACCTAGGGTAAGTTTTTCCTTTATCAGTGTAGGTCTGATGTAGGTCAGAGGCTTGCAGATTAGCCTGAAACCTTTGAAGTAACTGAAAATAAACTCTGATGGGATTTGCATCAAAAACTGAGCATATCCTCCATACTATTATTAAAAAGCCCCAATGACATAGAATGCATTTATATGGTACCGTATTTGTACTTCAAGTTAAAACCTGCATGTTTTATGTTTTCCTATAATTTTCATTTCAGCTATATTATTTAATAATTTCTCATGTAAAATCTCTTTCCAGAAGGTCCCTTCCAGTTTTGTTGGAGTTTTCTTTACCATTTGAAATATCAGGTGGATCTGTCTTTTTCTAGAATTTATTGTGATATATAAAAATTTATTTATGGATTTCCAAGAAAAAGTAGCAAAAGTAGTTACCATATGCCAGTATAGTACCCCCAACAGGGTAACAAATATTTTTCTATGAAAACATCACATTCTTTGTTCTGTATCCTATTTTTTCTGCTACTTCAATCTAGTATTTTACACTTGCTATTGACTTATATTTATTTCATATTCCCTGAGTCTGGCTGTCTGGGTTTTTGTTCTCTCTCTCTTTTTTTTTTTTTTTTTAAAAAAAAAACCTTACAAAACAAAAAGAAAGTTCACTCTTTAGCAAGTATAGCCAAACAAAAAATCAGCTGGAGCATTTTTAAATCAAATCTATGGCAACTGCAAACCAAGCCCACAAATAAACCAGAGCACTGCCTTTAGAGCCAAAGCCATAGAAGGAGAAAAAACACTCAAAACAGAGGGAACAGAAGTTTAAAAATGTACAAGCTCTTTATCAGTGAATATGAACAGATTCCTATCATAATTTGAAAACTAGAAATGACTGAACCAAACTAAAAGAAAGGCATTTTCATTCTGGAAAAGAGTATACACACAGAAATATACAATGATTTAATAATTAATTTTAAAATTCATATAGATTGAATTTCTGGTGGACAAGCTCTGTGGGTATCACTCCTCAGATTGACCTCTCTCAATGACAGACATTTTTTCTGTCTCTTTAAATAGCTATAGTAGGGGGGGTTTATTCACCTATACTAATTATAAAATAGTAATTTAAAATCTGAACACCAGACTGTATGCAATATTCCACTCTTGATTTTACCAGTGTTGCAGACAGATGGGTAATGGCTTCTCACTCCTACTCACTTTTAACATGTAAGAATTATATTAACCTGTTGTCATCTAACCCCAGCTGGCAACCAAGCACCACACAGCCGCTCACTCACTCCCCCTTGGGTGGAATGGGGGAGAGAATCAGAAGAGTAAAAGTGAGAAAACTCATTGGTTGGAATAAAGGGAGTTTAATAGGTAAAGCAAAAGCCATGCACACAAGGAAAGCAAAACAAGGAATTCCTTCACTACTTGCCATCAGCAGACAGGTGTTCAGCTATCTCCAGGAAAGCAGGGCTCCGTCATGCGTAATGGTTACCTGGGAAGTCAAAATGCCATAACTGCGAGCATCCCCCTCTTCCTTCTTCTTCCCCCAGATTTATATGCTGAGCATGACGTCATATGGTCAGGAATATCCCTTTGGTCAGCTGGGGTCAAGTGTCCCAGCTGTGCCCCCTTTCTGCTTCTTGTGCACCCTCAGCCTACTCAGTGGTGGGGTGGGGTGAGAGGCAGAAAAGGCCTTGACTCTGTGTAAGCACTGCTCAGCAATAATGAAAACATCCCTGTATTATCAACACTGTTTCAGCACAAATCCAAAATATTACCTTATACTAGCTCCTATAAAGAAAATTAACTCTATTCCAGCCAAAACCAGCCCATAAACCTTTTAACCACAGCCCTGTATTGTGGTTTTCTTTCATTCACTTACCTCAATAACTCCTAGAGTTTTCTCAGTCGCAGCTTTCCTCATTCTGAAGTCTTCAATGGTCCTTATTCTTAAATGCTTCACTTCACATTTGTGCAAATTACAACTTTTTTTTTTTTTAATGTGTCCATGTGGATCTAGAGTGAGACAACTTCACATGACCCAGCTCATCTTTAAATTATTATTTTAAAAAATTAACAGTTTTCCAATTTTCCAGAATTTCCCTGGTATTCAAAGAGTTCTTTAAAAAGAGTATTAGGATGATAAAGATTACTTCAGTTAGTTTGGAGGTCAACTAATTTTCTGAGAAGGCCTGAAAGACCTGCAAAATACTCAGTCATCATAGAATGCTTTGGGTTGGAAGGGACCTTGAGAGATCATCGAGCCCAACCCCCCCTGCAGTAAGCAGGGATTGAACCTGTGAACTTGGCATTATTAGCACCATGTTCTAACCAACTGAGCTAACCCTGCTGGTCATCTCAGGCTGCTTCTAATAACTTGTTTTTGCTGGGTAGATGGTGTAGCAGCCAGCTGGATTGTCCTTTCTATTTTGAGCCCTTGTGTTCCATGCACTACTGGGACTGTTTTCAGCTCCCCTCTCCCCCAAATATACAGTGTCTTTCTCTTCCTTCCTCAGGGTTTATTCTTTCTGCTTTCTGCTTTCTGTTCTTCATCTTCTCTATGTTCAACAACTGGTTGTCTGGTTTTTGTTTGTTTGTTTGGGGTTTCTTTCCCAAATTTGTTTTTGTTTGTTTAGTACAGATATTTGTCTTTCTCCATGCCTGGTTAGGTGTACTTACTATCAGAGCCAAATTAACCTTACAAGCACTCTAACACAAGTCTGATCCTACCACCTATAATAAATATCAGCTTGACTTTATGAAGAATTCTCACCTTTTCATACTACTTTAAAAAAAAAGTTAATCTCTTTTTAAGAAAAAGATTTTGCTCAAAATATTGAATACCAAGAACTTCTACTAACACAACTTCAATCAAATCACAGAGATCTAAAAGGTGATTACTGTGAAAGTTTCTTTAGGGGTAGACACAGCTTCAGCATTGTAGCCATTCTCCATAAAATGGGAATAATCAATCATTACCTTCTAAATTTGTTGCATTATTAAATCAATAATTACAAGTTAGACAAAGTATTCATTAAAGAACTGTTCTACAACAAAGCTGAGTTAATCAAAATATATGTGTCATAATTGGAATGAACAGCAGTCTTTTTTTCCTAGGCTAAACACAACTTCCAGGCTTTTCTATCTGCACTTGCTGGCACTTCATAACACCGAGTCATTTATGATGTCAAAAACAGAAAATTGAAGAAAAGCAAAAGAAGGGAAAAGAAAAGAAAAAAAAAACAAACCCAAAGAACATAGACTTTGAAATTTGAATTGATTTCCTGGCTACTCTCCACCACCCACCCTCCAAAATGAAACTGAAGTATTTCACTTAACGCCAGAAAACATGAGTTTAACCCCAAATTACAGACTGCATATATTCATTCTGATGACTTTGAAAAAAGTTTGAACTTTACTTAAGGCATTTCTACCAATTTCCACTTCAGTCATCAAGCAAACACAAAACCCCCCAAAAAACTCACCTCACTTACTATGCAACTCTACAAACAATGCAGAAGGCTAAAAATATACTTGCTTTTTCCTAGCCTTTTCTGCCTCTCTTTCTAGCATTCTTTACAATGAAATTGTTCCAGCTGTGGTAAATATTGTTCAGGCATGGATCTGCAATACATTTTGCACTTTGATATTCATAAGTATACCTTTCCTTCCAAGCTCAAGACATTTATCGCTGTTTGACTGGCAGCTAGAGACACATTTTCTAGGAGAAATATACTATATATTTGGCTTTCTTTCCTACTTTTCATTTTTGTTTTTAACTAGATTATATTCTTTTTTTATTTATGGGGTTTTTTTCCAATTATTTGTACATCCTTGGACATATCTACTGCAAACTACCAGTCCAGCTCTTTCACTTATTTTCTTCTGATGAAAATGTGAAACAAATTCTATATCTTTATTCCAATAATTCAGTACTTCTTCAAAGAGCATCAAAGCACTCTTTGATCAAATGGGAAATGATCAAAGACTAAACTTGCTGGGGAAAAAAAAAAAAAAAACCCACCACAAAGTGGAGATTCTAGTGCCTTTTTTCACTTTTATCTTAGCTCCCTGTTTTGATTATGTGTTTTATTGTATGAAGAAGGTTGATGGTAGAATAAAGTAAAACAGAAACTGAGGACCAATGGAAGTATAAGTATTACTGAAGTGCTTGACTGTTTCATGCTCTTGTTTTCAGAGGAACACTAGCTTGTGGAACAAGAAGAGTAATACCTCATTGAGAACTCCATTCTCATATACATAGTAAGTTTCCACCTCAGGTTAAATAGGACTTTAAATTCTGAAAGGATCTATCAGTATGAAAATAATGCCAGCTGCATGTTCCTGATTAACCTAGTAGTGCACTGGAGTACCAACTACTCTGAGAAGCAGATGCAACTGTTTTATGTTACTAATCCAGCCCTCTTGTGTAGTTCTAAATCTATTTTTGCAATGTGACTGCTTGCATTAAAGCTAAGGTGACTTGAGATGTTGATTCAAATATAGATAACTTGAGTTATCACTGCACTGGAGATAAGCTGTGAAACTGATAATGAATGAGAAGTTGGGGGGCGTTGTTTTTATTTTCACTAATTTCTTAATATGTACCTGGTCCTGAATTAGGATCCCATATTTTTTTCTAAATTTACCTGAAATCAAAGTTGTCATCATATGGACTGTACACAATGCCTAAATGTATGTTACAAGGAATGTTTGAGGAAGGGATTAAAGGAATCCTTTTAAAATCATAATATCATCATATTTTTCAAGTGTAGGAATTTAACTTTCAGGCTTGGTTTATTCTATTTTAGGTGTTTGTCATCTACATCTATATGCTTGCTTACTGTATCTTTTATTAATTAAACCACAAATACAGAAATTAAGGATGAGTATATTTCAGGGCTATGTGACAAAACAAAATGTTCAGACAGCCTTATTCACCTGAAAATTAACCAAAAGTAAGAAAACAGTTAATTTGTAAATCTTTGGGGTGTTAATGAAATCCCAATTTTTTTAACAAGTACATAATCTAAAATTCAGGTTGGCCAGACAGTCAAAAAGAAGGGGGAGGGGAGGAGGGGGGAAGCAGAAAAAGCCTGAAATTATCTTTACACTATTTAGTCCCAGCACCGGAACTGCCATTGCCTCATTCATCTCCTAGCTTTCCCTCTCACATTTTTAACGCCACTTATCTCCAAACCTCATACCTTACCCAATCAGCTCTTTTTTCCCCCTTACACTCATGTTTCACCACCTTGACCACCCCTTTAACCACCATCACAGAACTGGATTAATCTTATCCCTGGACATATATCAATAGGAAACAGTGAATAAAATCAGGAAGGTTTACAGATTATTGTTGGAGGTAGACCTTTGCAAGGAGAAATCAGACTGATTTCTCAGAGATTAAATGCAGATTGAAAGATAACTTGATCGTAGTTTGCAAGTGCATTCACACAAAGAAAAGACTGTCAGTTAATCTAACAAAGGAAACGTACCAAAAAGAGGATTAATGACTGGAGGCTTAAATTAGAAAAACTCAAACTGGAAATAAAGCACAAATTATTAACCATGTTTTGTGTGATCCACCGCTGTAAGGAATTATCAAGGAAATTTATTATTATCTAGTTCTTAATATCTTCACATTGTACCCACTAACTGCTTTTTGAGAAAATGGCCTCAATCTAGTTGTACCAGTGGTTGGCAAAATACATGGATAACTAGTTGATATGTAAAATAGTGTGATATACAGAAGGCAACTAAATGCATTCATAGTTAGGAAAAGATCAGGGAAAGTGTTAATTTAGTAATGAGTGGAGGAAAAAAATTAGTGAGTGATAGGTGATGTTGGGAAAGCTGAAATGTTTCACATTTTTGCATCAATCTTCATTAAAAATATAAATTGCAAGCATGTAGCTACCTAATACTAATTAATAGTAACAAAAGAGTGGTAGAGTATCAACCCAGAACAGGGAAGAAGAAGTTTACAGAGTAACTTCTACATTATATATTTTCAAAACTTTGGAACTTGATGAACTTCTTCCTGAGATACTTAAAGGTTTATCTGAAAACTCATAGAATCATTCTCTTTGTGAAATTATTGAGGAGGAGTTAGGCAACAAAAGACTGGAAAAGCATAAATGTAATGTTAGTAAATGCAGTAAGCGTAGTGTTAATGGAAAAAACTAAAAAGCAAGCAAAGTGGAACTAAAGAAATATAACCAGCTTGTGCTTACTTCTGAGAAAACTGACAGATGAATATTCCAGCAAACTATTTGCAAACATTCTGCAGAAGCAATACACATCATATACTTCAATGTCATAACATACACTCATAAGAAACCAGGAAGCTGAAGTTGATTTAATTGCTATACCAGTTGGATGTAGTAGTTGCAAAACCAGTTGGATAACCATAGCCAGAGAGCAGTTAACATCATGAAATTCAAAGAGCGTTTTGGGGGACATACAGAAGTCTATACCGACTTAGGATGTATTCAGTGATTTCATTAATGACATGGATGTTGGGGCAAAGGATGCTTAGTGAATCTGCACTAAGGTAAGGGGGAAGGCACCTAAATTGCAGGACAATGTGCAGACGATAAGCTGGAAATTGGTGCAAGACGTTACATTTGGCCAACAGCAGCTAAATACATATAGGATAAAAGGACAGGATGGGAAGAAATTGCCTCGGTAGTAAAGCTGCAGAAAAGGATATGAGGATTATAGGGCATCAGTCTGAACACCTGTTCCTTGCTCCAATTATCATGGGCACAGCCCTCATGAATAGAGCAGACTTGGTTCATGCAGTCCAAGAAAGATGGGAATTAACTGAATGCAGCTTAGAGAATATCAGCAGGCTGTCACAGGTCCAGGAAACACAAGAAGACAAAACTGGATGGCTTTTTAACCTAAAGACAAAACTGAATGGGGACATAGGGTAAGTTTTAATTATGATAAAGGCTGTGGAACAAAGGGAAAGTAATTTATTCCTGCATTACAGTGGTGCACAGGACAAGAAGTAACAGGTTTCTGTTGCAGCAAACAGGACAGGATATTAGGAAAGAACTGAGATGATAAGAACTGACCTGATGGCAAAAGTTGACTAGTAATGGAATCTCTGCTATTGGAATGATTCACAGGCTAGGCAATACCCAGGTCTGGGTAAAGCAGAAACTAATAATGTTGATATAGGTGACACATATAGCTGATGTAGCTGATATAACGATAATCCATGAACAGCCCACAGTACCTAGGAAGATAATGTTATATAGGTAGAGTCACATCAACTGCATTTAAGTTCAAACAACAAGTAAAGGCTGTGGCCTCCTTTGGAAGGTCAAGTGACATTTTGTCAAACTTCTATAGCAAGTAAAGGATCATACCTGATATTCATATGACATTTCCACAGAACAGGAACTTAAAAAAAATAATAAAAATGTATATAATCATATTAAAAGACCTTGAAGAAGAGACACCTACAGAGATCAGTTTTCACCTACATTTGCTAAAGCACTGAATTCACTCATCTGTATTTTATTAACTGAAGATAATTTGATTTAAAACAGGCCACTTCATTAAAAAGTACTATTCAATAAACTGAGATTTCGGAATTTTTAATAAAACTGGGAAAGTTTGACTTTGAAATTCCAAGTACCAAAAACATAAAGAGGATTACTATGCTTTCCTCTAAGTTTTTTTGCTGAAGAATTAAAAGACTTACAAAGTTGTATATGCACTAACTATTTGACACAAACCAATTCAGTATGATTGAAGACATATTCTCTGGGTTTTTGCATTAAAAATGCAAATAAGATGAAAAAGGTGTGCAAAGGAGATTAAAATGATGACCAAGTGATTTTTTTTTCCAACTACATACTTGACAATATAGCAAACTCAATTATTCCTCCCAATCCACATTTCATGCTTCTGTACACATAAAATCCATTCTCTAGTGTCCTCAACAGTTTTCAGAGTTGTTATTTACAGATTTTCAAGATCACAGCAATGTAGCTATAACTTTTGCTGGACTTCAGTTCATTAGTCTGTTCCTCCCTCCGGTAATTTCATTATGTCTTCAACCTGTGTTCTAACTCCCACTGCTACAATTAGGTGTGAAATTTAAAGCTACCAGATTGTAAAGTTATGCTACCTACTACCTACTACCCAAGGGTAATTTAACCATTAATTACTGGAGCACCGGCTAACATTCCTCCCTTCTAGTGAACAAGATCCTTGGAGCTCACAACCTTTCCTTCATCTCTAGGTGTACACTTTGTTGATCTGACACTGAATGTCCCCATTAATCTCACAATGAATAACAGGCCTTAAAAGCATCCTTTAAATTACCCAGTAATTTCAATGGAAATAAAATAAAATTTGGACAGCTGGAATGAAAAATGCCATGGAAAACTGCCATGGAGAGCAGGACCTCTGTGATTCTGGATGTTTTTATTTAGCTGCATCTGTCCATGGATGAAAAGCCTGAAGGGGCTATATACTGAATAAATGCAAACATAAATTCTGCTCTTGAATTCAGTGGGACTATACTCATGGAGCATAAGTCTTTGAGGATTGGATCTTTTAACAGTCAAAGGTAAGGGAAACAAATGGGAAGACCACTTGCTCATTCTGTTCTGATGCTGCTGTTCATCAATTTGTTACACACATAAAGCTTGTGGAGAGGGGCGTTGAGGGTGCTAGTGACTTGGTTTTATGTATTCTGTCTTCTTGTGGGGTTCACAATCCCACCTGATCTGTCTCAACCCTTTTCTTTGGTTTATAGAGAGAAAGTCTAGGAACAGGAATCAGAAAACCCAGTGATCAGTAGGAACTGATGAGGAAGAAAGGGAGGAACCTAAGTCTTACATCGCAAGTGAGGTGCCTAAATCAGAACACTGATCAGTAGTAACTGGTTCCATGCAGGATTCACAAGTGTAAACCTTCTCCTGGATGTAGACACTTCAGCATCCATAAAGAAATTTAGGCTTTTTTCCAGACACTGAAGTGCTGCTTAAACAAAGAACCTCACACTGCTTAGGCTTCTTTCCTTCTAAGATATTCTCTCCTGAAGTTTCTTTTCCTTTAAAGGATGACCTCTCTGTGTGTGTGTGTATATATATATATATAAAAGTTTTGTCAGTTTTGTTTTGTTTAAATATCTACCGTTCCTTAGTGCCTTTTTGCACCACCACACTGAGCATCAGAACGCCTGGTGGAACCCTTCTTTTATAGCAGTTCAGGGGAGAGGGAGGAGACATATACTCTTTCAAGTGCATGGAATATCATGGTGAGCACTGTTCAGCAATAGCTAAAACATCGGTGTGTGACTGTTTTACTCACAAATCTGAAAACACAGTACCATATGGGCTGCTATGAAGAAAACTGACTCCATACCAGCCAAACCCAGTACCACCACTCATGAAATTTTAGGTTAGTTACTCCTGCTGTAATTACTGGCAGGGCAATACAGATATTTCCTACTTCAAGCATTACATTGATGCAGGGCTTCTTGACTCTTAATTTCTCTTTTCTTCCCCCCCACCCCCCTTTTTTTTTTTCTTTTTAATATCCTCAGAACCTAGCTTGGCATCCAAAGCCAGCAGAGGCACATAATGTATTGTTTGGACGTTGATGATGATGCTGCAAACATGCTACTAAACTCATAGTAGACATAAAGCCTAGAGGCTTACAATCTTGCCATTGTTTCTGTAGCAGTAATGTTAGACCTAATCTCTTCTATGTTGTTGTTTTCTTTCCCTTTTGATAGAAATGAAATCTTTCATTAGTTTCAAGGTAATACATCTCTTCTACCAAAACCCCCCTTTAACTACATCTTTTTTCCTTCCCTCTACTGTATCCAGTATATACATAGTATACTTAGGTAAAATCCAAAACTATTAATAGGTTGATAGATTATGGATATTTCATATTTTATATTAATAGGTCTTGATTTCATTCAAAGGACAAAAATGTCAGGAGGTGGTAATGAGGACACTTTACCCCTGAACACACAAGAGGGGTGTCTGAAAAAAAGATGAGAGTGAAAATCTTCTTTAGGCAGAGGAAAATGGAAAACAAGATTCATGCTCTCTGGGTACTTCAGCCCAGGATGCCTTCTGTATTAATGGACCGAGCTTATTCTTCATTGCCAAAGAAGGACTAAAGCATCTAACTGCAAGAAAGATAAATGCTTCTTTTCTTTACACTAGAAAAAGACTTAGAAAAGTACTAAGCACATAAGTTCCGCTATATAGAACAACTCACCGATACACTACCACAGAGCATCTAATTTTTCATAACACAATTTACTACCTTATGTTCCAATTAAAAAAATTTGTTCTCTCTACATTTGGAGACTCCTGTATGAGGTCATTCATTCAGGTCAGTCTGTACTTGGATGTTACTTGTGAGAAACTTATTTTTCATTCTGTCCCAATAGGGCTGTTTTCTGTTTGATTGTCTATTAGCATTGACATTTTCTCCCTAAGGCTTTTTTCTTCTTCTTTTAGAACTTGATTGGGAGAGTTTCATGGAGTTTGTGCAGCTTTTATCTCAAGAAAAATGTTCTGGTTTATTCTGTGGTTACTCTGCTGCTGAAATTTGTTGACATTTTCTCTTCTTGATGACAGTTTTGCATTTCATTAAAGAGTAAGCTAGTCTAGTCAAGGTGTTTAATTTATTTTGTCCAGCCTTTATCATATCCAGCAGATACAGTACTCTTCTTATTTCATTCCTGCATTAGCTTTCCTCTCTGATTGCTTTTCTTCTGCACACTGGTTTCCTCTATGCCCTCTGCATGAAGTATATTTTCTTTTGGTCAGCAGCTGAATAGCTCTTTGCTGATAGCTTTTTTTAAAAAAATCATTCAGCATTATAGCAAAACATTTAGTACATATTTACTTTAAAACCGTAAGTAAGCAAATCTTGTAACATTAAGATTTGGAAGTTCCTGTTGGAAAAGGTCAAACAGAGTCTTTTTGTTTCTCCTGCTAGCATGCTACAGCTCAGTGATTACTAATCTTTACAGAATACTTAGTGCGTTGACTAAAATCCAAGATATTTTTTTCTAATAGCTGCTGCAAAGGTGAACCAGAAGAACAGACTCTTGTGCCAAAATGGATATGATTGGACCTACAGTTTCACTGCTAATGGCAGGAAATACAAAAGAGTACTGAAAAGCTTTCAAGGAGAGCTATATGATCTATCTCACAGTCACCAGAGATGAAATACCTGCCAAGCTGCAAATAGCATTGTGTCTTACAACTGCAGGATCATAAAGAACTGATGTTTACAACAGCATTTTTAAAAGCTGTTAAAGTCTGAGCACTAAACAATAAAAGTAATTGGTTAATTGCAGCTGAGCTATTGCAAATTAGAAGCTTTAAGGTTAAGTTTTCCAGAGGTGATACACTCTCACTTCTTAATCAGTGTTAGAGTTCAGAATGACTTTGGTGGGGAGAGGGAAGATGGCAATTTCAATTAGCAGTGCTAAGGAATAAAAGAAATTATGTTTTCTGAAAGCAAAGGCTCAACCACACAGCTGTATTCTGGATCACATCATTTAATTTTTAACCAATGGTATCACAGTTTTGCAGTTTCAGCTTTCACATTAAATGTAGAGCAAGTGGTCTTCTGTGATATATACCAGAGAGAAACAAAAATTTGGAAAAGAACTGGATTTCCCAATGATTAAAATTTTACAAAATGTTCCAGCTCTAACTTAGGCTGAAGCCAAACATTTTCAAAGCTTTTTCATTATACTTTCCCATGTGTGTTTTGGGTGTAGATAGCAAGGTGGTAACCAGGGGGGCTGCAGGGGTGGCCTCTGTGGGAGGAAGCCAGGGCCTGCCCCATGCCAAACACAGCCAAGTCCAATCAGCTCCAAGGGACCTACCAGAGGACACAGCTGAGCACATCAGCCAAGCTGATGGCACCTCCATGACAACATATTTTTAAAAAAGGTATAAAATGCCATACAGGGCAAGGAGGAGGGCACAAAAAGTGAGAAACAACAGAAGGAAGACCAAGGTTGGAGGAGGAGGTGCTCCATGGCAGAGCAGATATCTCCTGCAGCTTATGGAGGGTCCGTGCTGGAGCAGAGAAGTGTGAGGAGGAAGGAGCAGTAGAGAGAAACCGCCATGTACTGACAGTAACTCCCTACCCCCTGCACCACTTAGGGCAGTGGTAGAAGAGTCAGGAATTAATGAATTTCAGTTTTGGGGCCAGTGTTGTTTCATATCTTTATCAACGATCCAGATGAGGAGATTGAGTGCACCCTCAGTAAGTTTATAGATGACACCAAAGTGGGTGGGAATGTTGATCTGCTCGAAGGTAGGAAGGCCCTGCAGAGGGATCTGGACAGGCTGGATCCATCGATCCTCCGGCTGAGGTCAATTGTATGAGGTTTAACAAGGCCAAGTGCTGGGTGCTGACATGGGTCACAACAACTCCATGCAACACTACAGGCTTGGGGAAGAGTGGCTGGAAAGCTGCCTGGTGGAAAAGGACCTGGGGGTTGTTGGTCAACAGCCAGCTAAACATGAGCCAGCAGTGTGCCCAAGAAGGCCAATAGCATCCTGCTTTGTATCAGGAATAGTGTGGCCAGCAGGAGGAGGGAGGTGATTGTCCCCCTGTACTCGGCACTGGTGAGGCTGCACCTGGAATATTGTGTTTGGTTTTGCGCCCCTCAGTACAAGAAGGACATTGAGTTGCTGGAACATGTCCAGAGAAGGGCAATGAAGCTGGTGAAGGGTCTGGAGCACAAGTCTTATGAGGAGCAGCTGAGGGAACTGGGGTTGTTTAGCCTGGAGAAGAGGAGGCTGAGGGGAGACCTTATCGCTCTCTACAACTACCTGAAAGGAGGTTGTAGTGAGGTGGGTGTTGGTCTCTTCTCCCAAGTAACTAGCAATAGGATGAGAGGAAATGGCCTCAAGCTGCATCAAGGGAGGTTTAGATTGCATATTTGGAGAATATCTAATTGATTGGAGAAATTTCTTCAGGGAAAGAGTGGTCAAGCATTGGAGCAGGCTGCCCAGAGAGGCGGCGGAGTTGCCATCCCTGGAAGTGTTCAAAAAACAGATAGACGTGGCACTCTGGGGCATGGTTTAGTAGACATGGTGGTGTTCAGTTGACGGTTGGACTGATAGTCTTAAAGGTCCTTTCCAACCTTAATGATTCTATTCTAGTTTTACTTTCATTAAAAAATAATCCAGCCACCAAGACAGGAAACAGGAAATTAATTATTACTCTACCCTTAATTTGTTTAATGGTGGACTTGGAAGTGTTAGGTTAATGGTTGGACTAGATGATCTTAAAGGTCTTTTCCAACCTAAACGATTCTATGATTCTATGAATTATGTTGAGCACAGGAAAGAGGGGGGGGAGGTGTTGCTTTAATATTTGTCTTTTTGTTTTCCACTACCCAATTTAGTAACTACATATTTATTTTAATTAGCAATAGATCAGGTTGACTTTTGCAATCTGAGTCTGTTTTACTCGTGACAGTAACTGGTAAGCAATCTTCCTGCCTTTATCCTAACCCACGAGCTTTCTCCTTCTTGTTCTTCCTCTTCTCTCTCCTGTCCTGCTGAGAAGGAGGGTGAGTGAGCAGCCAGATAGGTGTTTGGCTGCTAGCCAGGGCCAACCCACCGCAATGCGCTGTAAGAAAATCAGAATTCATGGTCCAGACTCACACAAAGCATGATCTGAATGTTGGTTATGTACACAAGTAAAACAAACTGAGCTAGCTCTCTTTCTTAGATATATGCACACATGTACTTTCACTCATGTGTTCCCTTCATCCATGGATCTGACAATCATTTCCAATCTCCTTTTTCTATATATAATCAGAATTCTTCATTTCCTAAAATTCTTCAGTAGTTACACAGCATCTTTCTATGTTTATCATTTTACAACTCAGATAATGAGGATAAAAAATGAAACATTTCTGGTTTTATCCATTTTGTGGAATACTACAGTTCTAACCAAGTGTAAGTAAATTTTAAAATGTGTGTGTCTGTCTCCTACTGTGGATTTACAGGCCTTAATAGGCTATCAAAATTAATTAGGAAGCTGAGCCTGTTGCTCAATACTTGGTCTCTGTTTTTTATTTCTGTTGTTTGTTTGGGGTTTTTATAAATAATTTCCTGAATTTTAATAATTTCTATTTCTTTACATATTTGGGGTTATTTTCCATGCTTTCTCAGTTCCTGGAATGCAAATAGCTCTGAAAATGACAGCACCCATCTGCCTTGTGCTCCTTCTGTAGCACCAGTGGTAATACTGCATGGCTATTAGTATTGAAATAAACCCCACAGTAATCTTGTTTAATCAGATTTTGACACAGACAGCTGACATTTAAAATGACATGCAGTTTGGTTTTGACTTAAACAATAATTTCCAACAGAATAGATATTTTGTTACTTGTGTAAGTTCATCTTTTGAGTAATAGCTTAGCTTGCGTGAAGCCACCAGGAACTGAAAAAGATACAGGTACCATCTCAGTCTCCTTTGCTGTTTGCCACCATTTCTGACATACATAAAGAAAACAATCTCTGCAACATTGCTGAATACCTTTCTTATTCCAGCAAGGTGGAAGAACAAGGAGGTGTTGAAGACTTCATATCTTGGGCCTTCCAGAACTGAAGCTACACTGCCATGCGACAGGACGCTGAAAGTATCAGGAGATAAAAAACATCTTTCAGGAGATAAAAAACATCTTTCAGGAGATATGCGTCTACAATTTCACAGAGAGGCTAAGAAGTTATTGCCCAGGTTATTCCATTGACAATTTGTCCTGGTTTCAGCTGGGATAGAGTTAATTTTCTTCCTAGTAGCAGGCATAGCGCTGTGTTTTGGATTCAGTAGGAGAAGAATGCTGATAACACACTGATGGTTTAGTTGTTGCTAAGTACTGCTTATGCTAGTCAAGGACTTTTCAGCTTCCCATGCTCTGCCAGGTGCACAAGAAACTGGGAGGGGGCACAGCCAGAATAGTTGATCCAAACTGACCAAAGGGCTATTCCGTACCATATGACGTCATGCTCAGTATAGAAACTGGGGGGGGTTGGCTGGGGAGCAGCAATCGCTGCTCGGGAACTGTCTGGGTATTGGTCAGTGGGTGGTGAACAATTGTGTTGTGCATCACTTGCTTTGTGTATTGTTATTATCATTATTATATTGTTATTATTATCATTACTATTTTACTTTATTTCAATTATTAAACTGTTCTTATCTCAACCCAGGAGTGTTTCTCACTCTTACTCCTCTGATTCTCTCCCCCATCCCACCACGGTAGGGGGAGTGAGCGAGTGGCTGCGTGGTGCTTAGTTGCTGGCTGGGGCTAAACCATGACAAAATTTAACATTCATTTGCTGTGGGGCAAGGTCAGATATTGATGATTTGCCCCTATGATTTTTCCCCATATAATTTATGCATATGGATCATTAATGTATTCATAGTTGCAGTGATGTTACATAAAAGTTGACTTGCTACTCAACCCTCTTGTAGAGGAGCGAGAGGCTGCCAATGTAAATCTGTACTGATAAGCTGAATGCTTTCCCTGACATAAACATTTCTCTATACCTTCACATACATTCTCACTCTGAAGATCATCTCTGAAATAATGCTGTTCCCTATCTTTTTACTAGTCTGTGGCAGAAAGCTGTTCCTAGATATATGATCCCATGAAGTTCAAAGACCCCAGAGATACCATGAAATGTCCAAAGCTAGTGTAAAAAAAACCACCCCCAAAAAACCTGCTGTAAAAAGGGACTTTGTAGAGATACTGTGAGGAAGAATTGATGACTGGAATGTGCAATGTGCTTTACATTCTCTTTAGCTTTATCTCTGATTCTGATTTCTCATGGGAAGTACAAATTATATCCCTGGCTACCATTTAAGTGACATTTTGCAGATCATATAGAGCTAGATAAAAAAAAAACCTTATAAAGTGCACTTTGGGAGCAGGTTTAATTCAGGTTTGATTCATTTCAAGAAACTGCATTCTCTCACTATAAATCATGATTTACAGCTTTCCCCATTAAACCTTAAGGTTTCCACAACAGCTGCCTGTTTTTAATTGCACTGTCTTTTCCAAATGAAAGCATAACAACTTGCTTGTTTTCTATTAATGTATGTTTAAATTGATCATTAATTTACCTTATTATTTTTGGTAATATCTAATAAAAGCAGACATACTGAAAAACTATCCAATATTTACATATTTATTGTGCTAAGGGTTGTTCTAGAAACAATTAATCACAAGAATTTTCACCTTAAGGTACTGCTTAAAGTTCTTGTGCAGCTGTTAGAATTCATTTGCCACAGGTAGTGGAATAAAAAAAAAAAAAAAAACCATACAGAATTAATTTCTATGATAGTTCCAATAAAACTGGTGATGTTAGGCTGGATGTAATTTTAACTGTTTGGAAATATAGAATTAAATCTTTCCAAAATTACTTCCAATCTGGAGTAAAATTATTTTAAGCCAAGTTAGTAGTTCAAAAGAGTAAAAGGCTTAAATCTTCACTGATTTACATTCTTACTACCCTTTTACTTCGTCAGTACCAATGTGGGACTCTATCCTGAGTATGTTTATATCACTGCAATCTGAAGAATACCATTATAAATCAGTTACATTAACAGGGTTAAATGAGCTTAAAAAAGTCAGATTCACACTATAAAAATAGTATAAATTTGGTCCACAGTTTCTTAACTTTGGAGATTTATTATGAAAAAGACATAAAATACTACTCTGCTACATAGAATCATAGAATAATATTTCCTAGCTCAGAGCTTCAACAGATTTATATTACTTTTGTGGCACAAGAGAACTCATTTAAATTTCAATTCATGCCTAAAATCATCTATAAACTGTCATTAATTGCAAGCATCAAATTTACACACCTCCTCTATCTCCTTGGTGTTCCTCAATAGTAATCCAAAATAACTATATCATTTTGATCAGATATGCTGGCCATCCATAGTGATCATGTGCTGCTTCATCTTTTTTTTTTTTTTTTTTTTTTTTGTCTTTTTCTTGACCACCAAACTTCAAGTGAAGCAATAGTATGTTAGAATAAAGCTTATGCAAATAATTTATTCACATATTAATTCATTAACCGGGCATCTCATGGTCCATCTGGCACTACTGTGCTTAAGTACAGGGAACAGTGGAGTGTAAGAATATTCTTGGGATCATATAAGACAATGGTCTGACATGCTTTTCTTGGATGCAGCTGAGCTGGGGTAAGCCAATACTGTATTCTGCTCTTCATCACCCTTTCCTTTCCATTAACATCCCCTCAAATCTATTGGTTTAACCTAGGTATCAGGACTCCACAGTAGCATAAGCTAATACTAGGGGTGTTTTCTAACCCAGATAATTATACAGAAGCAAGTCAGTAATGACTGAGTATGCTCTTAGGTTGGCAAACAGAAGTGGTGATAACTCTCAGAGGTGATGGCATCCTGAGAGAAGCTATAACTAACTTTTTTAACCAGCTGAGCTGCATCAGGAAGAACACATTTGACTGTAAACTCAGAAAGACTGTGAGTTTGAGAATAACTGTTAGCTGCATCTAGAGATTGTAAAGGGTTAGACATGTTCATTTCAGATAATACATAACTGTGCCACTAGATAATGCAGTTATTTATCTTTTATTTTTAATTATTTATTTGTTAGGGATTATTACATTAACTTAGCTTTTTTCTTTTTACACTGCTCAAGGGTCAGTCCTGAGAGTTGTGTACATATTTTCTGAATATTCACACTTCGAATGTGAGAAGACCAGTCATTTCCCAAGCATTAATATTAATAAATTATTTTATGACATGAGTGTCAACAATAAAGGGTTCAACCCAAACTAGTCATTTGTAGACAGAATGAAAGGATTTAAGTTCTGATTTTTATTGAATTTGACCCTCTATCATTAACAAATCTGGTACTAAATATCACAGATACTGTAAGTTGTATATTATTTTTGTATTTCAGTCTAGACAGATGACTGGAAAATGAAACAGCTGGTTTTGTTCTGACAGCCTGGAGGCACTGCTTCTTAGTAAAAATTCTTGTGATAGACAGGTTCAGATTTTATGGACAGTCTTACAAACTCTTGCTGCAATAAATGAGGTCAGATTAACCTATAGACCCCAGTAATGTCAAAGAAGATAAAGACATGGGAATAATTTTGTGCCAGAATGAGACTTTTCAACTTCCTTTCAGTGCAAGAGCTACTTGTTTTAAACATTTTCTTAAATCAGATAAGGTTTCAAGGTAACCAAAAGTCATTTGAGACCAACAGGAAATTTTTTTATATAGCCTGAACTTGGAGATTTTTTGAACGATTGAGACGTTTGAAAAATTAGGGCATGCACTGTCCTTGTTCAAGAAGGTCTGATCTTGCAGTCCAGAAAGCCAACAGTATCCTGGGCTGCATCACAAGAAGCGTGGCCAGCAGGTCGAGGGAGGTGATTCTGCCCCTCTACTCTGCTCTGGTGAGACCTCACCTGGAGTACTGCATTCAGCTCTGGAGCCCTCAGCACAGGAAAGACAGGAACCTGTTGGAGCGGGTCCAGTGGAGGGCCACAAAGATGACCCGAGGGCTGGAGCACCTCTCCTACGAGGACAGGCTGAGAGAGTTGGGGTTGTTCAGCCTGGAGAAGAGAAGGCTCTGGGGACACCTCATTGCAGCCCTTCAGTACTTCTAAGGGGACTTATAAGAAAGATGGGGACAAACTTTTTAGCAGGGCCTGTTGCGATAGGACAAGGGGTAATTGTTTTAAACTAAAAGAGTTTAGATTTAGACTACTTATAAGGAAGACATTTTTTATGATGAGGGTGCTGAAACACTGGAACACGTTGCCCAGAAAGGTATCTACACTCCATCTGTGGAAACATTCAAGGTCAGCTTGGACAGGGCTCCAAGTAACCTGACCTAGTTGAAGATGTCCCTGCTCATTGCAGGAGGGTTGGACTAGATGACCTTTAAATGTCCCTTCCAACACAAACTATTCTATGATTCTATGATCTCTATTTGCTATTGGATTATTTTAAAATATCTTATTCTCTGAGGTCATTTGCCAATGAGACAACACAGAGCTAAGCATGTTTGACCTTAGTATGACTTTTCTTCAGTTCTAGGTATGAAGAATTTGATTGCTACAGAAATGTTATTCTGAGAAATTTGTGAATTACATGCAATAGGACTGAAAGGGATTAGAACCTTTTTGGGAAAAACAGGTTAACAAGAACCTACAGAGCAAGTTAGAAGGAAGAACTATAGAAGGGAAAAGTCTCTTTTTTATTGCAATGAAGCGACAACAGTGATGAAAAAAATACATGGGTTCTAAAATGTCTTTAGGAGAATTTAATGAGAAAAACAGCAGCACTAATGCTTTGTTAAGGCTATAACTGCATGGTGTAATGAACACTGGGTAAAGTACTAAATATTAAATTGATTAAGATCAACACAGTAAAAGAATACTTATACTGTGTAAGAGAAAAAACAGATATTTCATCATACTAAAACCTGTACAAATCATAATGTAGAAGAGGAATCAGTGCAGAACTTAAAGACAATTAGAGTCATAAACATATCATTGCTGCAAACATCTAGATTACATATTGGTGCAATGACAGAATGACTCAAAATTCTGGCTTTTAATGAGAAAATATATGAAATCATACAAAATTCCAGCTACCCAACCAGAAAAAGCATTCTCCAAGATTCATCTTTGACTTCCATTATGGCATGAACATCTTGAATTGTAAATCTTCTGTGCCTGAAAGCACAGCCCTTAAATATCAATCTCATGTAGACATCAGTAGGATGAAGACATGCAGTTGGACATTTAGGGCAATTCAAAATGCAATTGCAGACATGCAAAAATTACATAACTTCTGAAATGCATCTTGTATGTATGCCAATGTAGGCCATTTGTGAAGTTAGGTATAGTTACCCAAACTGTTTATACACCTTTCTTAGTGAACCTTCCAATTTGTATAAGCATAAGTTTTGCATGACTAGATAAAAAGAACTGAACATTTGGATCTGTGTATGAACAGATGGAAGAGGAGTCTAGAAAGGTAGTACTTGGCCTAGTTATAAACTCACAGATGATAAAGCTGCACTGGTGATGATAGCACAAGATGAGGTACAGCCAACAGTCAAAGCAATGGAAAGAGACACTCAGTAAAATTTTACATTATAAATGAAACGGCAACATACGAGAACTTGAAGAGAGCATAAAACAAAGAATGAAAGAAAAGTTAAGGCCTTCGTGCTTTTTAGGAATAGTAGACATACCCTTTTCCTACCTTAACAAAACTTTGTTAAATAAAACTTCATAGTAGATCATGGTAATACTGTGTCTAATACTGGCCAAACTCACAAAACAAACATCAGAAGAATTTCCCTCACACAAGTAGACTCAGAGTATTTGTAACACATTTAGGGGTGACTGCAAAAAAAACATCAGCAAAAATGCAGAACCTGAGTTCACTAGTGTGAGACAGAAGAGAAGGTATAGAAGATTGTTTAATTCACTTACTGGAATTATACATGTAAACTTGAATAGCAGAAGAGCGATTGCACTCTTCTTATCCAAAATCTGCTTTGCAGAGTGAGAAGTAGGCCTTTCTCTTTTCATTGTCATTTTAAAAATATATAGTTTCATTGTCTTCATATCTACACATAGTGGGTACACTCCCTAAAATCCTCTGTCATGTGCTTAAGGAAGAGGATTCCCTTATATCTTTTAAAAACTAATTCAAACCTATATAAAATGCCTGTCAACATGAGACCTCTGTATTATTACTTCCACCATAATATACCTATATTTCCTCTCAGAAGGCAAGATGAAAATTAATAGTTGTTACTCGTATATTGAATTAAAATCTAGAATAACCACTTGAGAACTGGCTTGAAAATAAACAAAACATTACCTCTCTGTTTTTGTTGTCTTATTATGTTAAATAAAGACATGAGGGAAGAGAGTGGCAAGGGGGGAAGAAAAACATAATCATTGCCTACAAGTTGCTTTCCTGGAAAGGTACTCTAAGTACAAAGAATGCAGCAATCCCATGTTTAAAATAAGTTAGAAGCACATACTTCTGAGAAGATAAAATTTCTACATGTAAGTGTAGCAGTAGAACACCTAATTCCTTATGTTTGAGAAGGGTTTTCCAGTGTATTTCCTTTGATTAGTGCTCTCAATATTAGTTTAAATATGTAAGGTAAATTATGATGTTCTGGGGTTACTTGTACCACTGTATTTTTCTCCCATAATGTTCTCACATGTATAATATAATAATACTAACACATGTTAAACAAAAACAAGAAAATCAATATGATATTATAGAATCCGTGTTTCATCTGACATTTTAAAACTTTTTTAAAACATATGAAAAAGGGAAATTAAAATCCCAGTGTTGTAAGTTAAATTTTCCCTGAACTAACACTTAGGTTCATAATCAGTTATCATGCAAGAGATTAGGCCTGAAAAAATAATGTAAAGTAGTTGTGACCTTTCTTTTGAATAAAAAAACCCAGTTCCTTTTCATGGATACTATTTGCTATTCTTCTTTCTTTATATGAAATTCTGTACATAATTTGAGTATTGTTCTTAAGGCTGAAGAAAGAAAAATATTTCAGTATCTTTATGCTATAAATTCTCATGTGTATGTGGTTGTAGATTAACTTATTTCTTGTGGACAATATATAGGCCAGCCGTGGACCAGAAACAATTTTGTGATAAAAGCAATCATTAAATATCACAAATGGTGGATAACATATAGTAAAATACTAATGAATACTAAAACCAGTTGTAGACTGTCATTGTATAAGAACAACAGTTTGGAAGAAAGAATTTTCCATCTATTAATTGTTGAATACAATTGTTTCAAGCACCAAACTAATTCATAGAAATCAACCCATTCATAAACAGAAGAAAAGACAATTCACAGAATAAAATAGTTTTAAATGAACATTTAACCCACTTATATTCAAGATCTTCTTCCTCTATTTCATATTTGGAAATGCTACCTAATGAAGCTTTATCATTACCACTTTGTGCTGATTAAATACCATAATCCTCTTATTTGTACAGATCCCTAGTGTTCCCCACTTTTATTAAAAGCAGAGTTCTAATGAAGCTCATGAGGTGTCACTAGGTAATTACTACTTACAGTCTGAAATGAAGCTCAGTTCCAAGCCATTTGCATTTATGTGCTAAAACTAAATGATTAATGTGGATTTTTACACATTTTTAGGTTTAATTTTTCAGTCTAATGAAACCATAAATTTCAAGCTTTCAAAAATATTCCTATCTCTTATTTAATTCAATATGTAATTGAGAACATGCTTTTGCTACAGATGGAGAGTCCTTTTCAAATTTGAATTAATTGGGTGTTTTGCTGAGCTAGTAGATTAAGTACTACAGATCGCCTGATGTTCACTATGCTAAATCTTAGCTTTCAAATTAATGGAATGAAATTTTGGAAATTCACAAGGTCAAAAATATTTTCGGCAAAGGTGATAGCAATATTTTCTGCCCACACTGTGTGCACTCAATGATACCCACAAAGTGGTGACAGCTGGAAAGAGTCAAAAGCAAAATTCTACTACACCAAAGAGAATAAAGTCCAAGTTCAGTTGAATAGTCACTATATATGATGTATTCAGGAATTATACTTCATTTTAAAGAAGTGGATATAGTCTGTTTAGCTGGTAGTACAAACACCCTGTGCAAAATTATTACAAAAGGATTATCCTTAAAGTTCAGGGAAGTATACCAAGTTATGAACACCAGACTGACACAGTGGTTTCAATGAGAGACTTTTGGGAGGGAATAAAAGAATGCCAAACCAAAACGAACTTTAAAATGGTCACATATATAAAAATTAAAAAAAAAAAAAAAAAAGTCCAGTATAGTTTCCTCAAAATTTGCACAAGTAATTCTGCCACTGACACATCTCTCAGGGAAACAAACAACAGCCCAGATAGGAAAAAAAAACCCAAACACCAACAACCCAACACTCTTTCCACATCAGTATCCAGCACTGTTGAAGAATACTATTTTCTATGCCTTACATAAGCATTCATCTAGTCATCTGCTCCCCTGAGGTTGGCTATCTCATCTTTCACCACCAGTTTCTACTGAGCAATCATGGCATTTTTCCTTGAGCATGATGAGAGGCACCAAAGTCTTCCCTGACTCATACTGTCACTAATAACGTAATGCCCAACTCTCCAGTACACCCACTACTACACACAGTGTATTTTTAAGGGCTACTTTGCCTATCACTATACAGAGACTAACTCACAAATCTTTCTATACAGTAATGTGTCACTGTATTTATTCCATGAATAAAATAATTGCTTGATATTCAGAACTATATATTTTGCCTTTGATAGAAGAGAGTAGTTATCATTAGGAAGATGTTAAAGGGTTAATCACTACATCCAGTTACAAAATCTATTAAGAAAAAGTGTCCCTGAAATGCTCACAGTAATAATAGTAGTTAACAAAATTGCCATGCATGATTACAGCTAAATCATCCAACTTACAAATCCCTAGGTTCAAATTTTCCAGTCATGGGGCTATAAAATTCAGGGCAATACCTCATTTTTGCTCCATAACATCTGTGACAAGGGGTAATGCATCACTGACAATCTAGTGATTCATGAAATGAAAAGTCCTTCCTATTTACTTCAATGCAGACATTCCCCAGGGTTCTTCACAAAACACCTGTCCGGTTGCACAGCATGCAAAGCATGAGACATTAGCTGTCTTACAAAATTCTCTTTTTTTTTTTTTTTTTTTTTCAGAAGTGCTAGCTTTAGAGAAATTGCAGTATCTGTTTCACTTTCTGTCACTAGAATTTAAAGACGCTCTCAGTGGGTGGAAGCAGCAGACTGATAACCTCAGCACTGGTGTTCTCTACAAGTCTTTGAAAGACGTGCAACATCACACATAATTCAAATGGTTGCTTTGCATTTATTTCACCAACCTTTTCAGATTTCCTCTTCAAAAAAAAACCCTCTTACATTAGACAGAACTATACTTCTGAAGTATTGCTCACAGCTATGAAACCAAGAGTGCACTAGTTGCTCCTAACCCAGAGAACACAAAGACCTACTTGGCTTCCCATAGGCAGCATGTAAAGAAATTACCCACCTGCTGAGGATAATCCTAATGCCCCAGCTGTGAGGAGAAAGCAGTCTAGAGCAAGCCATATAAACCCGTGCATCTATTTAACTTCCTACCTTGCCTTAAAGCATGGTGCCTTTGCCCACTTTGAATGCAGCCTGGAGCCTATTCTTTAGAGTGAAGGTCTACAAACACTGTTTTCTTCTCTTTTTCCAAGAAAGAGTAATGACATTACTGCTCCATGCTGAGTGGTTGCTGAATTCCTGCTGACTGAGGAGATATTGCAATGCAGCTCTCCGGTATCATGCAACCCCACCAGTCACACCTGGTATGTGGGACCATACTAGCAGCACTGCATCTGTCACAGATTGTGTGGCCGTTGCTGGTACATCCATCTTGTTTGGAAAACACTTATTAGATTGGGTTTCTCAAGGGACTGCAGTCCTGCTCTGGCCAGTTTTTTTATTATTGACAGGCCTAATTTTTCAGAGCAGAGCAGTTCTGGACACGCACATAGAGCACACAAGGGCTCATGGAAATTCCATGTCAGAAAGGCAAATATCTCACAACTGGAGGCACTAGTGAGCATTTTTAATTTTAGGAGGTTAGCACCTGCATAAACCCCTTTAGACACTTTGGCCTCTTGTCAGGTTCTGCTCTGTCAAGAAGGGCTGAAGCATTGCTCTAGCTCCCTCTTTCTCATCAGTCTTGTGATGATAAAACTGTGAATATCTTTCCAAAGCTTCTTTGCCTCAGAAACTAGCCACAAGCAATGGCATGAAGTCTTGCCTGATCAGTGTTCCTATGATGAAGCAATGCTGGTCATGCATAAGATTTTAGAGCACAAACCATCAGCACTTTGGTAACTATCAGCACTTTCGTAACCATTTACACTTAAAGGTTTCCTTTGGAATTTAGATGCCAGTTTTGTCTTCTTAACCATAATCCAATATACTCCTTTTGTCACCCATAAACTTTTGTGCTGATATTCCAATTGTGTCACTCAAAAGAAAATTCAAAGCCACAGTCCTTAATGAGGCAAACCTAAACATTTCCAAGAGCAGTCATTGAATTAAGATATCTGTGGAACTGCCACATCTCTTATTGCTTATTAGTACAGCAGAACAATTTAGTGCTATACGCACTGTAAAAAAATTGCTGTACATATGCTGTATAGCTGACTGATTTGCACAGCTTATAAAGCAATAGAAAGAGCTCATTAAAATTTTTGCCCACTTTTCACTTCTAATGAGTGCTCTCTCAACAATGCTTGAACAACAGACTGAAATTGAGAGCGTAGTTTTAATTCTGAAACCTGCAGAGATGGAATGATTGCAAATAAATTATATTAGATACTGTCATTTTGATCCAGTTCAGGAGCTCTTGCATTTCTTCACAGCTTTGAAATAGTCAAGAATTAATTCTTCAATGTAATGGGACTGCTTTTCATAATTGTGGCAGTACTTGGCCCAGGGGGACAAATTTCTGGTGAAAACATGCTTTCCTTGGAACTAAAATTTATGTTTCTTTAACATAAAAACCAGTATCATCATGTTTATACCATAACAGTCTGTCTCTGGGTTACCTATGTTGTGAACAGTAAATTAAAATATTAGGAATTTAGGCTAAGACAAATTACTTTCTCTACCACATTTGTAATAATGCACAGTATGGAAGATGACTGGTAATATAGCATGAATTGCACTCTTTAGCCCCCACACAGAGACACATTTGAAAATTTTCTTTCATCCTTTTCATTCCTCAAAGCGCAAAAAACTCTGTTCCCAAAGCATGAGCTGCTACATCAGCTTCATGGTGAGAAGTATCCTTAAATCTAGCATAACATTAAAACCAAAGCTGGAAGTGGGGTTAGGATTTGGGCCAGTAATTATATCTAGATTAAAAAATATGTGACAACTTTCACACTCTAAGAAAAACAAGCTAATTTTGGTTTTCCATTCCTTTCATAGTCTTGTATTAAAGATTTTACTAAGAACTGCATAGAAGTTTTTTGTCATAACTGAAAACTGGTTCTTGTAAAGACCTTAAGAATAGGTAACTTGTAAAGACCTTAAGAATGGGACTGAGAAGAGTAACAAAGAAGATGCTACAGTTCTCAGAGTTTAAAACATACAATTTCTAAATTATTAAATAATTTTCAGTTACATGAAATCTATTGAAATTCAGTGTATTATACCTAGCCACAAATTCATCTGGACTTTTTGAAAAAAAACCCACAGTAATTAACATATTTTTTAGAATTCCCTACACAGGAATTTGCTAGGCTTGGTCTATGAGATTGCTGTGATTCTTGTAAATATGCCAGCCATGTTGTAACTGTGAAAGGAGAAATGGTTGCTTGTTGGTTTTAGTGAGAAAGCTGCTATTCAGTTTCCTCTCTCTTGTGATTTTGGGAAGTTAAGATAAAAAGCATTGAATCATTCTGCAGATAGCTGTTATCACAGTGTCCTGGTTTTCGTTGGGACAGAGTTAATTTTCTTCCTAGTAGCTGGCATAGTGCTCTGTTTTGGGTTTAGGATGAGAATAATGTTAATAACACACTGATGGTTTAGTTGTTGCTCAGTGCTACTTATGCTAGTCAAGGACTTTTTCCGCTTCCCATGCTCTGCCAGGTGCACAAGAAACTGGGAGGGGGCACAGCCAAGATAGTTGATCCAAACTGACCAGAGGCCTATTCCATACCATGTGACGTCATGCTCAGTATAGAAACCGGGGGAAGCTGGCCTGTGGGCAGCAATCGCTGCTCGGGGACTGGCTGGGCATCAGTCGGCAGGTGGTGAGCAGTTGCATCACTTAGGTTTTTTTCCCTGGGTTTTGTTTCTCTCTCTTGTTGTTCTCCTTTTTGTTACAATTTTTATTACTATTATTATTATAATATTTCAGTTATTAAACTGTCCTTATCTCAACCCACGAATTTTCTTAATTTCGCCCTTCCAATTCTCTCCCCCATCCCACGGCAGGGGAGAGTGAGCGAGCAGCTGTGTGGTGCTTGGTTGCCAACAGGGGCTAAACCACAACACACAGGAACATTAGTTTTCACGTAAACCATTACTCTTTTATATGTTACGGAGATCTTCACTCGTAACCTTATCTTAGAGATAATATATGTTAAAAAAATTCAGCAAGCATCAGATTAAGCTAAAAAGAGTTCTCATGAAGGATTGTCATTAACAGTTGACACAAGATTTTGTCACAGATGCAATGCAATGTTTCTAAATCTTGTGGTGGTTTTTGATAATACTGTTTCTGTAGCTCTCTCAAAACAAGTAACTTTGTAGAAGCTAGGTCATTCCTGTTGGTCATAGCAGTACCTCCTTGTCACCTTGAGTTAAGTGTTTTTCTGATCCTATTCCTGCAAATTACGGTGTTCCCGTGAGCTTTTCAAAGGATTTCTTGCTGTTATGGTGTAAGTTATTTTTCTAAACAAAAAATGAAAGACATTATTTATTTATTTATTTATTTATTTATTAGAAAAACAAATATAAAGTTGCCCTCTAACAAAACCATGTCTTAAGTCTTCAGAGAGAGGTTACCAAAATCAATGACCGAAAATATTTTTTAAATAAATACAATTACACTGAAAGTTTATAAAGTGCTGTATTTGAAATTATATTTCAACATAAAAGATTCAGAATCCTACACTTATCTTTTTTCCCTTAGGTTTTGGATTATGTAGGATCAAACTCAGCTAGCATATAAACACGTAGAACTCAGTAATACTTTCAATGCGAATTTCACTTCTGCCCTGGCTAGATGTGGCTTATTGTCTTTAATTATTACCAGATACTTACTACAGCTGTAAGCAGCCAGCTGAGATAATTTTAAATTTTGTTTTTCCATTAAACTGTCCAGCATCAAAAGACAAAACTATTTTAATGTCCTTAGAATAGGAGTAAAATTCAAATTATTAATAATTTACATTCCTATGATTATTATCCATATCTCACCTCAGGATGTATTTCTGTATCTCCTTCTTCCCTATTTTAAGTTTTAGGATTATACAAACATCTATACAAATGTGCTTAAAATCAAAAGATTGTTATTATAATGGACGAATATGTTGAGCTCAATCTGAATCAATTTTAGGTCTGTGAATGTTGTAACACCACAATATGTACAATGATATCATAAAATATTACTGTTTCAGAAACCTTAACAGCACAATTATTCACCCACCTGTTCATCAGCACACTGATTCAAAAGATATTTGCCAAACATTTCTTTATAACCAAAATATTATTGGAGTACTCAAAACAGCTCCACTTAGAAAAGGTGATGACTCCTTAGGGACCTCACCTTGAATCTTCTATCTTTTCCAAACTGTAAAGTTTCTCACACCTACTACACACTCAAGAAAAATGCACACACCAGCACATGCACACATGCATCCAAAGAAAAAAATTGATTTGAAGAGCACTAGCACGTGAATTCTTACAGAGGGCCAACATTTAGATTATTTTTTTCTAAGTTAGCATCAAGACTGGTGTTTTTACATGCCAAGACCAATATCCTAAAATATTTGTGAACTTCAGTTTCAGATGAGACAAATCTTACTGCTAAGGATTAACAAGTTGTTGTGTTGAACACTGAAACATTCATCAGCTTATGCAGAGTCAAGGATGAAAAACGTACTACATATTTGTCTACAGAGCAGAAGTTTTCTATTTATAAGCCATAATAAGGAAATTATTTTTTTCTAAACAGTATTTTTTACAAGCACCAAGTAGAGCCATTTGCAATGTTAAGGCCTATGAGCTACTAAATGAACTACTGATAGGGTAGGTACTCATCCCTGCAGCACTACTTCCAGGGAGGGAAAAAAAAAAAATCACAAAAACAAATGGAAAATATTTATGATAAAAACCATCTGCACATGTTGTCATTCCCTAAAAAGCATTCCACCAAGTGGACACTTCTCTGCATTTATGACTAGCCCATTCTAGACTCATCTTTTTTGCAATTTCTGTCATATATTGCATCAGACATAGGTGGCTGTTTTCTTCTGATAAAGAAGATGGAATCATATTGCAGTTTCTTTACAAACTCTGACTTTTTTTTTTTTTAATCACTTTGGGAATAAAATTGTAGCAGCATACAGAGCACTAAAGTAATTCAGGGCATATGATTTTTGTACTACACTCATATACTGGTGCTACCATACTGGCTACAAAAGCATACTTTATACAAACATGGGTAAATGTGCTTCCATAAGTATGTACGTAAGACAGATAATATTACTTTATTTGAGGGGTTTCGTAAAAAACTGCCTTGGATGATTTTCTAAATCTATCTCAAGGAATTTGCAAAGTTTATTCTCCTCTTGCTTCCATCCTCCATTTCAGAATAACCCACACTCATGCCTTTAAGGATTCTAACTATTCAGCTTTGACGCCACTTTGCTCTCTTCCAGAAACATGATATGCTACAGCTCAAAATACAACTCTTCAGTTATTTGGGTTTTTCCAAGTGATGAGAGCATTTGTAGAGAGTCCAAACATAGTGCAATATGAAATGAACAAAATATTGACAGGGGTTTTTTTGCAGTATTTTGTAAAGCAATTGCGAAATAATTCTGCACCTTGGCAACTAGAGCAAACAGCTACAAATGCCTGTTTTATACCCTGCTCCTCTCTGACTGGAAGTGTTCTGGAAGTGCTTCTTAGAATATGGTACAGAATGTTCATAAAAATAACCAGCAAAAGCACAGTAACAAAAGGCTTGACTCAAAACACTTGGAGTCAGTGAAAAAAAACCCAGCAAATACAACAGGTTTTGTATCATGCCACTAAAGAGATGTCTATACCAGGCAATGTATTTATCCAGCATCTGGTGCAATCCCATTTGCAGCAACTACAGTTCAAATAACTACTTAAATATTTAAACTGAAATTCATGCTTCAAAGTTTTTTAATTAAAATGAAAAATATGTGCTATGCTATAGTATAATTTAATAAGGGTTAATACGTATTTCTGTCACTGTAAAAGCCTTCAGATCATTTATTGCTTTTGAACAGAGGATATCCAATACAAAATGGCAGATAATCACTTCTGCGTCTCATCCCATTAATTTGATATCAACAACCGAGTACAGGAAGAGGCAGAGATGAGTGTAAACTCTGTCATAGTGTCAGGAAAATAGAATCATATCACTTGCCATTTGAATATTTGATTTTGAGTTCTTTTATTGCTGATTTCCTCTTATTGTTGGATTAACTAGTCAAGGAGGTGTGATGATGAGCAGCACAATACAAAAACACCTCCTTCCTTATTACCAAAGGATGCAAAGGGGACACAGGGGACATATGAATGACCTCTTGCCACTCTTGTTCTCTGCTTTTTATTTTCTAGCACTAGCAATTTTTGTTTAGTTTTAGCTTTATGTTATCATGATACAGTAGGGTAAAATACAATTGGCAAAACCACATTTTGCTGGATGCTTTTATTTCTATTCCTTTTTCCCCATTTATGTGCCCATTTATTTCCCCATTATGTGCATTTTCCCCATTTATGTGCACCCCCCAGGAAGGGTGCCTGCAAATTAGAGCACAAACAAAATGCACCACTTCTTTTTTTTTTCTTTTCAGATGAAAAAATGTTCCTATTTTCTGCTTCCTGTCTGCTTTTGTTTAAGAAACAATTATTGGCCCTTTTGAAATTGTAAAATGTCAATATTCTAACTTCATTGGATTTTGAAGTGCAGTCTACTTGTTTAGTAATAAAGCATGTTTTAAGAATATCTGTATCTATTTTGTTTAGTTGTGCAGGCAGGTGACTGTAGTGACTTTGCAGAAAGTCCATGTTTTCTAATGCACAGTAGCAGACTCATGCCTTTGGAAAAGTCAAATAGTATTTGAAGGTGGTGATTTTAATCTATTGCATACATATAAATAAGGATAAAACAAAATTATTTTCATAAAATATTGTAATTCAAGAATTTTAAAGTGCTACAGGTAAAAAAAAAAAGAAAAAAGAAAACTTTTAAATCTTTAAATTATAGTACAACTTGTACAAACCACATGCAAGGGCATTTTCCAAAGGGCAATCTTAGATATGCAGTATCGGTACCAGACATTCAGGCTGGGACATTCAGAGAAAAAAAGATAACTTTCCAAAGACAATTGAGCACTTGGGCATCATTCTGCTCTTGAAATATGCTCTCAATCCTCAATATGCTAAGGTGGAAAATGAGTACTTAGTCAATGACCTTTTCAAAATCTCCTCCTGCAATGTGTGGTGTTTTCACCGTTCTGCTCATGATATCAGGTGGAAAACGGTCTGACAGAACAAATTTCCTCTGGAAATGCTGATGCAACAAAGCTGGAACCAGATGATTTCCAATTTTTGAGGCAACGCTGTCCAACTTCTTGACAGCTGCCAGCTTCCTCATGCTAGAAACCACTCCCCAAAACAGGGAGCCCCTTGACTCCCCAGGTTCCCAACAACTTGTTTTGTGGTGTATTCAGAGAGACAGGGTTCCTGGTGTTTCCCACCACCCTAAGCAGGAGGGGCAGAAGGATGCTGCAGAACTTGCATGCACAGTCTCAGAGCTCCCAGGCGCACCATTTGGCTAGCTGACCCTCCCAAAATGGACCCTGACCTCCAGCAACAGCCAAGTGAACCTGGTAGAAGCCTGCACAGAGGCAAACAGTGAAGCTGCCTTGTGAGAAGCTGTAATGCCCAAGTAGTTGCAGATATTGAAAGCCTGGTAACCTTGATGATGCCAGTTTTGTGGCAGCTTTTTCATGTGTGAGCTGCTGAGGGACCTGGTTTGCTGCTGCTCCTCCGCTTACTCACTACCTGACTACGCAATGTGACACCACTGTCTGATAAAAGGTAGAGAGGAAATGTTTGGACAATCGGCTCTGAAAACCAAACCTGATGTCTATCTTACAAATGGTCTGTACTAAAAGCTAAAAGCAAACCAAATATTGCAGATCTGGTTACATGCATGTTTAGTGAGTCAGTTTTATGAGGTTAGAACTACAAAGTGTTATAACAGGTGAAAATATTGTAACCAGCAAGAAGTTCACTTCAGCCGGAAAAAACTTGTTAAGGAAGACAATGAAATTTTAAGCACAAGGAAGTCCTTGGAGAAGGTACTGATTATGTCTGCAAGAAGACATAGGCAACATGATGTTGTGATTTAGCCCCAGTCAGCAACCAAGCACCACACAGCCACTTGCTCACCCTTCCTGCCCCCGGTGGGACGGGGGAGAGAGTTGGAAGAGAAAAAGTAAGAAAACTCATGGGTTGAGATAAAGACAGTTTCAAAACTGAAATATTATAGTAATAATAAATTGTAATGAAAAGGAGAACAACGAGAGAGAGAGAGAGAAACAAAATCCACGGAAAAAAAGTGATGCATCTGCTCACCACCCACCAACTGATGCCCAGCCAGTCCCCAAGCAGCGATCGCTGCCCACCAGCCAACTCCCCCCAGTTTATATACTGAGCATGATGTTATATAGTATGGAACAACCCTTTTGACAGTTTGGATCAACTATTCTGGCTGTGTCCCCTCCCAGTTTCTTGTGCACCTGGCAGAGCATGGGAAGCTGAAAAGTCCTTGACTAGCATAAGCAGTACTTAGCAACAACTAAAACATCAGCGTGTTATCAACATTCTTCTCCTACTGAATCCAAAACACAGCACTATGCCAGCTACTAGGAAGAAAATGGACTCTATCCCAGCTGAAACCAGGGCACATGAAAAGCATAAGTGATCTCAGCCATAGCTGCGTCTGCACTATGGTTAGATGAAAAGTTTTGAATAAAAGCAGAACAGGAACTGTGACAGTCTTGAACAAAAGAAAAAGTGTATCAGAAGTCTGCTGTGCCTATTTCTGAAAGCCAGCAGTCAGGAGACAGGGTGCCATTAAGTAGTTATCTCTCCTGCAAGTGTTATTTTAAAGGTCAGTATAACTAGACATTAGGCATCCAGGGTACTGACAAGTATTAATTAACTGGATTTCAGAGCTGGTGACTGAATGCCCTTTAGCAGTTATTTCCAAACAGGTCAACTGGTCAGTGTCTTAGCAAGAAACATCTTAGCAAGCCCTTGATGCTACCTTGCTTTAGACGCCCACCTCCTGGACTAACTGGCTCTTGGTGCTCTCAGGTAGCCTGGTAGCCCTGCAGTTTAGGGCACAGGCATTGTCATTCACTGGAGGTATTTCCAGCAAGCTGAAAAATTCCACATCAGCTGTTACAATACCTAGAAACCCCATGGAAGACATTGTGTAAGTTGACAGATCTGTGCTTTTAAAAAACAAAACCAACAAAAAAAAACAGACTAAAACACAGGCTTCTTAACAGTAAAGATTTGCCTTTTCCAGCTAGCTCTATTGTCCATCACTTCAGAAGGTTACATCAATACTCAAGGCAACATGTAGTCCACTCCACATGCAAGTGATAACCCCTTTAAATATGAAGATGATAGGTAAATCTGGAGTGTTTGAATTCACAGAACACATTTCACAATTTTCTCATTCAGTGCTCAGTTGTAGAACAAGTTGGTGATTAGATAAAGGATATAATCTAAAACTTCTGACCCCAAATGAATAAATATTGAATAAAAAGCTTATCATCATTCATTATTTGTCAATGTACATCTCAAGACCCCATGGACAACCATTCCTGGGAAGGCTAATCCAAAGCCACAGAGAGAACATATTTGTTTCTGCTTGATTTTTTGCAAAGCTTTGTAGTGTGTAGTGAGCAGAAACCCACAGTGCTTTCACAGACTGAGGAAATAGAAGGAGATACAATTTCAGGAGCAGACTGGGACATGATTCTATGATGACACCTGAGCTTGGGAGCCATTCCACAGTCTGCAGAGGCATAACTGTCTAGCAAATATGATAAAGTACTTGCCAAGTTTGCGTTCAACATTTCTTAAAAGAACAATACCTGGTGACAAGCACATGCTCTTCCTCTCTCTGTACCTAAATAAAGCCCTGATAATCTCTGGTAGAAGGTGAGATCAGAGCACTAATATTATTCTTATACCGGAGGCGCACAGGTAGCTAATGTAGAATTGGTTTACATTTCATCAAAGATGACAGAGAAAAAATAAGAGCATGGCACACTGAAATTTAGGAAAGTGATATGTAGCCACAATGTGTCCCTGTGCTACCTGTCTACAAATCATGATTAATCCAGCACACATAGCTGCCTGTCGTTCCCATTTTCAGTAGCCACAGACAATAGCAAGGATTCCTCTGCTCCACGTACCCCTATTCTCCTCAGTAGTGATTTGTTCAGAAAGCTCCTGAACTGGCTGTATAAATATGACTTATACAGCCTGTAATAACAAAATAATATAAAAGCTAACATAAGGACACTAGTTGCAAATTTCCTACAATTCCATTAATAAAAAGTGTATTAATGTCAATATGACTTTGAGCAGGGTAAACATTGTTGGATAATTCTACCTATGCATACTTTATCTGTTTGCACTGTTTCTGGCCTGTAGTTCACAAGCAAACTTGGGAGCAAAGAACCTGTTCCACATCACAGGTCAGTACTTTGCACTGACCACCATCCATGCTTGCTTTCTTTCCTGCCTCCTGAGTGATAACATTAATGCATAAAATATAACTTGGCTACCTTTTCTGACAATTGCCAGTACTTACCTCTGGCTTCCTCCACCGTTTTAGCATAGCAGTTGACTACTTCTGAGTCACAGCTCTGGATAACTTTGTACTGCTTTTATATTCAATAACTTGGCACGTATGCCACCCCCAGCATATTTTCAAAGGTGTTTGGAAGCCCTTCAAACCTCTTGTCCTTTAGTTAGAATCAAGAATGAAAAATTTTCTGTTCCAGGAATCTTTTCTGAAAGTTCCAACATTAGTTGCGTTCTTCTCATGGACAAAGGCAAGGTATTTCAAAGTTTATCACTGGGGAAGAGTAGAAGAAGATACAATTACACTTTAAGGTTGCTTACAGCTCATAGATAAATCATTAAACCACATTTTCAGTGGGCTGAGGAGGCTTAAGTATAGTCAAATGGGCAACCAGCTTTTCCAGAAGTTCAATGCTCTCCTCAATCAATCAAACACCTTAATTCTGTACTGGCTATGAGCCTGATGAAATGGCATAGTGATAAATACATGAATACTAAATATATAAAATATTTCTTTTAAAAATCAGTACTCAGAATGTTGTTGTAATACAACATGCGAATTCGTGGCACAACACTTTAAGAAACAGAGAAGAACTCTTGTACTGGCCCTAAATATGGTAGAGGTTCCTGCATTCAGCTAAGGACTGAACTTGGCCTGCAGATTTAATTACTGCTTTAGAATTTGCTGTTGAAAACTACTAGATAAAACAAGCCAATAGCAATTTAAAAGCTCTGGGGTTTTATGCTTTTGTGTGTGAAGATTTTAAACACTTTCAAGGCTTCCTTGCTTAAAAGTTTGAAACTTAGGTTTAAAGACCTTGAATCTAAAATAACCTCAGGAGAAGTATTACAGAAAGAATTATTAATTGATCCTTAGCCCTATCAAGACCTATTTCTTTCTTCCAGTT
This sequence comes from Pelecanus crispus, assembly GCF_030463565.1. Taxonomy (NCBI): domain Eukaryota; kingdom Metazoa; phylum Chordata; class Aves; order Pelecaniformes; family Pelecanidae; genus Pelecanus; species Pelecanus crispus. The sequence continues at coordinate 40,720,362 of NC_134646.1, read as the reverse complement.
AATTTTCCTCTTTCCCATCAGGTCTTGTTCAAAGACATTACCGAGTTACTATAGGCAAATGTTCAGTCCATCATGTGAGTGCTGCTCACACAACACAGCCGGAAGCAGGATTTGTTCCAGTGTTTTTAAGACTGAAGAAGAAAGGCCTCTTCCTGTCTGTACTGCATTTGCTTTATTAAATACAGATTTCATCTGTGTACTACATAATACCTGGTGTTGAGCATTATTGTGCAGCAACCACCACAAGGAGTAACATGGTTAAGGGGAACAATCAAGTTGGGTGCAGGTAGTGAAGGAAGTGCCCTCATTTATATTTGTTTAAGTTTTGCTCACAGAACAAATCTGAGCTAATGTTCATGACCAAGGTGAATAAATTATCTTGCTTTGCTTAGTCAGATACCATAAAAATTCTGGGCACTGAGGATAAGCTGCTTCTGAGAGTAGCAAGGGCTAAATTTGCCTATGGTTTGGTTTGGTTTGTTTTTTTTTTTAATTTAATCATGCAACTAATAGCTATTTTTGTATAAACATTGAAGCTACAAAAAAATATATAAAAAGCTTTTAGTTAGGAGGGGGAGGAACTTTTAATCTGAATCAAAATGTGTTTATTACTTCATTATACCACTAAATGTAAATTAGACCTTAACATTGGCTCATTTCCAACACTTTAAAGTCTATCAATACAATACAAAAGAAGAAACAATAATGAAGCAAGAAACCTCGGTTAATTTGGCATCTTGGCTAATATTGACAGCATGGTTTCACTATGATGATCTAAAAGATATGTTTCTAAATAGTAGGTCTGCCAGTTTTCAGTAACAAGGTAAGTGAAGTGTCTTCATCTTTCTAAAACCTGCTAAAATCATTTAAAGATAAGCTAAATGTGTTATTTGACTTTTTTCCTGTATAAAAATCTTGAAGCAAATCCTGCTTTGCTAGCTAAAAGTGGTATAAATTTCCCAGTTTCTTATGCTTTTCATTGCCCAGTCTGAGCCACTTTACTCTTGGCTTTTTACTAACACCCACAGTTTACAGAATATAATTGTTTGAATTACACCAAACTGTAAACCAGCCACTAACTCCATTTATTGTGAGAGAACAGTAGAGCACTAATGTGATCAAATTAAAGCTTCCATGAAAAGGGAAAACATTTGTACAATGGAATAAAAAGAGAATTAATATTGACCAGAAAGCCTATTTCTAAGAACAATGTAGGTCTTATCCTCACAAAAATCCCAAAGAAAAGCAGTCCTCAAATCCTGTACTCTGTCAAAACCAGACTTCAGCAATGCCAGGCACTTACAACACCTCACAAGAGTCTAACTTGAACAGGTGCTTTGATATGGCTAGCTACTGTTGTAAAACAAATTATATGTACATTTTCGCATAACAAATGTGATACTCTTGAATTTTTAAAATATGTGACTTTATTCTCCCTTATATCTGCATCCAACACTTAATCTAGTTTCTCATTTTGACATCCTACAGATTTAAGTTTCTGGTGGCTTTCACTTGGCTCCTGCTTGTTTAATACAACCAGAAATAAAGTACTTATGGGACAGTTCTGCCCAGAGGAAGAGCTCAGTGGTGACACAAAATCTTCTGAGCTGCAAGAATAAAGTACACTCCAGTTTTACAGAAAACATGAAAATAAAGTCCTCATCCTTCATCACCTTACTACCTTAAAAAGGACATCAGATATGATAAGGAACTAAACTGTTGTAAATGGTGAATTATATTTTGGTACTTATTAAAATTATAACACAAAATGTGGCCTGCTGCTCAATATAACCTGGTTTGCTTCTTGGCAGAACTAAGACTGCATGCGGACAGACTGGCCAGCCTGATGTGACTTGCCTTTGAAAAACCATTTCAAGGGGTACAGTTTCCACAGCCACCTTTGTACCATGCATTAATCTTCTCTGCACAGAATTATGAAACAATGGACTAGTCTTCTTTTACAAGGTTATAAAAATAGTATAAAGATAACAAGGGCCAAATATGCTGTGACTGATACATTACAGAACCCTTTTTGAACTGTATTGGTTTTGTTACAAGCCCCTTGGATGTGTTTCACCCTCAATTTATGGATACTTTTTTAGAGAGTGCCACTTGACTAGGATCAGGCCTTATAAGCAAGAGAAGATTTCAGGCTTGCTTATTTGTCTTCCTAGCCAATTTTCTGTACCTGTGGAAACCTTCAATATATCCTGCAGAATAAGCTGACATTCCAAGAGCTAAATCAAAAAGTACTTGCACCTGCGCTTCACCTAATTAACCACCAAACCTCTTTATTTTTTCTCAGGTAATCACATCAGTCCAAAATATCATGTGGCTTAAACAAGGACAGAATGTTGCAACAATATTTCAACTTGAAACTCACACCCACATGTCTGATTTGGATGAACCTAGACTAGATGTTTAACTCCAAGACTAAACTTTTTTAACTTCAGAGCTGGGCAAAGAATAAAAAAAAAAAAATGAATGCAAAAAGTTTTCGATTTAAAAAAATCCAGAAAAACAAGAAACCATGCTGGGGGGTCTTTGCAAACATGCTAGATGTCTTTTCATAAGATTTGTGGAAGCAGCAGTTGGAAAACAAATTTCAAGAGAGGAAAACAAATACAGTAAACTTTTTCATGCATGTGGAAATTCTTGTGGGAATAAACATGAAGAACATACAGTGCTTTTACCTTCAGCTTTTTCAATGTTTTCAATGTATACCTACTAGCAGATTCTAGCTCCTTCTTTGAAAGGAGACATTTTGCTTTTAAAGAAGGTGTTATATGTTTGTCCCAGGCTGGGTATTACTGTGGAAGTATTACTGTGGAAGTCATTACTGTGTAAGGATGGGAAGGGCTGATGAGAACGATTCTTTATTTCTACACACCTTTCCACATTACCTGTAGAAAGGCTTAAGTGGTGAATTAGAAGTTACTCATCTCACTGGAGTTCCTGCAACAGTTCACAGTGATAATCTTAAGAAATGTTCAACTTTGCAGATGAGGACATGTTTAAACTTGACAAATACTGTGTTACCCATAGTAGACCATGAGGTTTTTAGAGTAATAATTTATCAATAATAGAACGGCAGTAGATAAAAACATGCAACATTGAAAAGCAAAAACAAACAAACAAACAAAAACCCAAAAACCAAACCCAGCTGTCTTATATGACCTTATATCTAAAATTCCTTACCTACTAAGATTTTTTTTTTCAAAGGAGAAAAGATCAGATCAGTTTCATGACAATAAATTAGTGTTTCTGTGTATGTAATATCTGACTCAAATTTATGAATTTACACCTATAGGTAATATTACAAGTTGGGTGCATGGATGGAATGATTATGGCTAACTAAAAGCACAGCAACTCATCTCTCAGAAATGTGGCACTTACAGATACTTAATGTCTGAACCGAGGAGTCATTTCTTGTGAGTGAAAAGAAAAATGTGAGCATAATGAGAAAAAAATCAATAGTCAGCAGAATTATTTCAAGTAACTAAGTAGCTTTTATTTTAAAAAAGGGGTTTTTTAGGTGGAATTCACTTTGAAGGTTTTTAACTGAACTGCAAAAGGTCAAGATTTTTATTATGGTTACTTACAGTATCTTGCTAGAAAGTCAATAATTTTTAGTACTGATACCTATTATACTAGAGCAAAAAGCTACCTTTCTTCATCTGTAGTACTGACTATAATCTGTACTATTTCTTTTCAAAAGGTTTAGCTATTAAAAAAAAAAATACATAAAGAAATCCCAGAAATCTGGTACCATTACAGAATGTTTTACAGTGTTTAAGATATCATCAGCACTTACGCTATAAACCCTTGCTTTCAAAGGTTTATTACTGAGCCATAAAAATCAGTCCATTGTATAACTTCACTTATTAACTCTCATTTTAGGAGTCCATTTCCCCACACACCTTTCCCCCTCACTAAATATCCAGAATATTTTTCTTTACTTAAGTTACAGAAATATATTTTTAGAAATACTCTTTTATGAGTTATTTTCTCCCAGTTCCTTTCCCTTCATTATTACACAGCATGACATTTTAGAGTATAATGTAACAAAACTTTTAATATAAATGTAAGATGATCTCTCAACTTTCAAAGACAAAGATTATTAATAACGCAATAATTCTAATACATTTTATCCCAAAATCCTGAACTTCTACTTTAACATTCATTATTGAGAAATAAGTCCCTTAGCTGTTGCTTCTCTCTGCTGTTGCCATCAGCCTCAGCAACACCCCCACCTGATTCCATATCAGTCTGCCAACATATATAGAAAGCTGTGAAACAGAGCCACATTTTCATGAAATATTTCCAGAAATCCCACATCTTTGTGCTTGCCTTGTCTCTAACACTAACTAACTGCACATATTCTTAGCAGACTTTGGTGTTACATTAGCACCAGCATGTCTGGTAAGACAGATCCCCTCTATCTTGTGAAGAAATTTCATTAGATTTCATATTGTATCATAAATGCTTAGCATTTCAACTCCTCAGCTGCAGGCTGCAAGCCATGAGAATGGCTAGCAGCCATAGCTGCAACAATCTCCCGCATGTATGTTCCTGCACATGTGAGGTCCTGATCCTACACTATTGCCAAGCACTCGGATTCACATTACCCAGAACTCCCCAGAAACTCTGGCTATTCTACCACAGTCATCACTGCAAGGCAGAGACTGACCTGATTTCTTCTGGTTCAGTTGGGAGCAGCCCTACAGATTAGTGCTAGTAAAACAACTGGGTACCTACTGCCTGGCCTGTATCACCCCACTCTTTGCAGAAGATCTGCAAAGGATTCACTTGTCAGCAGCAGTCATATTCTGATCTTCTGAAAGAGGCAAAACAAAGTGAGCAGCCCTGAAATACACAAAAAGCTGCCTGAGATGGAGTTATTGGTGGGGCAGGAGGAAGAGTGGGAGGAGAAAAATCTTCTCATATAAATAGGTCTCATCAAAGATAGCTGCTCATGAGCTAAACCTTGTTGATCTTTTAGGTACTTTCAGGATTAACACATACAGGTAGATGTGCATTGGATTCAGGAACTACAAACAGAGGAGAGGAGAGGATAAACATCTATGAGGTATGAGAGCAAGTGACCCACCCTTTACTCTAGAATATGTTTTATACCCTTTTCTCACACTACATGCTTCTCCCTGATCTATTCTAGGCATTAAGTCCCCTGTCCAAGGATCTCTTAGACTCATCCTCTCACCCTGCTGGAAAGAAAGATTCCTGTCCTCTCTTGCCTTAGCACTCTTGAATGCTATCCACAGGAATGGAGGGGGCACAGACTCTTCACATGAGTTCTTGGACCTCATGAGAATCCATGACACTCTTTCTTCTGGTGTTAATTTGTTCAAAACCCCTTTGGAATGACTAAACTAACTCTTCACTGTTTTCAGCACTGCCGTCCAGAGTAGGTGAGTTTCCTGTTTTGTGCAAGCTGTTGAATGCCTAGCCAGCCTAGATCTGGTACATTGGCACAAATGGGTTTTGAGAAGCAGTAGGAAAGTTTCTGGTCTGACTTTTAATCCTTTTTTTATCCCCATCACTCTTTTTGTGTGAGGCACTCTTTAATAGCCAAACACTGGTAGGGGTCCTTTAGACCAGCAGCAGCAAGGGACACATATGAAAAGTGACCCTGGGGGCAATGTGCAGGGTCTAGATAAGTCAAGCTTTTTCATGTGTGCTGCTGGGTGAGGGTTGCAGAGACACCCTGTGGGTCTGAAGGAGGACATGGCTGAACATTACTACACATTCACTCCCATTGCTGCATTCCTGAGGAGAGATCTAACAGAGCACTGGTCCTTTCTCAAGGAGTATGTCGGTGTAGTGTAATAAAAAGTATTGTATTGATTTGGCTGTCAAACACAAAGATAAACTCACTGACATTCCCAGTAAGAAGGCAGAGTTCTCTTGTCCCTTTCTATCTGAAGAGAAGGAAAAACACAACACGCTTCCACACAGTGAAACTTCCTGTTTTCATTCTTTCTTATTTATCTATTTACTTGCTTTCATCTGTTTCTTTTTTTTTCTTTTACTGTTTTCTTCATGCTTCCTCAACTTTCTCCCCTGAGACATGATGCCTTCAGCTAGCCTGTTGAACCTAGCTCTTTTCTGAAGCAAGTGATAACTGAAAGCAAGTAAAATTAGATTGTCTACTTCGTTGTTTATGATATATTGGCACTCTCCTAGGTTAAGTCCTCTTAGGAAAGAGAGATTCATGTGTCTATATATGTCCCAATCTTTCTAAATATCTATCTGGGGAACTGACATAAATCAGACTGATTGGTTTTAGTTTCTTTACCTTCTTCTCTTCGTGTAGTCCATTGAAGAGTTTAAACTCAACTGGGAAGGGTATCAGATTTGTAAATAGTATTTCTAATAACACACATATGGCTCAATGAAAAACAGAAATAACAAGATACTCTAGACTCTCATTGCTTTTCACTTAGTGTTATCTACAGAGGCTAAACAGCTTGGATTCTTACAGAAAGAGTATCACCAACGTTCAGAGTAACCTTCAGTAAATCACTCCACCACATTTTTCCTTAATTATGTTAGTAATAATTAGTTAGTGTTAGTAATATTCCATAAACCACAAAGCACTTTAAGTCATAAGTGTGATTATTATCTAATTAACTTCAAATTTTGTCATTTCCCTCCCAGAAATATACACATACTAAAAGAAAAAAAAAAAAAAAAAAAAAAAAAAACCAAAAACAAAAACCAAAAAAAGCCCAAATCTGCAATACTTATGACCTTCTTCAAGGCCTTTTCCCAGCAAGTGAAAGACAACAATCCACTGGTCTTTATCATGTGGAACAAGGATTCTACATTTGCAAGTCATCATCAAATGACAGGGGAGGAATCCAATGAAAGTTACTGGTTTCAGAAGTCCTTAGATGAGGCCATGTATTTTTATTTAACTACGTAACAGAACACAAGAGGTAGTTTCCGTCAGATTATAAAGTAAGAATACTTGGTCGTCAACTGCATCTCCCATTCTGAGAGATATTACCTTGCTTCTATGGGAAATTGCTCAGTTATAGGTGCAAGGTTACATTCTTTCTAAGAGCACAAGGAACCTGAAAATAGGCCTTTCTATAAATAGATGTGTACAGTGGATATGTCATGACTGGGAAAAAGGAAAATCAAAATTGAAGCTGATGCTAAATTTTCATATTAACACTTACGCTTAACAATCAGATTTCAGGATGAAATGCAAGCAAAATTATTTTCTCTTAATTTTCTTATCAAGTTTAAAGTTCAAAGGCAGGTTTCCATATATAAAAACTGCATCCACTCTTTAGAAATGCTAAAATCATAACTGGTGTTTCTGGATCATTTATTAATGGCAGTCACTTTTCTAAAAATAATGTTATCTGGACTCCAGCAAAACAGGAACATATTAATAATAGACTTGAAGCGCACATCAGCTGGATGGGATACAAGAAAGCATACAAAACAACTGTTTCATTTTTGAAACATTTTCCTAATTGCAGAGAGAAGTAAAGAAACAAAGGAATCAAGTTTCACAGCTAAAATTTTTCTGCACAAGTATCAATAGACATTTTTCTTTTAGCAAGTCAACAACCAAAAGAAGCTTGTTCTGTTCTGAACCATCTGCTTTATTGTATTTAAAATTACATATAATGATTATATGAATTTGAACATTTAACATTTCTGGCTACTTTGAGAAAAAATGCAATTTCATAGCCTAACTTTTCATTTATAGTTTGGCTCATGCATTCACAAGGGAGAGCCGTTGATCTGTAGCAGTTTTTCAGGTCCCCGATCATAAAGTTAGTCAAGATTTCAGAGAATTACATTGAACGAGTTTCAGGATTGCTTCAGCCTATACTGAATTGTCAATAGCACCAAATGAACATACGAGTAGCCACAAATGAGACAATTTTGTCCCCTTTGCCAGGGAAATGACTCAGGGCCAATGCTCAATTCAATCAGATAAACTAAATTTATTGTAAACGGCATTAGGGACTTAGTGTAGGCAAGAATGTGACTTTCAAATATTGATTTCTACAGAGAAATCATTACTTTGAAATCTAGCCAAGTCCAAAGCTATGCCTGCAAACAATATCAAGCACTATATGTAAGTCTGCCTTGTCTTCATTTTCTTGATTTCCATTTTTCTTTGTTTCCTTCTCATCCTCTCTACTCTAAATATCACCAAAAGCAACAAGGGAAAGTAGTTGAATACAGGACATTGTAAAAAGACATTTATTCAACTGCATTGGCAGGGAATAATGTAAGTAAAGTAATTGCTAGCCATTTTATTCCCAATTTTTAATTCCAACAATCCTAGAAGTACACCAAATCAAAAAGCTTTTTTCTTCTTTTTTCTTCTTTTAGTTGAAATGTCTCTGTGAGCAGCTTTAACTTTTACTTTGAGTAATGTAGTTAAATCAATGATTGGTTAGGTGTCCTAATATTTCTTTGGATCTGATCAAAGGTATTCTTACTTTGAATTCTATGATGAGTTTTGTGAGGTGCTACTGCAGATTAATAAATTTACTGTGAATAAAGGAAGTAAACCACAGCACAAGGGGGTTCACTGCCTGGATGGCTTGCTAGTCAGTAACTTATTTAATCGCTGGTTTAACAAATTTTGTTGGTGAGCCCAAAGAAGGCAGAAGGCACTTTGGGCACTAATAAAAGCCTACTAAGACGACCTGTAGATTATGGCTAGTCATTTGCTGAGACTGTGAGGGGGGTTTGGTGCAGGAGTTGATGCAAGTGGGTGACTGTTGCCTGAGAAACCTTCTCACCAACTCAGGGCAGGGATGTTCCATGAAATACTGACAGCTTTTTGAATAAGGGGAAATTTCTATCCATGCATACATGCTACATATAATTCCATATTTTTCACATTTTTATGATTACATTTAAATTTCCTGTTAAAGATCTCTTTGTCTTTATATGATTAGAGTGTATGTCCAAGTGAGGAAGCTTTTCCTGCTGCAAGGAGGTTACAGAATACAGTTACTTTTGCTGGGATTGAGAGGCACAAGGAAGTTTATTGATTAGGAGTCAGATTAAACATGTTGAACTGGGGGGGGGGGGCGGGGGCGGCGGGTCCTGCTTCTATGTGGCAAAAGAGCTACATATATGAGCTTTTCTCATAAAATATTTATTGGTAGAGTGTTAGAGTGTTGTGGATATTATATTTATTATTTATTATAAAATAGTATTACAATACAGTAGAGGAACTATAATATTGTTTGACAGAAGAGTATGACTGGAGAAAATATATCCATTGCCCAATTTAAAATGCTTAAGCACTGTTATAGAAAAACATGATGATCTTTACCCTGATGTGCTGCACTGTACAAATGTGCAAAGGAGTTATAAATACTTCTCTGGATCCCTTAATGATGTATTGATGGCACAGATGTCACTACAACATCCACTTTTTGTAGCAATGAAATATAAGTGAAGACTTGATGACAGAGGCATGCCAGAATGCCACTTCACTCTAGCTAACTTCTAGCCTGTGTAATGACACTTTGGAAACACTTAGAGACTGATATAATTTATTACAATGGTACCGAAATGAGGCTAACAGAATGTTGGCATGAAACCTTTGCCCCCAGTTGCATTAAGTCAAAAGCTTCAACAGAAGTTTTTTCTGAATTTATTTTAAGATTTTGTGATAGAAACACAGTGAAACTGAGTTAAAATTCTAAGCACTTCTCAGAACTTTTACCAAAATAGCATTACTTAAACTTTTTGCTTCAGATGTCATGTTAAAAGTATCCAGTGCACATAAGAAAGAATTAGGATAGTGATGAACACATAATCTAAGTGTAGAAACAGAGAGGAAGCTAACCAACACAGATTAATCTAGAGGATTAATGGGTTGCTTCGCCATTATATTTTTGTAATCTGTTAATGTATCATAACACCCAACTGTCTCAGCCAGGGAGGTTACTATTTCCTATCTCATCTAAAATGAGCAGAAGTAAAGAGTCACTTGAAAATGTTGCTTATAAAACTGAATTGTATTTGTCTTTCAGGCGTCTTGTCAGTGCTTTTAAAATTGTTAATCTCCTACTGCATATTTTCACATCTGACACACAATTATTTACAAGCAATGTGAATTCATTAGCTTTATGAAACTAATAGTTATTATGCATGAGTTGCTTCCTGTCCCTGAGGACTGAAATGAAAGTGAGATACTGCATCTCTAAAGGCTTCCCTAAAAGGAATATTCGTAAGTAAATAGCATAACTAAACATTTGTTAAATTGGCAGTAATGTATGTTGAATCATGTCTTACCTAATTTGAAGAAAATCTTAGCAGAATTTGAAAGAAAGGATGACTCATCTCCTTAATTTCCAGTGTCAGTCTAGAAGACCTACATGTAGTCATGAGTTTTCTGAGAATGTGGTTTGTTTTTGTCTTTTTGCTTGTGACTACAGACTTCTTGACACCAGAAGCCCTTCTCATATTCCTTTTATGGTTATGAACATATTTCTTTTTAGCAAAGCAACATGTTTCTCAGAGTTGTACCAACTTTGAAAACTTCTGACTGGAAAATTTCTGCAGTTGGATGTTTTCTGAGAAGGGTAATACAGAGAGATCTAAATAAGAAACCTGTCTGTTTCCACACAAAATACATATTTTGACATGAATCTTTCATGAAAATAATTCATTATTTCCATCACTGAGCAAAAATAAATGTGAGCTATCACAAAATTTTACAGCCACCTTTTCCAATGAATAGCCTTGCGATGACTGAGCAGGTAGTTAAAAATAAAACCTCGTAGAACAGTTGTCAATAAAATCACTACTGGTAGCCTCTTTACAGGTACCAGGAAATAACGTTTCATGTAACATGACTTAGTTTATATCTCAAAAAACAATATTGTCCTATTCTAGCTAAGATAAATCACTGCATTCTGAGGAAACTTGTATCACTTACATGAGCCAAGGCTGGCTTCCAACTTGCAAAAGTTCTTTAACATATTTTTGTATTCGCCTTAGCTTATGCTCAACTATTGCAGCACAGGAATATATTTGCTGAGGTAATAGAAATCTTGAAAGCCAGGACTAGTACCTCCCTCAGCAGGTTTAAGAGAAAAAGACATTTAGCTGTGTTTTTTGAAGCTGCACAGATGACTTAAGAATGTAGGGGAAACAGTGTTTCTGACTGCTCAGTTAAATTAGCAATTTTAATTAAGTGTACCAACCTGTTTCTCTTATAAATAATGTCTTTGGACTCACAACACAAGTCTTTAGAGCACAAGTCTTATGAGGAGTGGCTGAGGGAACTGGAGAAGAGAAGGCTGAGGGGAGACCTTATCGCTCTCTACAACTACCTGAAAGGAGGTTGTAGTGAGGTGGGTGTTGGCCGTTTTTCCCAAGTAGCTAGCAATAGGACGAGAGGAAATAGGCTCAAGCGGAGCCAGGGGAGGTTTAGGTTGGATATTAGGAAAACTTTCTTCATGGAAAGGGTAGTCAAGCTTTGGAACAGGCTGCCCAGAGAGGTGGTGGAGTCACCATCCCTGGAAGAGTTCAAAAAACGGGTAGATGTGGCACTTTGTGAGATGGTTTAGTGGGCATGGTGGTGTTGGGTTGATGATTGGAATGATGATCTTAGAGATCCTTTCCAACCTTAATGATTCCTAGTTTTTACTTTCATTAAAAAATAATCCAGCCACCAAAACAGGAAACATGAAATTGCTACTCGATCCCTTAATTGTTTTAGTGGTGGACTTGGTAATGTTAGGTTAGTGGTTGGACTAGATGATCTTAAAGGTCTTTTCCAACCTAAATGATGCTATGATTCTATAACTGAACAGTATGAACAAGACAAACAGGAATATTTGCCTAGCAGACCTTGAGAGCATCTGTCAGCTCCCTGTCACATTCAAGCAAGGACCAGCCATATCTCCTAGCCTACATCCTCCTGTGCCAGAAAGGAAACTCAAATGCAAGGGCTTGATGAGATATAGAGCATAGCCCAGTGAATGTGGATGTCCTGAAATCTATATAAAGCCATTTCCTACTTTAATTTTCTTTCTGAAGTCTTTGCCTTACTCTTAGTGTAACACTCAGCATCATAAATATTAATGACTTACCATCACGGACACTTACTAACTCATTAATAATCACAATACAACCATGTTCAACAATGCAGTAGAAGAGAACAAGAAAAACAAATTCAGCACAGAAATAAACATGCATTTTCAAAAAAAAGGAATCAAGATAGACGTAAACTACTTAGTCACACACACACAAAGACTAATTAAAAAGACTAGTCCAAAAGCAAGCAAGACATCCAGATAACCTGGGTGCTGATAAATCAGTTGCATAGATTGGCAACTGAACGGGTTGACAACCGACCCTTATTATATAAAGCAGTATTCTAGAGCTAGTCTTATTTCTAATGCTTCAATTACACACAGCAGTATTAAAATTCATGCTTACACTGGTGACATACACAGGCACAAGGTCAGGCTAGCTGACCCATTCCTACAGCATTTCCTGGCCACCAGCCACAAAGTGTAGCAATGGCAGGGAAGTCATACTCCTGCACACTACTTCATGGGCGGCTCAGAGAGTGCTGCCATCAGGTGTCCTCCAGGATCTTAAAAAGATCTTCAGTCAAACATCTGCCATGGACTGTGCTTCTGGTCCAGGTATCTCATGAACCACGCAGTCAAGTAATTCCTCATTCATCTCACTGTGATTTCATACAGCCATCCTCAGTGCCTAGCACACCACACTCTTCTGCTATTAGTTTCAACCAACCACCATTAAGATCAAATGAATGTTATTTTTTGTTACACCAAAACTTTACAGTTCCTTTCAGTTCTATTACCATCATCTTAAAGCTATGGTTTACACATTTGTCTCTGACAGACTTCATTCATCAAGGGATGGCTAAGCAGCCTCTTCCACACAAACACCTTGAGTAGTGTGGGCAGTCTGGCACGTTCAAGAAAAACATCATGGAGCTAGAAAGGTATAGAGAAGGAGTAATTACCTTACAGGGAGAGATTAAAAAGGCTGGGGCTCTTCCATACAGAGAGAAGGATGACAGGGTATGCTTTAGGGTCTGTAAAATCACAAGGGTGAGTGCATGCAGAACTGTTTATTCAACAAGTCCACAACAGAACCAGCCAGCACTGAATGAGCCTATTAGATGAGTCAAAAACAGTTAAAAGAAAAGATGTCTGTACACATCAGCAAGTGAAATTCTGAAATTTGTTGCCTCGGGAGGCTGTTGGAGGCAGCAGATTTAAAAAAAGAATTAGACGAATTTAAAGACAACAGGTCCATAAACAGGTACTAAAGTGAATAATAATAAAAAAGTACCCTCTAATATCCTTTATCTAATAATTATGGATTTATAATTTCTTCAATAATATAATTTCTTCTTATAAGTTCTTACAAGTTCTTATCATTCTTATTCTGTTTTTTTATAAGGTTTATAAGGTTTTCAAGACTTTGTTGGCTAAAGCCCAGAGTAACCTGGTCTGATCTCATAGCTGAGGATGCTTTGAGTAGGAAGTTGCACTTGAGGCTTCATGAGGTGCCTTCCAGCCTGAAATATCATATGAACTTATGATTGCAATAACTTTAAGAATTCAGGAAAAATAAAACTGACAGCTGTCTAGTGCCAGTAATCTCTTCAACAGAAAGGCCTCATCATGGGAAAAAGTACAGCTACACTGAAAAGCAGAAAAATAAAATTCTGCTACAGTGTTTAGCACATATTAAAGTTGATGGGGCATATTTTGAAACAGCTTAAAGTCCATTCATCCCCACTGTTATAGTTAAAATGGGTAGAGGATCAATCGTAACTTGGCGAGATTTCAGGTGCCTACTGGAGGCCAAATCCTAGCCCACAGAACTGTTTCCTTTTTCATTTGGAAGGAAAACAGTTGAGCTTGCTTGCTTAACAATAGCTTCATTAATAAAGCTCTAAAGTGAGAGACTTACTTGTGCACTCATCCAAGGGTAATGTAAATGGAGAAACCATGTGGTCCATGAAATAAAATTCTCTTTCATATCTTGTGCAAGCAGGATTCATAAAGGACTATCACTCTTGTTTTCCAGTGAAGGGATAAGATAATTTGCTTTGCCTCATACTTGCTTTTTTTCCTTCCTGCTCATCTTGATATTGAAGAAGAAAGTTGAACAGCATGGGTTTCTTTTTATTTTATTTTTCATTAATAATGACAAGTAAAAGATAAAATCCCTATAAATTATTTCAACTTTGGCCAATCAGTGCTTCTCATTATAATTATCATGGAAAGTGGTATGGTGATTGTTAAGTAAAAACTTTATTACGATATAGCTGTAACCAGTATTGCAATGGCCACAATAATTAAATCCTTTCAATTCAGTTACAAATTTTAATGAAAATTTGGGCTCTCTTAGAATTGAAAACTAATCAAAAGAGATAATTCTCAGAAAAATATATCTTAAGTAGACTATTAAATTTATGTTTTAAAATATATTGGATAACTTACTTTCAGACATAGAGCTGCATTCCCATATTCAGTCATAAAACCACCACACACAACAACGTAAATATCACTGAAAGTGAACAAGAATCCACTTTCTCTATTTTGATAATGTTTTTTGCTATACTGCCACTTTATATTTGCAAAGTACAATTTGTGAAAAAACTACAGACAATTCATATAACAAAAAACAACCCAGCATATGTCAGTAGCATGCTTTTTTTTTCAAATTAAATAACTTATGCTATTTAACTTCCCATATTATTCACAATAATAATGGCTGTAGTTTACTGACAGATATGCAACTCTTGACTCTGTATAACAGCAAACTTTTAAAAATTTCCACATATAAGCATTGTAGAGTTTGGAGTTAGCATTTCCAGTCATTCCTCTGCTTACAACCCCTGCACCAGTGGAAGAAAAAGCCCACGGAAAAATTACAGATACATATTCATCATTATCAGCAACTTATCCTCTTGGAAAATTTAACTAGTGTTCCAGAGACCACCACACAGGAGTACTTTACAAGGTACAGTGATACTCAAAATCACAGCTAAAATAATTTAAGAACTAGTAGATAAGCATTGTGTATTTTTATCTAACATGTATAATGATGCAATGTTGACCTACTGTGGTGATCTTTCACTCATACTGATGTAAACTTGGCATTGCTGGCAGACAAGCACAAAGAAAAGTGCATGTACCTTCAGGGAAAGCCAAAAACCCACCTCTCCGATTCCCTTAATTTCAGGTAATTCGGCTATTTTTGTGCTTCTTTTTCTAGATTTTGTTTGCTTGGGGCTTTCTGAACTTGTAGTAGGAATTTGTAAAATCTGAAAGAGGTTTTAGAAAAAATCAAAGCTGCTTCCCCTTCTTTCCCAGCCCATTCAGGCATCCTCACACATGGATTTGACTGTTGCTATTGCCACATTTAGTTTTGAAAATGGCATCCCACTCCTATCTTTACAGTAAAATGACAGAAAGTGACATGCATATTATAAGCTTAAATAGTTTTACTGAACTTAGTAGTTACAGCATCCATCAATAACCATATTGCTGACAAGGACTTGGTAGTACAATTCAATGTGTGTCTCATGAGGAATGAAGGCGAAAAAGATTTGGTTTTCCCCTGCAATACCCGAGTCTTTAAGAAAAGCTGGATTTCATCCTAATGCTATGCAGTAGCCCACAATTTACTCCAACCACAAGGAAATTCACATTATTCAGCTTTCTACTAAGTTCTAATATAAGTCAGGGTCAAAGCAATACTGGATGATAGAGAGAAAACCTATGGATTCTCTCAAATCCAAACTAGAGCATCTCAAATTGTCTTGGATTTTGAATACCAGCATCTGTCTTTGCCATGTCAATAGTTCAATGCAAAAGGTTCACGACTGAAACATTCATATTAACTACTTTATTCCCCCAGGGATTGAGTCACAAGCTGATGGTGAAAACTAATGTTTTTCCATTGATTTTAATGGAGCTATGCCAGCTGGCACCATCTAAAAATTTCATGCCTTATCTCAAATTCCACACTTCATATGACTTAATTCATAAACAAAGTGAAACCTTGTGGGAAGAGGCCATGCCTCTCTGTTACATTGTCTCATTACTAACACTTACAGAAGATTAGATTTTAGAATTCATGGCCTGCTTAGTACTTCAGAAAGAAACAAAGCTAAAACAGTAATGCAAAAAAAATAAAGCTGGTTTTATTAGCTGGCTTGCATGTGTATTGAGGGTTCAGCATCTTGGCTTCTCAGTCCAAAAGTATAGGACAAAAACAGATGGCAAATAAAATTCTTAAAGCATCTTTGATATACTATGGTCACATCCAAAAATATATCTTTCCCAAGGTCACCTATACCATAACACATTAAAGAGGAGTGAAGAAATAACTTAAAATAACCTGTAACTAAGCTCTCAAAGTACAGCAGCCCAAATTTTACACTTCCTTTTTAGATAAACTCCAGATATGTAGGATCAGTTTGAACTAAATGTTCAAAACTAAACCAAAATATTTTGCCTGGACTGTAACTGCTCTGATTTCTGTTTTTTAATGAGGCAGAGAAATCTGGGCTATGTGTGTGTGTATTTTTTTCCTTTTTTTTTTTTTTCCCAGTTATGACTATTCATGAAGAATTAATTATTATGGAAAGCCTTTATATTTGAGACAGATCTTAGATCCTTTTCTAAGAGGGATTTAAATTCCACAGCACTGAAACATCTAATTTTACTTACTTGCTCCCCTTAACAAAACCTATACCTCTAACTTAGTTTCCCAAATTCCATTTAAGTACAGAGACAAAGAGTTTTCTCAAAACCACAAAAATCCCAAAGTATATCTGGAAGCCAACCTCATATAATGTTTCTAAAGTCAGTGGACAAGACAGTGAAGAAGATAACTGTAGCCTAGAGTATAGGCTACACGGAGGGATAAATTTCAGGCCATATTCTGACTACTTGAAGTAAAATGCCTGCACAGCCTTTGGACTCAGCATTCTTCTCTAAGGCCATACTCTTCATTACAGCTGTATTGGGTTTGCATGGCAAGGTTTTGGTAGTCAGGGGTGCTATACGGGTGGCTTCTGCAAGTAGATGCTAGAAGCTTCCCCTGTGACCAATAGAGCCAATGCCAGCTGGCTCCAAGATGGACCTGCTGCTGGCCAAGGCTGAGCCCATCAGTGATGGTGGTAGCGCCTCTGTGATAACATATTTAAGAAGGGGAAAAAGTTACTGCACAACAGCAACTGCAGCCAGAGAGAAGAGTAAGAATATGTGAGAGGAACAACTCTGCAGACACCAAGGCCAGTGAAGAAGGAGGTGGGGGGAGGTGGTCCAGGCACCAGAGCAGAGATTCCCCTGCAGCCTGTGGTGAAGCCCATGGTGGTTAATGGTGGAGCAGATATCCACCTGCAGCATGTGGAGGAACCCACGCCGGAGCAGGTGGATGCACCTGAAGGAGTCTGTGACCCCATGGGAGCCCACGAGGTGCCCACACCAGATCAGGTTTGCTGGCAGGACTTGTGACCCCGTGGGGGACCCATGCCGGAGCAGTCTGCTCCTGAAGGACTGCACGCCATGGAAGGGACCCACACTGGAGCAGTTCATGAAGTACTGCAGCCCATGGGAAGGACCCATATTGGACAATTTCATGGAGGACTGTCTCTCATGGGAGGGACCCCACACTGGAGCAGGGGAAGAGTGTGCGGAGTCCTCCCCCTGAGGAGGAAGGAGCAGCAGAAACAATGTGTGATGAACTGACCGTGACCCCCATTCTCATCCCCCTGTGCCGCTAGTGGGGCGGAGGTAGAGAAAATCGGGAGTGAAGCTGATCTCAGGAAGAAGGGAAGGGTGGGGGGAAGGTGTTTTTAAGATTTGGGTTTTTTTCTTAATTACCGTACTCTGGTTTGGTTGGCAATAAATTAATTTCCCCAAGTCAAGTCTGCTTCATCCCTGACGGCAATTGCTGAGTGATCTCTCCCTGTCCTTATTTTGACCTACGAGCCTTTCGTTATATTTTTCTCTCCCCTGTGCAGCTGAGAAGGGGAAGAGATAGAGTGGGTTTGGTGGGCACCTGGTGTCCAGCCAAGGTCAACCCACCACAACAGCAAACACCCAACGTTAAAGATGCAGATTTATGCTCACATTCCCTCCAACTCTTCTCTTTCCCTCTATCTTCTCTCCATTTCTTCTGCTTTTCCCTCTTCCCCTTCCACACACACTTTGGAACTCAGGCTACAAAGCAGTGGTCATCTAAGACCACTTCCACCAATCAGGTAGATACAGAGCTGGTATACAGCCAGATATACAGCTGATATACACAGTGCAGAATTCTTCAGTGTCTGGTCCACATGTTGTAACACACCCCTCAATGCACAAAACATGCCTCAGCATCTGACCACAGAATAGGGCCTTTAATATAAAAGATCAAAAACCTTTAAAATGAAAACATGCCAGAGGAGGAAGCCTGCAGTGATTAAGGATACTGCCTACATCTTGAGTTTTGGCAATAGAATAGAACTTTTTTTGGTGAAAATACCCAGAGGATCCCTGACACAAGATCATATAAAACAATACAGAGTAAAACAGTCTGGCATAAGGGAAAATACGTTCTTTTCCCTAAATCTGGCCATAGGTTTTAATCTGGGGCAGTGAATTACAGACTGCCACACCAACCAGCTACAGGCAAGTAAAGGGTTTCTCAATGGGACTGGAACAAAAGCCTTTCCATGGCATCTGTCCTTGCCAACTCCTACCGTAGCTCCACGCTTTCAGAGGAGAGCGGAGCAAGCCCTTACCACAACAACCACCCCAGCACTTCTCCCCAAACCAAATCACATATCAGAGGAAAGGGTATTCTTTCTAGCTGGGTCAGAAACCTTTAAAGACAGCAGTAATTGAATGCAACACTGGTATGGAGCAAGAAAATTAAAAAAGAGTGATCTTATCTCCCTTCAATTTCTGTTTGGTACTCAAATACAGGGTCTGGAGCAAGTTACACTGTGCCTTCCAAAGTAACTGACAATGAAGACAGAGAAAAAGAGGGAATAAAAAACCATTGATTGTTCAATGTGCCATTACAGTCAAGAAATGATCATATATCCATCTAAAATGCCATCTTCTCCAGAATAATATGGCAGCACTGATCACTGTGTTTCAAAAACTGTGTTAAAGAACTGGCAGAGGTTCAGAAAAGGGAGTTCAAATCTCAGAGAAAGATTTGGAGAAATGATCAAAGAGTTGGAAATATGCACAAAGAGGTTGGAATTGTTTTACTTAAAAAGGTGATAGAAAAAGGTATTCTTTTTTAGCATGTATACCAATCACAATAAAAAAATATATACACTGATAGTCTGGAAATGGTTGGGAGGTTCTGATCTCCATTTCCTGTAATAAGTGGACAGGGGACAAAATTCAATTAAAGTGTGGTAATCAATCATAAATGCATTTTATTCCACATAACAGAATAGAAGTCACTGTTTCTGGAATCTTCCGAGGCCAAGAACTCAGAAATCCAAAAAGAACATACGTAGCTGATGAATATCCTGAATTCTTACATGTATCAAAAATCTTTATTCTGGAATGTGTATAAAACCTCAGGACTAAGGGTAAAAGCTTTGTATCCAGCATAAGTCAGTTTAAGACCTAGAGGAACAGAAAGGAAAAGAAAATTGTAACTTATTCTAGATTAACCAAACCAGAAATTCTCACACTTTTTTTTTTTTTTTCCCCTGTAGCTACAGACGCAGTAAGCAATATCTTTCATAAGGTCAGAATAAAAATACTGGACTAGATAAACCTCTGGTCTACCCTGAGATGGCAATTCCTAAAACAGAAAGGAAATTAAAATTATCTAGAAAATAAGAATGACATTACATTTTTGGACAGAAATAAATCAATAGCAATAATGATATCTTTCAGTAATCCTAGTGCTTAAATATCCAAGTAAACTGAATGCTATTTATGTGACATATTTAATTCTTTTATTAAGCAATGCTTTTTATGTGATTTTATTCTTGCACTTTCAGGTATGATTTTTTTTGCATTTGAGTTCAACGATGCATCATATACTTTATCTTTATCTTAGCTCTACTTTGATAAAAAAATTATCCTAAAAAGCAGCTTGCTGCATGATTAGGTAAATTATAATGCATGGTGCATACTTTATTGCACATGCTCATCTATACATTGCAGATATTAGGCATTCCATTGTTTCAATGGCAGTATAGCTATTGAATAAAAAAGAGAGAGATGTCTTTTAGTAGGTAAAGGAAACATTTATGGTCTCACTTCCAAAAGTTATATCCCAATAAATATGAAGAATAAGAGAATAAAATGTCATGAATTCCACAGTCATTTGCTGATGTTAGAGTATGCTTGTGATAAACAAGCCTAACAAGACTGCTGAAAACGCTGGTTTTGTACTCTTCACAATTGTGTGCTTTTATACACTGATTCATTTTAATGAAATGTAAATTTAAAGTCTTATTTTTCCATTTGCTAGTACATCACTAGAGCATTTTTCATATGTCCATTCTAACCTTTTATTTCCTTTGTCATCTGAACATTTATTCTTCATCTATATATCTGTTTTCCCTCAACAGGTTTATTTTTTTAGTTATGTATTTTGCTTATATGCATCCAAATTAGTTTTGCTATTAAAGAAAAAAGGACATAAAATAAGCCCAAAAGCACCAAATTTCCTACCATTTTGCAAATCTACTTTTTGTCTTATTCAGTCACTCCGAAACATATACCAGTATCATTTCTGTTGGACAATTAGAAATTTCAGAAAAAGTTCTAAGCCTGCCTGCAAAGAATTGTGCAGTCAAATGGTCTTTCATGTGCAAAAATGTTTCAGACACTATGTACTGTATTGTGGTCAACATGTACTCCAATTAGAGCTTATTATCCCCTGAATTACAGTTAGTTTCTTAAATGTCAGGAAGAAATATCAACAGTTGGTAAGATGTTTATATATCCTGCAACATCATATAAGATTAAGACTTTGATTAAAAAAAAAAAAAAAAGAATAGTTGAAAGAACAACATCATGAAACTTTACTTTTTATAGATTCTATTTGAAACTAAGTGAAATATTCTTCCTGTGCAGCCCTGTTGGCGTACAATCACGATCTTTCTTACATTACTATTTAAGCAGGTACAGCTTTGACTTTGTATTATGCTGCATTTCTGAACGTTTGGTAAAGTGGTCACAATGCCTTGTTTTCCTCAATGGAATATTATAAAGCTTTGATTTTAAAAACACAAATACATAACATCTAATGGCTTCTTTTCATTATAAGGGAAGCAAAACAATCTCCCAGACTTGATATACAATTAGAAAGAAAAAGGTGATTTCTCACTTTTTCCTTGTTAATTTACAAAACTAAAAAATATACCAATAACATTTACAAAATGTTATTGTATTGTTAATGTATTACTAAGTGCTAATTTTTGCAGTTAAATATTTTAAAAAGTTTAATTTTAATTTAAAATTTAATTCAATCTTATGCATGATTTCTCCTAGTCTTTAGAAAATTAAACCTGGGAAATCATATTCAGATATATTTCTTTACTAATATTTTTAACTGTTTTTCTATACATGAGGTAACAATTCTGCATTGTATTCACTGAATTTATCCAGAATCCCACCATGTATAATATCTGGATAAGCAAGTGAGTTTCAAAGTGCTCTTCAAAATTAATTTGGTCACACTCGCAGATGAGAGTTACAGAATAGTGAAAGGATGAGAGCATCTGCTATCTCACAGTAGCTGTAAATGAGTCCAGATTGGACTACTGAAAAAATCTTGATCTCATTCTAAGCAAGTGACAAAATTTTCACTTCAGTGATGAGACCACAGAGTCTTAATCAGTGTAACATACACATCACACAGAGTGGCATAATATGCAATTTACATAAATTGGGTTTTATCTATGTTTTGTTCAAATTATGTTTAAAATTATTTCAAAGATATCTGTCTAAAGATCACTACCTCTCTTTCCAAAAGCATTTTTTTCAGCAGCTCCCTTTTTTTCCCCTGTGTGTTCTGCTTTTATTTGTTAAACAGTATTTCTGCACCTGAGTGGCAGTCTCCATTGGCAGACCTTCCTGAGACATTATTTTTCACCCACGATAGCCCTTAAATGCACCATCCAAAGTATAATCTGAATCTAGGCAGCTCATACGTTTCTGCAACTGTAAAAGAAGTACTCTCAGCACAAGAATGAATAACTTGGAAATGAATTACAACCAATTCTGTTCTACTTCCATTCTAAAACACCCATTCTCCTGCAGAGTATAGCTCAGCAATTCAGATACACAGGAATTTTAAGTCAGAATACTCAGCATTGTGTTTTTTTAAGCTAAAACCTTTTACTATGGACTTGAGCCAGATTAGGAATATCCAAATTTGTCTGTTATTACATGGCAGGTGACTCGAGAGAGGACGAGATTTTTTTTGCTGTTGGATTATGCCAGCGTGCCTGCTTCGCTCAGCACCAAAACACCCCCATACCGCATTCAGAGAGAGCAAGATCCCTCTGAGGAACCTGGGCAATGATTTCTTGCTATCTGCAGAGAGAAAGAAGCATTTCTGCAATGACAGAAGTCTCAAAGGCATCTGAAATCTCACAAACATGTCTTCTGATCACTCCTGCTACAGATACAGAGAAGAGCTATAGATCTGACAGAGAAATAGATGCTGTGGGAGAGAAGAACTAGGTTTTTAGCCTACCAAAAGTCAAGTCCAAGGTTTGGTATGATTGCCCTCTGCAGATATATCAAGAGATATAGCAAAAAGAGATAAATGCTATTTCATATCAAGGGCATTGTGGCACAAGAACAAACGAGTATAAATTGGGCATGAAGAACTGAAATTGTTCTGGAAATTCAAAGCAAGTGCCTTGTTACCGGTCACTGTTCTGAAATACTGGGAAGTCCAAGCATCAAACTGCTTTTATTGGGAACTTTAATAAATTGATTAATATCATCGCATTATGCAATGTCTTCTAATATTAAAAAAAAAAAAAACCAGAAAAACAAACAACCAAAAAAAGCAACCATGCTTAGCTAACCAGGATATAAATAGGAACACCTGATATTTCATTGTTTGCCTCACAAACCACAATGATTAAAGTTGCTGATTCAGGCACCTTTATAGCCAAGCTGATCATCCTACTTGCTTAAGACACTAATGCTGCAATTCGTCAGTGTTCCTATTCTGGTGCGCACCATCTCCACCTTTTCAAGGAGTAAATATGCAGCACAAGAAGGATTCACATTTCCATTCTGCTATCAATAACTGCCAAGTAATATAAGAAACTACCTGTACCTTACCCTGTAGTTATAAAAGCCTGTAAAGGTAAAAAAAGTAGCATTAGGTCACTCATTTTCTACATGTAAATGGATTTCCCCTCCCCCCACTCATGAGTGTTCTTAGAAGAAGAAAATACTTGATCTTACCAGCTTTGATGGTAATGAAGTACAGATTTGGAATCTTGAGGAATTAAATTTAAAACAGCAATTTTTTATAGAAAGTTTTTTTGTGCGTATCACTCCAAGTCTTGCCTTCTAATATGATCTTGGAAATTGTCTTTCTGACTGAATATGAAGTCATTACATTTTGTCTTAGTTTTATAGGCTTACTGTATACTAATAGTATAAATTATACACCTTGCTCTGTAGTGTGTATTTTTTATATGAAAGCTGAATATATTTATGAAAGCCACTTGGATTCATTAGGAATTAAGTAAATAAGTTTTGCAGAAGTACAGGGGTCCTACAGAGAGTATTCTAAAAAACAACCGGATTTTCTAGATAATTATGTTTTTTCCATAGAGTGCGGTGTAGAATATACATAATTAACAACAAAATTTTATACAAAATTTGAAACAATACTGTGGGAAATGAGCTATTTTTTCTCAAATTCACTAGGACATTTCTACAAGGTAACTGCACAGCAGCTTATTAAAATAATTATTCTTCAATGATTATATTTTGGTCCCATTGCAATTCGATTGCACTTTGTGATAAACATTCACTTCTTTATAACACTGATTTTATTCACCATTTCAGACACATACCATATTTTTTACCATGGTGTATTATCAGTATTGAAAAGACTACATGGATTTGGGGGTCAGTTGTTCTCAATCTGGTTCAATGATCATATCATAAAAGAAATTGGAGATAGTTTTGTGATCAACGAGTAGACAAAGCTAATTAAATGAG